>NC_135764.1:27924957-28026139 GCF_052425735.1 Oculina patagonica | reverse complement strand
GAAGAAGAAGGAACACTGTCGATTTGAGTTTTTATGGTTCATCATGGCTAGCATCATGGTTTGCGGGCGCGTGCGCCGTACGACGAACAACGTACGTCGTGCAACATGGCTGCCATAGTTTGGTGGGAGAAAGACAGGGAAGAGTAAAGCAAGAAGGCCGTATAAAGGCGGCCTTTAAAATTTAAAGGGGTTTAAAAAGAAAAACAAGAAGCAATGAAACAAAATGTGGCTGGCAATTACGTGTAGAAAGTAATCGACCGCCAAAAAAGTGGACATTGAGAGCCATAATCGGTCGATGACTTTCGTGTCTATCTGTAAAGCCAGCGTCGTACATGAAGGAGCATTCGAATGCTAAATCGGGTTGATATAATTAACAAACCATTTTATTGCTACGGGGTATTAAAAAAAAATGACTGCTCTGGGATTTGAACTCACGACCTCCAGCGCCGCATACTGGCACCTTCTCGATTGAGCTAATCCGACAGGCTCTGTGAAAATTGTCGAACATATCCTATATTTATGTAATAGATATTGTGGGGTCTACTAAACTGCTGCGAAACTTGCTAGAAAGCAGATAATTAACTGTACTCTATAGTAAGTTTTCGTGCCATGAGTAATGACATTTGCCCTGCTTTAAAATTATTATTTTTGTCGTACCGCAGACATTCAGTTTAACCGTGAGCGATTTAAATTTGTCTTGCACCTATTAACCGCCGTAAACATTAGTACCTTGGCCGCTTATTCACCAGAATGAAAACATTGTAAGCTCCAGTGAAAATTAAATAAATGGGGAGCTCCGCCTTTAGGCTTGCCTAAATCTATATATTATTTTACATTTTCAGTGCGTTTTGTTGATAAGTACGATGTAACAAGTATCTTTTTTTATAAGTATCCTTTGCAAGGAGGCGTGTTCGTCAAACAAATAATAATATTGAGAGAGCCATACTCGGAGACCCAGGGGCAGTTAGTTGGGGCGACGGGTAGCTCATCAGGACAACGGGTTTTTCGGGCGAAAGTTTACAACAAGCTCGGGAGAGCCTCTGGGCCCTTTCTTTTACAGAGCCAGTTCCAGAAGCGTTTGAACTCCTTCTTTCTGATTGGCCAGAAAAACAGTTTTTCTGGCCAATCAGCGAGGATAACCAGCAGAGCGACTCTGACGTCTCCTTACACGAAGTTGTTTACCTCATAGACTCGTCGTGGTTGTTAAGCACGTCCATTGGATGATTTTACTTGGAATTGTTTTCAAATAATAATAAAAAGAACAACAACAAAACAATGAGGCCTGGGAATTGTAAACTGTAGCATAGCGCAAGGAAACAAATGGGTTTTTTATAGCTATACGCGATGCACCACTTTCTTCACTTCTATAAGTTTTGTTTTTGTTATTTAAATATCCAACAAATCAAACAAAACACCCTTTTGTTTCAACAGTCAAGCTGGCAACAAAATAACAAAAGGTGACGTCAGCGATATCTTCGCTATCGCGTGGCCCGTGCAATGAAGATACCCATACAGTGAAAAGTTACAGAAGTTGTTCAACGATCGAGGCGAAATAATAAGAATTGTTGTTTACTGGAATAACTATTAAAAAGCGGGTAATTAACAAATGTATAACTGGAAGTCGTGTAAGGTTTTCTTTTCTGTGAGAATTTCCACGTAGAATCATCCGATGCAAGGCTAACCAAGTCGATGAGGAAAACAACTTCGTGTAAGAAGGCGTCAGAGTCGCTCTGCTGGTTATCCTTGCTAATTGGCCAGAAAAACTGTTTTTCTGGCCAATCAAAATTAAAAGAAGGAATTTTAACGCTTCTGGAACTGTTTCGGCAAAAGAAAGTGCCCAGGGGCTCTCCCAGGCACGTTGTAAACTTTCGCCCAAAAATCCCGTCGCCCCGACAAACTGCCCCTGGATCTCCGAGGATGTGAGAGAGCACACTTGTAAAAAAATTTGTTGGGTGGCCACGGTAGGGCGCGCCGCACTGCAAATATTGCAAGGGTCCTCTGTATATGCTTTGTTGATGAGCCCAATAAAAACCAAAATGGGTCGATGGAAAAAAATCAATCGCGCTTTTGTTAGATTCATGTATAGCTGTGTGCAATCTTAATGGTCAAGTTACTGTACATGTGCGTTTTACTTTTAGCGTGTGACTGTGATGTTGGTGGTTCAGCGAATGGCCAAACATGTGACAAGGTAACAGGTGACTGTCACTGTCGACCAAACGTTATTGGAAAGTCTTGTAACAGGTAATGAGCATCCCATGTATTCTTTATGCGTTATCTTTTTCGCTTATACTTATGCTTATCCTTATGCTTCAAAATTTTTACTGTAAATGTATGTTAAAGTGTGTCGAGTTGAATAGTCGAATTATATGAATTAAAACCACAGGCGGCCCAAGCTCACAATAAGAGGAGTTTATTCAGTAATTCATATGTTAATTGTATGCAAAAACGTGACGCTCGCCTTGCACCATAAGGAGGTGTTGTGTTACGGCGGGTTGCAGTTATGTTTATATAAAGCCAAGCTCTCGATGATGAGATTTTACTCTAATTTAAAATTACCCAGAAATATGTTGCAATTTTTAAATAAAAATCAATTTTTCCTATCGCGCCGTCTTATTTGATGTTAACAGACAATTAGCCGATTTATTTGTGCGGTATGCCTGACATGTTCGTGCGCGATAAGGCTAAGGGCTCCACACGCGAGCGGTGTTTTGTTACATGTTGACCGTTGTCCGTTGGGTCGAATGTAAATTTCAAAAATATAAGGATTTGTATGGAACGAAACGAAGGTGGTTAGCAAGCCAAATATATTGGAAAATTTTTCAATAAAAATGACTTACCTTGCCTCTACGACGCTTTTGGTGAAGTTTGCGTTCTCCCTGGGCAGATCGTTGGCGATTTAATGCCATTTCAGCCGATTTTTTTTTTCGCGCTGTCCCCTCTCTACCAAAAGAAGGAGAAGGCTGTACACTAGTTCTTCAGGAGGCATGCCTTCTGGAGCGAAAAATCCTACTTCCAAATTCTCCAGAGACCAAAGAACCTCGACAATCTTGCAGCCCGAAGGTTGCTCTTTGCATGGAATGCCACTGCTAAACAATCCGTACATTTTCCATCACACAACTCTACATTTTTCTTCTCGAAATCTAGCCGTCTGAATTTCCCAACCGCCGTGGCTAACCGTTTGAAGACACACGTTCGCTCGAAGCCTGGCTTAGTAGCCAAGTCTTCACGCAAAAGTAACTCCTCCAGGGACGCCGAGGGTCCGATGTCGAGCAACAAACTACCTACCGGCCACTGTACCCTCGGAGAAATTCGACTCCGGGTCATTGTCTTAAATAGCCAATCGCAACGACGCCGGGTCGTGTTTTAATGCGATAAGGTAACATCTGAGCGATACAAAATGACATAATGTTAACACGGAAACACAAGATCCCACGTGCCACAACGGGGTGTGGGATTTAACATCACTCATACAAAACAATTTAGCAGTGGCTGACACATTTATCTTTTATGTATGCAAATTAAATATTTATTAAGATGGTAATTTCAAAAGTTATTTCTGTTCAACAAACTAACCTTTTGAAGTAATTAAATCAGTAATACTTCAACATTTTATGCTTTCTCCTGAAGAACTGCAAGTGGCTTTTATTACCCGAATAGTTACTTCATACAAGCAACAGGAAGTCCTTTCAAACCATCGACGGTAAGTGAAGTAAATTTAAAAAGCTGTCTGTGAAGCGTAGATGGTATTGTAAAGTCAGTTTGTGGTGCTTTAGCAGTCGAGAGAAACCATGGAGTTTTTCTGTGCATGAAAACAAGGCACAATGTAATGCAAGAAGACTGAGGAAGGTCGCTTATGACGACAGGCCGGCGTTACAACTGTTGGTGTACACGCTAATGCTCGTGCGATGTTCTCACTGGTTACCAAGCTGAAGAATCGGAAACCCTCCTCTTTAACCGACTGACAACTAATAGTCATGAAAAAAGCAAGGATCATTAATAAACTAAACACCTGAAGCTGGGAAAATCCTTTTATTCAAACTCAACAGGGCATTATGCGCTATACACCCACTTTCTAGACTACCAAACTCTAACTGTCGACAAGTTGAAAATAAATAAACATTCAAAGATTCACAAGAACATTCAACGAACATAAAAGAAGGCTTCCAAGTTCTATTCAGAAAAGAATTCACTTTCAGTGGTAGCCCCGAAATTAAATAGAGCAATTTTCGGTTGAGTGTGTCGTAAAGTCAAACTTAAAGTAATCATTTTGGGCAAACACAAGTAGTACAGGGCGCAGCGGGTAGGCCATTGTTTTAAAGCAGGAATCTCATTAGCGCGAGTAGGAATAAATAAACGCCGTTTACGTCATAGACTCATGAATAGAACGCAATGGATAAAATTAAACTGTGAGTGAATTCATGTTCTACTTTTTTGGGCTGGTATAACCAGTTGAACAGGTTTGTCAGTGACTATTTTTAACTCGGCTGGTATAACCGGTTTGACAGGCTTCGCTTTACTTTTGGATCATGGTGACGATTCGTAATCTTTTTCATTTATAATGGTAATAGGACTGAATGGAGTCCAATTCGGTCTGTAATCATACGAGTGATTAACAAAATCGGACGACCGCGAAGCGGGAGTCCGATTTGTTTAATCACGAGTATGATTACAGACAGAATTGGACGACACGAAGTCCTGTTACCAATTAATCAAAACTATGGCAAAATTTGAGAAAGAAACTAACCTTCGGTTGAATAGTCTTTAGAATACTGAAAAACATAACAGTTTACTCAACAAATGCACAACAACAGCGCGCGCAAAATGACGCGTACTGTCCAATTACACAGGCATGACGCGTAAACTGTCCTATTACACTGTCCAATTACAAGCATGACGCGTACACTGTCCTATTAGTGCTCAAATCGGGCTGCTGATAACCAATCACGTTCGAGAATTTTGTTATAGTTTTGATTATACTCGAAATTAGTTACACTTGCCTACAAGTCGAGCTTGATCACAGAGCGCGAAGCGCGACACAAACCGGAAACGAGAAGCGCACGACTTTTAGAAAGTCTAGAAATCAGTGAACCATTCACTCTGTAATTATGCAAACTCTTTATCGCTATTGTATTCTCAGCAAATAATTAGAACAACCTTTTGAGAAACACAACTGGCATGTTTAATTCCGCCGCGATGACGAGCACATGGTCCTGTTCACTCATGCTCACTACCCTTAAAGGTACGCAAAGCGTAGATACAATAATCGCATCTACTGGAGACAAGAACAGTGGTTTAGTGCGATTGAACTGAATTACTAAATATAAAACAAAGATTTCTTCGAGATGCCGACAAAGGCAGCTATCGAGAAATTGCTTTCCATAGATAACAAACCCATCAAATCGAAAAAACGAACACAAACAGAAAAAGGTAAGTGACGGATTTTACTAGAATGCATTGCATCAAGGCAAGGCCACACGAAAATCGCGTCAATTGGCGTTCCTAGACAAATTCAGATAAATTTTGAATTAGTGACCACTGGGTTCGAGTCTGGGTTTTCCCAAACATGGAGAACGGCGAGTTTACAGAGATTGCCTATTTACCGAGTTAGAATTTCGAGTTGAATTGAAAAGCCTATACCACGGGGTATTTCCAGCTGGTCACCCATACAAATACTAACCCTGCCCAACAGGAACTAAAGCGATCGGACGACGCTGAACATGAGCTTTCCTTGTATTATAAGTCACGGCAAATACATCAAACCACGAAGCGCGGAAGAAGGCGCGCTTGCGAGTTTCGACTGGTTTGGGTTTTGCTTCTGATTGGATGGGAAAGTTGCGCGATCTTTTTAAACCAATTACTAAGCAAAGCCAAGCAAAACCAAAGCAAAGGCGAATTACTTTCGACGCTCAAGTGAAAACTGCCTTAAAGATAAATACTCCTTACTGCATTGCTTTGTATACACTGGATAAAAACGCATCGATGTTGATGATGTTGATAATGTTCACACATCTTGCGAGTTCTATGGTTCTTAGTTACAAGAAAGAAAGACAATAGACTGAAACTTCTCTACCATGTGATTTTTCATAGGACACGCTTTATGTAGTACTGGACATCCCTAAGACTGGAAACTACCGTCTACTGGTTGAATACACCAATGAACATGATGAAGGAATTGAAGCGCATACACAAGTCGTGGTTCAATTCAAAAACACTTCCGCTTCCGGACAACAAGCCGGGGACTTATTTATCTTTTCACCATCCTTACAAGAATGTGTCAATTGCCCAGGAACCATAAACAATGAATATCTTCTAATGCAGAAAGGACAGTGGGTAGTCAACATTACTACAGTACAGCCTTATGATCAACTAAAACTGGTAAATCGGCGTTTCATCATAAACTGGATGTTTTACACAGTTTTCGTAAAGTTATTTGATAGCAAAAATTGAAAATACGGGGATAGGTCAAATAGGGGCCTATCATGAACACGTTTAATAAAAGTGTAGTATACAGCAATTTCAATTAACGCTGTCAGATAGAAGAGAGCTACTGCACGCGTTGAATGTTACAAGATATAACGGCACGACAATTGCGTATTTGCACGTTTTCTTTCTCTTCAGACATGTGAAAAAGGTCCTTTTAGCCGCATTGATATTTTTGAAGATTCTCTTTAAACTCAAAGTCATGCGACAGGGAAAGTAAAGCTACAGAAAAAGACCTCGTGAGAGGTAAAACAAATTCTTCACGCGCAAAAAAACTCCTACATTTCCTCTAGGCCAATATGCAAAATTCCAGAGAATACCCAGGCCACCACTCGGTTATGATTTAATCTGACAACGTTAATTGAAATAGCTGTATACAGTATATCTCGAGAAATTAAATTCACGCTTCAACAATAATTTTTTTAATTGTGCCTTTTCATTTTTCATCTCTAAGGACGCTGTTATCGCCATTCCAAGGGAGTTTGTACAAGCAACAGTACTTGGCGCTGACCTGAGCTCGCAATTCGTGTTCTACTGTAGCGTCGTTGGAAATGACATGAGGTAAAACAAATCCACACAACATTAAGATAGGTTTGCTTACCTATTTTGAACCTCTTTGGCATATTCGTATTGTTTTACAACTTCTGAACAATTCAAACCCCAAACACCAGGCAAGAATTCATGTGGCTACTTTGAATTACTGAGCTAAATTTTAAACCCGGTTAACAACTTGACTCCGATTGGCCAAGCAATAGGTGTTCGATATACAAAAAAATACATTTTCCTATGTGAAAGTGACTATTCCTCCTATTTTATTGATTTTCAATATTCTTATATATTAGTGTTTTTTTTTTTTACTTTCCTCACTGTAATCTTCTGTGGTGTTAATTTTTCAATTTGAATTGGTAAAAAGTTTCTATTAGACCTTATTAATGAGTGAATTATAGTAGTTTAGAATATAGCCGCTGTATACGCGCGATGGAATTCTAGCGGGCATTATTTTTTTTTATAAAATGTCCGAGTAATTGCGCGCGCTGTGATTGGTCAGTTAGACTTCATTATAGCTCCATAAAGCACGCTTCATACGTCACGCGCGTGCTTTATCGAGTTATAATGCACGCTGCTTACGTCATGAGTTTTAGCGCGCGCAATTTCTTTAACATTTCATAAAAGAAATAAAAAACTTTCTCCTCGTGCATTGTTGAGTTATATAAGCATTTGGGAATTTTTAAGAACACTCGAGAAGTGCGAGAAGCACTCGGCTGCGCCTCGTGCTTCTCTATGCACTTCTCTCGTGTTCTTAAAAATTCCCAAGTGCTTATATAACTCAACAATGCACTCGGGTGCGTTTTTTATTCCTTTAATAGAACATAGCTGAAAACTATAGAAGCCCGGTACCCCGGATGTGCGAATTGTTTGTCGAATTTCGCTGAACAACTTCGCCACTATTCTCTTGTTTTGTTGTTTAAATGATGCTTTAAAGCAGCAAGTTTTTATCAGAAACGTTTTACTTGCTTAAATGGAAGTACGACAGTGCCAAAGGAAGCGACAGATGAAGAAAGAATCGTCGAAATTTGTTGTTTTTCTTTGGAGTTGTGTACGCCACTATTTTGCCGTGAACTGCCCGAAATTGATTGGAAATTATTTAGCAAAACAAGCCGGACTCTAGAAACGCTTTGAGGTAAGAAACCTTTTTTAGCCACAGTCTGAAGACAGAACACTCCACTTTTGTTCTTTTTAAATCGAAATTAGAGGCGAATTCTTGCTGCGAAACGAACGCATGAAAATTTTTCATTTGAATGAAATTGAAGTACGCTTAACCAAACTTGAATGCGTAAATATTTCAACTAGATTTGTCGGCTTTGTGAGAATCTTTTGGTAGTCGGAGAAAGGCCTATAAACTGTATAAATAGGAAATATGAATGAAATGGTATCTTGGTTCATTTATAAAGAAGCCCCCAAAGAAAAGAATAAACTAAACTTTCACTTTACCGATGTTGCGTGCGTTTGTAAATGCCGTAAGCGGCCGCGAGTCTTGTAAGTTTTGTGCTCTTTTTAATGCTATATTCTAAACCCACTAGAAGATGGTTTTCCTATGTCCTATAAGAAAATAATGCACTTTTGAGGTCTAGAAAAGCAGCTGAATGCCCTCGCCTGACGGCTCGGGCATCCACTAGCAGCTTTTCTAGACCTCAAGCGTGCATTATTTTCTTATAGAACATGGAAAACCATCTTCTAGTAGGTAAATAAAAGGGACCGAGAAGAAGCTTATCAATATTCACTTGTTAAAACACACGGATTAAGATTGTTTGGCAACCCCTCCTTTTTTTCAGTTCTGATCCACGATGCTTGCCGTGGCTATTTAGTATTACGACGGACTATCTTGATGGAGTGTTGGGTAAGTAACCTCGGCCTTTTTAAAACTGTTTTAAATACATAAATACCGATCTGATTGCTCAATGCCCCAAACAGAGCTACACTTTCTACAGTTATCACCTGAAAGTGTTGCATAAATATTCGTAGTCCAAATTAAATACCCTTCCCACATTTAATCACGGGATTGCACCGACTTGAAACAGTCCAATAATAATAATAATAATAATAATAATAATAATAATAATAATAATAATAATAATAATAATAATAATAATAATAATAAATGTTGTTTATAGTGGTCATGCACTTAGCTTTACATCTCTACGAGACAGCTAGTTTACAGGCATGCCACTGAAACAGAGGAAACAAATATTTTAAATGAAAGTAACATTGTTAAAAATCCCAACTGGCAGGAGGCAGACCAGTTGGCTATATACAAAGCGTGGTCGAGGAATTGAACTCGGGACAACTGAGAAACAAATCCATCTAGTGGCCAGGGCAAGTCTTGAACCGGGGACCTCCGGATTACAACACCAGCGCCCAAACCACTCGGCCACGCTTGCCTCCTTATGTGAGCTCCAAAGACAGAGCCCACATCAACAGAATAACCAAAAGCTTTGCACGTTAGGGCGGATGTCAGTGAGTCGACCCAGGTCTCGAAGCGAGTCAAATCTAATCTGCTGCTAACTCGAGATTAGCACCAGAATAATTTAAATCCTATTGCATTATTTTCTACTTTCATTAAAAGCTAACGATGTAAGTAATTATCCGTGATAACGCGACAAGAATTTATTATCAGAGCCTGAGAAAATGAAGTTCAAAAATAACAAGAACCATGTAAACTAAAGGTAAAATCTCACGTGAAGCTATTTTGTAAAATTGTCTTTTAAGCGATTCAGTGGAATTCATTGGAACTTCAAAATTTGTTTTCGATGTTTCCTGTTGTCAGAAATGATTTCTTTCGATAACATGTTCGAAACAGTAGCACAGAAGTTTGCAATAAAATGTAAAGAATTTTGGTACATGTTTTTGTCCAATTAATACTGAAAGTCCTGTCGGATTCCGTCATTACAAAAAAATACAGTAAGTAAGAGCCTGTTAGGCTAAAATTTGCCAGTTAGACACCTTTATAAGAACCTCTTTAGCTTAAAAGTTTGGAAATAGGTTCTTTTTTTCTAAACTCGATTAAACTCCTGTAAGGGAAATAAGATAAATCAACATTCTTGATTTGGAGACACCTAGGAGCCTTATCACTCCAGCTGCAATGCAAATGTCAATGTTGATAATCATAAAATATTATTGATACAATCGTAAAAATATAAATTAAAGGAAAATGCTGAATACCACTTAAGAATGCCGGTCTCTAAGAATCAGACAATTTCTCAATTTCGCGGCAAGAGGATGGAACTTCGATTTCTTTCATACTTTTATGTTAGATAGGCTAGGGTATAACTTAAATCACTGTATAGTTCTTTCGATTGAATATCCTTTTATTTTAAAGAAAAATGCCAATAACAAAAATCCGTTAAAATCGTCATTTGAGGCGCTAAATTATTCATGATTTTTTCACGAGTTTGAGAGCCTCGCGTGCAAAAACAAATCACTCTACCGTCTTTTAAACACTCAAACCATAGTTAGCAATCTCTAAACATCTACTGAAATGATTTTGGGAAATATTGCGTTGTTCTTTGTAGACAAAATAATTTTATTTCGAAGGCATACAATTCACTGCCGTAAAAGTACTTGGTAAATAAAATTAATTTTCACCATGTGCGAAACCTTCAAATCGTTTAAGCTTCTGGTGGTTGAATGTTAGAAGAATGGTGTATAAATCCCTGTAAAAATTTCTCCGGGCAAATGATTAAAAGCGACGTGAGATCTTTTCGAATTCGGTTAAATATGCAAATATTTGACCTTCCGCGGTCAACTTTGAAGTTACGGGTCAGAAATAATTTTTGTTCCGTGTTCCAAGTCCTAACCCATTTAAGACCAAATTAAGCATATGAAAAAAATATGTCATTTTCTAACCTTTATCTGCTGTAAAAGGTAGGTTCGAAGACCATTTTAGCATGATTACGGCTCTTATCATTCGTCGCATCTGAGCTTCGTTTTCCTTCCGCGGTCAACTTTGAAGTTACGGGTCAGACATGAATGACATGAATATTTCAACCCGTGCACAAGTCTTAACCCATTTTGGGTCAAAATAATCACACACAAAAACATTATGAAATATTCTAACCTTAATCTCATGTTAAAAAGCAGGTCCGAAGGCCTTTTAAGCACGATTCCGGCTCTAAGCATCCGTAGTAATTTGAGCTTCGTTTGTGTAAGTATGTCATATTTAGTGGTCGAAATCCAATCTGTGATCAACTTTCGGCGCTTCTCGTCACCACTGCATCTTCTTCGACGGCATACGCCGATTGTTATTATTGCCTCGTTAATAGTACACAAAAAAATAACATCTGATCGCTAAACGGCATGATGTCGGCGCTTACAATAGCTTACAGTCCCATCTTGCAATGGGCCGTCTGTTCGTCACGCAATACTGTGTCATGGACATTTTTTTAGGGGGTGGTAGGCGGGTGTGGGAAAGGTTGAATATGCGGAAATGCTTGATTTAATACTTTATGACAAGTACGTACTCGAGCCAGCAACAACAACAACAACAACAACAACAAGTACAGTGATATCTTTTGGCAGACAAGATAAAGCACACGTACTGTCAGTTGATAAGCGTTATGTACAGTGTAATGCAATGCAACTGTTCGCGAATTCGGTTGCTCGCGCGGGGTTGGTTGTAATACCGGGGGTGGAAGGAGGATATAAATCTTTACTAAACAAGTAGAGTTTTTAAGTAGTTATTCCCTTTTTTACTGTAGAACCGAAAACGAAGAGAAAAACTCGCGTCTATGTTTTATTTATTTTTTTTTTTTTTTGGGGGGGGGGGGGGGTGAGGGGGTGGGGGCCGGGGGGTTCTTGGTTGGTTGGTTAGCAAAGTTTTATTTTTTTTTTTTTACAAAGATACCTAACCAAATATCGCATGTCCTGTATAAATGGTTAATGATAGAAGTAACGATAAGTTTTGATTTTTTTTTTTCGTGATCGAGTGGCAACTTAATAAAAACATTGCATCGCAATCTTTTTTCGCCCTCCGGTAAATCTGGGTGACCTGTGGCTTCGGGTGGTCATTCGTCAACCTGTAACAAAGTACTTTCTTGGGGTGCCGTTTTGAACATACTGTCGAATTCATGATGTCTAAATTCAACAATAACTAATTTGAAGTTTAAACGAAATTAAAACATGTTAAAAAAAACTCAGTGCTAAAACTCTTTGCTAAAAAGGATCAGCAAATTGCTATGGCAATTCGGCGTGTGAAAAAAATCGCCAAATTTAATTTAGTGGCTTCCTAAGAAAACAAAACCTTGGTCGTGCTAGTTATTGGCACCGTCTGTTTGCTTAAAGGCTGCGCGTGAACAATTTTTTCAAAATTCAGTTTATTTCACTGGAAATGGAAGGTTGTTGTTCTTTTAAGGCCCTTGTTCGTGGAGTTTGCGGTTTTGATTCTAAAGATCGAAAGCGTCACACTGAAATCGCTCCTCTACTGTCGTGTGAGAAGGACATCAGCAGTCACAAGTCCCAGTATTAATTTAGTTAACTCTAACATGACTCTTTCCCGTGAAAAACCAAACTTCAGAAGCTAGCTATTTGTTTGGTGTTTTCAAGGCAGCTCTTGAAAACTTCGTTAAGGCCCAAAACCGAAAAATAACAATCTATTCAAGGGGAGGAAAAGCGTTCCTTGCCGACACAAATAACGGCTAACCGCACACGCATAGGCGTACGAGGCGGGGGGGCGAGGGGGGCTGCAGCCCCCCCAGTGCCGAAATTTTTCGGGCAAAATGCTCAGAATTCGGGCAACAAGCCTAGAAAAATAGAAAATAAACCGACAAATCACAACATTACGTTCAAAACGAATTACATCAACAGAAAAAGCAATAGTATTGGAAATATACCGAACTTTGTGGTTCAAAAGTCCAAATTTCCCATTCATCTGCTTTCGTTTTCTCTTGCAAGTTGCTATAATCATGTTCGAGTTTTCTCGCAAATTCTGCATGGCCCCTCAGTTTGATTCAGTTGCAATCAGCTTTTCCGTAGCTTGAGCGTTTGCACGCGTTGGATCCAGTCTAATATGACCCTGAAACAAAGCTGCGATACGGTTCCAAATGTGATGAAGCTAATGCTTTTCACTCAAATGGTAAGTTCCCAGGGCTAGCTCAAAACCTTCTAACCCATTTCCCCGTGAATGTTTCACACGCTTTTGTATAAATTTCAAGTGGGGGAAAAACAATGTAAATTAGCTCCCAAAAAATACTGCAACTTTTTCTGAACTAGAGTTAATAAAAAAATATATTTTTGAAGAAAGAGAATTCAGTGCATTAACACTTTCTGGCAACCCCACGAAATTAATTAAAGAACTATCGTTACTTTTAGCAAGCAGGCGAAGCTTGTACACAACTATTTCAATGCACGTTTTGTTGTCCATTTTATATTCCTTTATTCGGCTTTCAACCCATACCATTTTTTTTTTCGGGCAATAAGGCCTCCGCCCCCCCAGGTCCGAAGGTGCCCGTACGCCTATGCGCACACGGCAAAACACAAATCTTTATAAAATCGCTTTACTAATACTTGAACAAAAAGTTCAGTTTTAAGATACCTTTTTTTCGTTTAGCTCGGCGTTTATTTTAGCTGATAGAATTTAGGTACCATATCTAAGGATCACACCCGGAACACATTGCCAAAATGATACCCTACTTATGGATCGAGAACCTCAAGAAATATTCCCTATCCCGGAGTTTTCATAACCTGCGATCAGGAGTTATTTTTCTCGCGGCGGAGAAAGCCTGATCGCAGGTTAGAGTTTTCAGAGCAACTCTCACCCGGACGATCACACTTTACGACCTGATACTGGGTTCAAACCATTTACTTCTTTACTATATTAAGACTGTATAACGAAGTTTTCAAGAGCTGCCTTATAAACTTATGAAGTTTGGTTTTTCACGGGAAAGAGTCATGTTAGAGTTAACTAAATTAATACTGGGACTTGTGACTGCTGATGTCCTTCTCACACGACAGTAGAGGAGCGATTTCAGTGTGACGCTTTCGATCTTTAGAATCAAAACCGCAAACTCCACGAACAAGGGCCTTAAAAGAACAACAACCTTCCATTTCCAGTGAAATAAACTGAACTTTGAAAAAATTGTTCACGCGCAGCCTTTAAGCAAACAGACGGTGCCAATAACTAGCACGACCAAGGTTTTGTTTACTTAGGAAGCCACTAAATTAAATTTGGCGACTTTTTCACACGCCGAATTGCCATAGCAATTTGCTGATCCTTTTTAGCAAAGAGTTTTAGCACTGAGTTTTTTTAACATGTTTTAATTTCGTTTAAACTTCAAATTAGTTATTGTTGAATTTAGACATCATGAATTCGACAGTATGTTCAAAACGGCACCCCAAGAAAGTACTTTGTTACAGGTTGACGAATGACCACCCGAAGCCACAGGTCACCCAGATTTACCGTAGGGCGAAAAGAAATTGCGATGCAATGTTTTTATTAAGTTGCCACTCGATCACGAAAAAAAAAATCAAAACTTATCGTTACTTCTATCATTAACCATTTATACAGGACATGCAATATTTGGTTAGGTATCTTTGTAAAAAAAAAAAATAAAACTTTGCTAACCAACCAACCAAGAACCCCCCGGCCCCCACCCCCCTCACCCCCCAAAAAACATAGACGCGAGCCCGGTTTTCTCTTCGTTGTCGGTTTTACAGTAAAAAAGGGAATAACTACTTAAAAACTCTACTTGTTTAGTAAAGATTTATATCCTCCTTCCACTCCCGGTATTACAACCAACCCCGCGCGAGCAACCGAATTCGCGAACAGTTGCATTGCATTACACTGTACATAACGCTTATCAACTGACAGTACGTGTGCTTTATCTTGTCTGCCAAAAGATATCACTGTACTTGTTGTTGTTGTTGTTGTTGTTGTTGTTGCTGGCTCGAGTACGTACTTGTCATAAAGTATTAAATCAAGCATTTCCGCATATTCAACCTTTCCCACACCCGCCTACCACCCCCTAAAAAAATGTCCATGACACAGTATTGCGTGACGAACAGACGGCCCATTGCAAGATGGGACTGTAAGCTACTGTAAGCGCCGACATCATGCCGTTTAGCGATCAGATGTTATTTTTTTGTGTACTATTAACGAGGCAATAATAACAATCGGCGTATGCCGTCGAAGAAGATGCAGTGGTGACAAGAAGCGCCGAAAGTTGATCACAGATTGGATTTCGACCACTAAATATGACATACTTACATAAACGAAGCTCAAATTACTACGGATGCTTAGAGCCGGAATCGTGCTTAAAAGGCCTTCGGACCTGCTTTTTACAGCAGATTAAGGTTAGAATATTTCATAATGTTTTTGTGTGTGATTATTTTGACCCAAAATGGGTTAAGACTTGTGCACGGATTGAAATATTCATGTCATTTATGTCTGACCCGTAACTTCAAAGTTGACCGCGGAAGGAAAACGAAGCTCAGATGCGACGAATGATAAGAGCCGTAATCATGCTAAAATGGCCTTCGAACCTACCTTTTACAGCAGATAAAGGTTAGAAAATGACATATTTTTTTTCATATGCTTAATTTGGTCTTAAATGGGTTAGGACTTGGAACACGGAACAAAAATTATTTCTGACCCGTAACTTCAAAGTTGACCGCGGAAGGTCAAATATTTGCATATTTAACCGAATTCGAAAAGATCTCACGTCGCTTTTAATCATTTGCCCGGAGAAATTTTTACAGGGATTTATACACCATTCTTCTAACATTCAACCACCAGAAGCTTAAACGATTTGAAGGTTTCGCACATGGTGAAAATTAATTTTATTTACCAAGTACTTTTACGGCAGTGAATTGTATGCCTTCGAAATAAAATTATTTTGTCTACAAAGAACAACGTAATATTTCCCAAAATCATTTCAGTAGATGTTTAGAGATTGCTAACTATGGTTTGAGTGTTTAAAAGACGGTAGAGTGATTTGTTTTTGCACGCGAGGCTCTCAAACTCGTGAAAAAATCATGAATAATTTAGCGCCTCAAATGACGATTTTAACGGATTTTTGTTATTTGCATTTTTCTTTAAAATAAAAGGATATTCAATCGAAAGAACTATACAGTGATTTAAGTTATACCCTAGCCTATCTAACATAAAAGTATGAAAGAAATCGAAGTTCCATCCTCTTGCCACAAAATGTTGGATTCTAAGCGACCGGCATTCTTAAAACTCTATTAACAACAATAAACAAAGAAAAATGTAAAAGGTTTCACACGATCGTAGAAGTGCTCGATGCAAATACATGCAGAGCGGAGTTTCTATCTTTAATTATAGTATTAACAACAATATAAATTTTTCTTCAGAAATAAGAACCTACTATTAAGAACCAAAATACCCTAAATTTGTGCTTATTACTGTAATATTCTAGAGCCAATAAACCAGCCAAAACTCGAGAACGCAACTCTGTTTAATTCAAGCAACTGACAACCTGTTTCATCCCGACTGAACTACTGGAAAACTACTGGAGGAGCGGTTACACAGCTATCAACATTCCACACTCCCCCACTTAGTCATGAACTAATACAAAAAAAACAACAACAAACTGCTAGCCCGTAGTTCTTAAGTTTCTCTGTCCTAGCAATCTAAAAAGTCACTTTGCTACAAAATCAGTCAAATATCGAGGGGCGTGTCTGTTCCTCGTGGGATAACGCTTCTCTGGAACACCTTTGGTAGGTGAATGCACAGGAGCAGCTGGCTGTATTGGGGTTTCTTCCAGCTGCAATTCAGGCTGCAATTCAGCAATGCCAGCTGCAATGGGGTCTGCTGGAACCTCTTGATTATCAGCGGACGCTTGGGGCATGCAGGATCGCTGTATGAGGTGGTCCTGGTGTCTTCTTAAGAGTCGTCCATCTTCTAGCTGGACTGCGAAAGAGGTTGGACCCATTGACTCTTTCAAAATTCCAGGTAGCCATCTTGGTCCTCTTCGAAAGTTGCTTGCGTAGACTGCTTCTCCTTCCTGCATGGAGCGTTCCTTAGCGTGCCAGTCATGTGCCTGTTTCTGAGAAGCCTGGCTTTGTCGCACTTTCCTTCCGATTTCAGGGTAGACTAGGTCTAATCTTGATCTGGGTTTCCTTCCTAGAAGTAATTCTGCCGGGGACACTCCTGTTGAAGTCTGTGGGGTGATTCTGTAACGAGCTAGAAATTCTGTAACTCGTGTCTCCACACTTCCTCCACTCATCTTCTTCATTTCCTCCTTAAATGTTTGCACCGCTCTCTCAGCCAGTCCGTTAGACGCCGGGTGATAGGGTGCTGTTCTGATGCGACGGATACCGTTCTGTTTGAGGAAATCTTCAAACTCTTTGCTGACGAAGTTGCTGCCATTGTCTGTGACGACAATTTCCGGTAGGCCGTGTGTCGCGAAAGCGATTCTCAACTTCTCAATGGTAGCACTTGAAGTTGACGTATTCATTGGAAACGCCTCCATCCACTTGGAGTGGGCATCCATCAAAATGAGGAACATTTTTCCAAGGAACGGACCTGCATAGTCTAAGTGGAGTCGAACCCAGGGTTTTTGAGGCCATTCCCAGGGATGTAAAGGGGCTTCCGGTGGTGACTTCCTGTTTTCCTGGCAGGGACTGCACTGGCGAACCTTCTGCTCTAACTCTGCATCCATCTTTGGCCACCACACATAACTTCTCGCCAACGCCCTCATACGGCAAATTCCAGGGTGTGTCTCGTGTAACTCTTCTACCACTCTTGCTCTTTCTTTAGGGGGGACCACTACTCGATTGCCCCACAGCAAACATCCATCTTGAACACTTAATTCATCTTTCCTAGTGAAGTAGGGCTTCAATGCTTCAACTGAGTTGTGATTAGGCCAACCATGCTGAACGAACTTGATTACTTGTGACAGTATTGGATCACATCTGGTTCCGGTTCTGATATCATTCACACTCACTGGTGTCGAATTGAGAAGTTCCATTGCAAACACAGTTTCTGCAGGCAAAGGCGTAGTTGGAGGACTAACCGGCAAGGGTAGTCGGCTGAGGGCGTCAGCATTAGCATGGTCTGGTCCTGGTTTGTACTCAATAGAGTAGTTGTATGCAGCTAGAGTCAAGGCCCAACGCTGAATTCTAGCTGCTGCCATAGGAGGTGTGGCCTTCTTCTCATTAAACAATGATTCCAATGGTTTGTGATCAGTCACTAGGCTAAAATGTCTGCCGTAAATGTACTGGTGAAATTTCTTCACACCAAATACCAGGGAAAGTGCTTCTCTCTCAAGATTGGAATAATTTCTTTCAGCATTGGACAGTGTCCTGGAAGCATATGCGATTGGATGTTCCGAGCCATCATCCATCCGATGCGAGAGAACAGCTCCCAAGCCATATTGTGATGCATCGCATGCCAAGGTTAACTTCTTCTGACCATCATAATGGACAAGGAGTCTAGAGGACTTCAGGAAATCCTTAGACTTCTGGAAAGCCTGCATCTGCTCTTTACCCCAATGCCAGCGGGTCTCTTTACGTAGTAACTCATGCAATGGAGCCAACACGCTCGACAGGTTAGGCAGGAATTTCTGGTAGTAGTTGATCATGCCTAGGTATGATTTGAGTTCCGACACATTCTTGGGTGCTGGTGCATTGGTGATTGCTTCGACCTTGTCATCCAGTGGTTGAATACCTTCTTTGCTGACCTTGTGACCCAGGTAAGTTACTTGAGGTTCCATGAACACACACTTGTTTCTTCGAAGTCGTAAGCCAGCACTTGCTAGTCGTTTTCTTCCAGGTTGTTTAAGTGATCTTCATCGCAAGCTCCGGACACTAGGATATCATCCACCCGGACAATTACATAAGGAATGTTCTGCAGTAGATTCTCCATGTTCCGCTGAAATATTCCTGGTGCTGACGATATCCCATAGGGTAGGCGGTTGTACTGGAACAATCCCTTGTGTGTGTTAATGGTGGTGTACTGTTTAGATTCATCATCCAGAAGTAGTTGCTGGTAGGCTTGGCTCATGTCCAATTTCGTGAATTTTTCACCTCCTCCTAGCGTCGCCAGGAGGTCTTCAACCTTGGGGATAGGATAACTGTCTAGCTTTGACACTTGATTGACAGTTGTTTTGTAGTCTTCGCAGATGCGAATTGAGTCGTCTGGTTTCAGGATAGGTACAATGGGAGCCGCCCATTCCGAGAACTGAACTGATTCAATCGTTCCTTCATCTTGCAGCCTCTTGAGTTCAGCTTCAATCTTCCCTGTCATAGCATACGGCACTGGTCTTGCCTTCAAGAATTTTGGTTGTGCCTCTGATTCCACATGAATTTTTGCCTTTGGGCCCTTAAAGGTCCCAAGTCCTTCTTTAAACACTTCTGAGTACTTGTCAACCAATTTTTCAAGTGAAGATTCTTGGTTGTTTTTGACAACTTGCATTTTGAACAACTCCTTCCAGTTGAGTGTCAGAACACTCAACCAGTCCCTTCCTAGTAAATTAGGCCCAGAGCCTTCCACTACGAGCGTTTGCAGTTCCTCTTCTTGTTTCTCATACTTCACAATAACATTCAAAGTTCCTATGACCTTGACTAATTCACCTGTGTACGTTCGGAGCTTCACTTTAGCAGTTTCCAATTGCTGTCGGTTCTTCACCAGATTCCCTTCAGTGATTCTCTTGTAAGTTTCTTCGTTGATGATGGTAGCAGCGGCGCCAGTGTCCACGTCCATGCTCGTCCGAACTCCGTTTAGCTGTAGCTCGACTCGATACGGTTCCCTCTCCTTGGTGGTCATGTGAAACATCGTGTATTCTTCGCATTCTTCCTCACTCAACTCGTCTGTTGTCTCCAAGTGATGTGTATTTCCAGATTTGCCGCTCTTTGGAAACCACGGTTTACGCTTACCGATACATTGGCTTGCCTTGTGACCCTTCTTACGGCATTTATAGCACTCTTCGTCTTTAAACCAGCACTTCTCGGGATCGTGGAATCTTCCTCCACAACGATAACATTCTTTGGTCGATTTTTTCGGATCCCTTGGTGGCTGTTTCGGTGGGTCTTGGGTCACGCGGTTAACTTGCGATTCTTCGGGTTTCTCGATCTCACTCGGATTTCCATTCTTCAGATCACGTGAATTCCTGTCGGCAGTTTCCATCGCGGTGGCTAATTCCATCGCCTTCTTGAACTCTAGTTGACTTTCAGCAAGCAATCTCCGCTGTATGCGTTCGTCATTCAATCCGCAAACCAGTCGATCACGAAGCATTTTCTCCAGTTGGTCGCCAAAGTCGCAGTGCTCCGATAAATTCCTCAGTTCGGCGACATACTGTTGTACTGTTTCTCCCTGCTGACGAAAGCGGCTGTTAAACTTGAAGCGATACACGATGGACGATGGTCTAGGATTCAAATGATTCTTTACCAGATTAACCAGCTCTACGAATGACTTGTCGGTAGGCTTCCTTGGATTAACCAAATTCCTGATGAGTTTGTAAGTTTTCGCTCCACATACACTGAGCAGAACCGCCCGTTTCTTGTTGTTGTCCGTAATCTCATTCGCTGCGAAATACTGCTCGAGCCGTTCGGTGTACTCTATCCAGCTGTCGTTCTCATTGTATTCCTCGATTTTCCCGATCAATGCCATGGTTCTGTCCGTACCTCGTCGCCAATGTAATATTCTAGAGCCAATAAACCAGCCAAAACTCGAGAACGCAACTCTGTTTAATTCAAGCAACTGACAACCTGTTTCATCCCGACTGAACTATTGGAAAACTACTGGAGGAGCGGTTACACAGCTATCAACATTCCACAATTACCATTAGGTATATACCTGTTTAGGCTAACTTGGGAAAATGAGGTTCTTACTCGCGGGTTTTTAGCGGAGCTCCCAGCGCCCCGAAGGGCCGCAGAGCAGAGCCCCATACCCATAGAAAATTAACAGACCCATGCTTTTGGTTTTTCATGGCCATCATGGCTAGCGGCATGGTTCGCGGGCGCGTGCGCCTAGCGACGACGTCGTCCCAACATGGCGGCCATACTCCAGAAATAGGTTTAAGGTTATGTTTAACGTCAGCTTACGTCTTTGATATTGGACATCCATGTCATGGTCAATTGACAGCTGTCAAAACAAGGTATCCGCTGACCAGTATCACATGACCATATCGCGGAATAGAACTCATCGAGGTTGAATGTTTTTTTGAATTTTACCGCTGATCAAGAAATGGTTTACATTGGATGGCGGGCTCAAGTGCTCTATTTTTTCTGTTATCGGCCAGTAACTTCGGATTAACGAAAAGGGCGAAGTAAATAATCGGGGAGCTCCTACTGTAATTTTATTATCTGGGAAAGAAATCTGTTTTGTGTACTTGTTATACAAGTCAATATGAAGTAACTTTGTTCCCATCATAGTTTGTGGTTGTCATCCCGTGGGATCTAACAGTTCAATATGTGAGGAGTATGGAGGCCAGTGCTCATGTAAGCCTGGTGTTGGTGGACGCGACTGCAGTAGGTGTAAACCAGGCTTTTACAATCTCACACAGAGTGGCTGTACACGTAAGTATCTTACGCAAATCAGTGATTAGTGAATGTTAGCTCTCATCACTTATCGGACGGAGGCGAAGATCGTCTTGTTCTTCTTAAAAACAGATTATGAACTATTCAAACAAACACACGAAAAACAAACCGAACATTTACATTTTTAATAAGTCACATTAAATGGCCTGGGCGAAGCAAGGTTTTACTTAAGTGAACTTGCTTTATCATGCCAGCTGAATCCGCCTGCATTCGTAGCGGTGATTTTTTTAAGGGGGACTGCATACACAAGTTTATTAAAGTGACCTGTGTATGACTTCTATCGCTCCCTTTCTGGTTCACCATTTTTGCATCTCAATCGTTTAACAAAGAAAATGTCATTTTTATCGTACACAATATTACATTAAAGGTGGTCCGCGGGCATTTATTGGTCTGACAGGTCCCATTTTCAAACGCTTTTTTGAAAAGGAAAACAAGCGGTTTCTTAGAATTTTTAAAGCCTGACTGAAGAATCCTAAAATAATGTAAAATCATTAAAATCGTGGCGATCAAGCAAGATTTGCCTTCTTTTTAATAAAACGCAAGTATTTTTAATATCCCACAGTGAAAGTTTTTGTAATGGCCTCAAACACTAGCAAACTGTTAAAGTTCACTCACAGCTAATTACGTGATAATCCTAACCGTAGATTTAACAAAATATCTACTTCTTAATTTTTCTCTCAATCAAAGAGCTCTTCAAGCCAGGACTGAATTTTTTCATTTTCACCAAGTTTTACGTTTAGTTTTCATACCTTGAAAATATATGAGCAGCAGGTGATTCAAACTTTTCTTTGATGCAATTAAAAAGCATAAATAAGGAAACATGCGTGACAATTGCTGATTATCGGCGGTAATATAACCACAATGTTTATAACATTGATATAAGATGTATTCGTCTCGCATGATTGAGCATGTCGGATTAGCTCAGTCGGGAAGGTATATAGATGTGGCGCGAGATGTTGTGAGTTCAAATTCCAGAGGGGCAGGTTCTTTTTTTTTTCTTTTTTCTTTTTACCCCGTATGGTTTGTTTATTATATCGCTCCGTAGGTATGCATGGCGGAATAAAAGCATTTACATGTATTAAATAACGTTGTAAATAAATATATGAGAACATATAGACTGATTCAGGTACTTGTGCTTTTACATCTGAAAAGCTTTTTATTTTCTTGCGGACAAGCAGCGACGCACTCGCTTTAAGCCATCGCTCTGGTTTCTAGATAGATCCATCGTCGATGAAGCTTGTGTAAAACCCGAATTAATTTTTGAATGCTCCTTCATGTACGATGCTAGCTGTACAGATAGACACGAAAGCCATCGATCGATAAATGGCTCTCAATGTCCACTCTTTTGGCTGTCGATTACTTTCTACACGTAATTGTCGGCCATACTTTGCTTCTTTGCTTCTTTTTTTTTTCTTGTAAACTGCTTTAAATTAAAAAAAGCCGCCTTTTTATGGCCGCCTTGCAACACTCTTTCTACAAATATATCTGCTGGTCAGCGGAATTGCAATGAAAAGTTTATAGATGCTGGACCGACAAACCGACCATGTGAGTGAAGCTGGGCTACCCACTAAACTTAAAAATACTCTAACATTGCTGACATTTGTTAGCTTTAGGCATATGACCAGACAACTGGATTCACTAGCAAGGTTCCTGTTACAAGTTCTTTTTCCAACAACATGAACTGGAATGCAGCAAAATCCGCCTGTGAAGCGCTCGGATCCAAACTTGTGTCGATAAATTCACGAGCTGAACAACAAGCTACTGCTATTAAGAACCTAATTTTTAAGAACCTGTTAGGCTAAAAATTGCCAGTTAGACACCTTTAGAAGAAGCTCTTTAGCCTTAAATTTTGGAAGGGAAATAACATAAATCAACATTCTGGATCCCCTTTGGAGACACCTAGGAGCCTTACCACTCCAGTTGCAATGCAAATGCACATGTTGAAAATCATAAAATATATTGATAAAATCACAAAAATATAAATTAAAGGAAACGGCTGAAAAGTGTTAATTACCATTTCTGTAAGAACCTGTTTAAGCTAACTTGGGAAAATGCAGGTTCTTACTCGCGGATTTTTACTTTATATTCTACTGGGAAAGAAATTTGTTGTTATATCTGTCAATATGAAGTAACTTTTTCCCATCATAGCTTGTGGTTGTCAGGGATCTATCAATATATGTGAGGAGTATGGAGGACAGTGCTGGTGTGCGCCTGGTGTTGGTGGACGCGACTGCAGTAGGTGTAAACCAGGCTTTTACAATCGCACACAGAGTGGCTGTACACGTAAGTATCTTACGCAAATCAGTGATTAGTGAATGTTAGCTCTCATTACTTAACGGACTTGCTTTATCATGCCAGCCGCTGAATCCGCCTGTAATCGTTGCGGTGTTCTATTGAGGGATACTGCATACAAAGGTTTATTAAAGTTACCTTTGGCTTATTTCCAGGGTACCCTTTCTGGTTCACCATTTTTGCATCTCAATCGTTTTATTATATTTAAGGGCCACAAGAGTTTGAGTTCAAGGCTTCGTGTTCAGACCGTAAGTTCGTGTCTTCACAAGTATAAACAACAAGTAAAGCGAGAATTCATGTTCAAAGCGTCGGTTCGTGTCTTCATAAGTATGAATAAAAAGTTTAACTTAAGTCTCATGTTCGAAACGTTGGTTCGCAACTTCATAAGTATGCATGATTTATGCGAGGTTTAATTTCACGTTTATGGCGTTGGTCAGTTTCAGGCGGGGAACCTTTACCCGAAGAGTACAAATTTGACGGTACCTACTCCCCCAGTGCAGCGAAATTGTCATACCGACAATGCTCCGATTTGTCACGAGCTTTTCCGGTTACCTTCGGCCAAAGTCACTTAGCGCAACCAAGAACAAAAGGACTATTGTCTAGTGCTTAATGGGAAAAGTTGAAACACAACAAAAGAACATTTCTTGATACCAAAGTTCACTCACAGCTAGTTACTAAGAGTAATATTCCTAACGGTAGATGTTACAATAGCGACTTCTTAATTTTTCTCTAAAAACTGCTCTAACATTGCTGACACTTGTTTGCTTTAGACATATGTCGAAACAACTGGATTCACTTTCAAGGTTCCTGTTACAAGTTATTTTCCAATAACGTGAACTGGATGAACTGGACTGCAGCAAAATCCGCCTGTGAAGCTCTCGGATCCAAACTTGTGTCGATAAATTCACGAGCTGAACAACAAGCTATCGGGGCAAATGTTACTTCTAACAATTGGTTCTCAGCATGGATTGGTTTGTACAGGGATCCTCAAGACTATTGGAGTTGGCTGTGGGTTGACGGATCACGTCCAAACTACACGAACTGGTATCCTGGAGAACCTAACAACCTTGGGGGAGAGGGGTGTGGAGAAATATATCCTCAATCATATGAATGGAAGTGGAACGATCTGTCATGTTATCTGCACAATCGACCGTACATTTGTGAAACCGATTGTAAGTCAGAATATGCATGTTATGTTTTCCATGCTATGTTCCATGTTATTTCTATCACCCGTTCACTTGTGAAGCCGATTGTAAGTCACAACATTTTATGTTTTCCATGCTATGTTGACTATTGAATTGACAGAAAATCGTTTTTAAAACTTTCTGTTCACATTTGTTGAAAACTTCCTGCTTCACCAACTTTTAATCTGAGGATGCTACGTTTATAGCAATGTGCTAAGATGTAACTTTTTCATTTTTTCTTACCTTTTCTGTCCCTATTTGATGGGTTCAAAACTGATAAGTATTGGGCAATACTTTTTCATACTACTACACATCTCTGATGTAAATAGCCCCATCCTCTACCGGATATGAGCCCTTCCTCAGAGAACTTTTCCATATTAACTTATTAATGTCCTCACAGAACATTGCACTCTTGATAAATTGAAATAGGCAATCAATAGGTTTTCAAAGTAGAGTGCAGATCAAATCGTTTGACCACTGTATTTCATGTTTTTACCGTATATAGTCAACTCCCCCATTGCGGACACCTCGTTATTACGGACACCCAGTTATTACGGACAAGAGTTTAAGTCCCGGCGAAAAAGAATTGCTGAAAATAATTCCCGCTTCTACGGACTTTCTCTATAACGGACACCAAATCGTGGTCCTGAAGTTGTCCGTTACAGTGGGAGTTGACTTTATCCCTTATCAGGGTCGTAATGTAGTTTATTGTCGGCCATCTCCAAACAGCTTTTACTGCCGCTTATAATTTCCTTCGGATATACACTCCCCAGTTATACCCCCCCCCCCTCCAAAAAAAGCCCCTTACGCCGTAGTATAAGCACATTTGAAGGTGCTGTATTGCATAGAGAATCACCAAAAAAATTATTCTTTTAGATTCAGATATTGACGAGTGTGCAGTGTCAAATGGAGGCTGCAGTCACAGATGCGTAAATACTGCAGGAGGCTACAAATGTGAATGTCCAGACCCGGGACTGAGCTTAGCATTGGATAAAAGGACATGCCAAGGTAAGTCCTGACATGCTTTCTACGACACCAACTTTTTTCTTCTCATTGTCCTATTTTTTATAAGAATGAGTAATTCACTAAAGGGGCAATCTCTAAAAAGGAGAATTTACTGAAAAGGGAAATCTCTAAAGAGAGAATTTACTAAAAGGGGGGAATTAACTAAAGGGAAGAATATCTCGAAGGGGCAATCTCTAAAAGAATCTAACCTGTCGTAAAAGCATGTGATTACCAATTCCCTTTCGAATTTCCTTTCCTCCTAGAGACTATTGCTATAATCGTGCAGAAGAAATAGCGCATCGCGGTACGAAATCACGTTTATTCTGAACACGGAATTTTAATACAAAGTTCCAGGTCTTATTGATTATTCCACTTTAGGGCTTAAAATGAAAAGGAAACGTACCGCTACTTTTAAATGGCTCCATACGTGAAGCAAACGTTGCATATTTGGTGGTAGTCAAAATTCCGAGTTTCAGGGAGTACGTGACAACGTTTCATAAATTCTCGAAATGAACTGGCGATAAAAAAAATTGTATGCCGATACAAATTTGGTCAAATTTAACTTTTTAATATAGTAAAGGTATTTATGAAATTGTTGTAAGACTTAAACTTTAATTTAAAGTCTTCTGCGTTTGTAAAACGGATGAAATTTAAAATATGACGATGTTGATGAAAAAGTCAGTTTTTGGAAAATATAAGTTTTAAAACCACTGAACACTGATAGAAAAACACTTTGGAACGACCTTGCAGAATTTGTCCCTGCATGAGTGAAAGACTCAAAAGATATACACAGTAGTATCAGCATACCCCAAATGACCATCATGCGTTGGAGCTGCATCTCAGCAAAGTAATATTTTCTGAAAGCTTAGGAATTGTAGATAACGGAGATATAAACGCTTAAGAGCGAATTTTTCCCGTGACCGAGTGAGAGGTGGTACAAAATTTTAAACAAGCCTACCCTCAATTTTTTTTCAGAGATACCTTATGGTGAGTCGATCAACGTGTTATGATTTTTTCTTTAAGAGCTATCTTTGTTTGGCAGAAAAAAAATTAAAACTGTCACGCCCGCCGACTGCCATGAAATGGTCGAATTTCATACCACGATTAAGAGCATAAGAGTGATGCTGCTCACAAGCGCAAAATAAAGCAGACTTCTCTCGATTTTGTGTATTTGTTAAGGAGGCATTTACAAATGATTTGAGTCTAAGAACAGTATTACAAAGATCGATTTGAATATTTAGAGCCTGTTTAAAAATTACAAAAATTTGGTTGCTTTAAAATCTCATTTTGGAGCATTTTTTCAAAGAACTCTTTTCCTATGCGGTATAACTCAGAATCACTTAAGACTTGGGTTTTAATAAGCGGAAATGATGTTCTTTTTAATGGTATAAAAATCAGCCTAGGGCTTTTAATTGCTACGAAGAACTTCCCCTTTTAATTTGGACGAAATCACAACACCGACTTGTCAACAACCGCAAATAATCGAATAAGGCTCGAATTACGCTTTCCCTTCTCAAAGCCAAAATTCCAACAAAATCTTATTAGTAAACACCCTATTTGATCCAAAACTCAATATTTAGCTTACCTGGCGTAACAATTTGTTGAAGATTGATTTGTATCCTACTTTTGTTTCAAATACGTTACCAGCACTCGAACGGTGTTTACCAAATCACAGTATTCAGAATTCTCGAGAATTTCAAATCAGCAATAACTTTGCCAGAAGGTCCTTGAAAAAAAAAAACACCGCATTCCGGTCTTCACAGTTCCAACCACATTTAGAGAAAACGGCCAATTCATAGAAGAAGCTTGCTTCACAGTTTAAAAACCGCGTTTTGGCCGTTGTTTTTGCAGAAGATCAACTAGAGCGAAAATATCTGTCACGCAATGATATGTCACTTGAGGGGAGGTTACCCATTGAATTAAATTTGGTGGGCTATGTACTTTGAGAAATACCGTAAACTTTCGGTTATAATCCCTGGATTTATACAACTTCGTAAGTGGTTTTGGTGGGGCTTAATATAAACGTAATGGCACATAAACGGGGTAATAAAAAGTCTAAAAACCCTTTTAAAAAAGTCACGGTATATGTAGATGAAAGTACGTTTTCACGTTAAAAAAACACATAAAGATACTATAGAAAAAAATTATTAAACCTGAAACGGGGAAGGTCGCTGAGTAACTGTTGCCGTTGTTGTTGCATTTTTTACGGAGTACTGCAGCTGTATTTTTGGTTGTTTTGTTTTTTCGAAGTAACTTTTATTATTTTATTTTTTGGTTTTATTTTGGGGAGGGGTTTTAACGTCAAGGTTTGGCACGGATTAAAGAAAGGGGTCACATATTTTTTGTTTTAACAAAGTGGAAATAGCATTTTTAAATATCAGAGATTCTATTTACAAATCAGAAAGGAAAAATAAACTAGATTAGGTGTAGCTCTAACAATATTTCCAAAGCAAACAAGAACTGATGATTTATTTTGTTGATTCGTGCTTTTAATGAGTAGAGAATTTTACAGAGTATAGAATGGAAATCAATTACTCTTTTCAAAGATTAGTCGGGGGATACTGCTCCCAAGATAAGCGAAGTCGAGCTGCGGAAAGAAGTTCTGTTATACTCCCTCTGCGTTCATATCATTTTAGCGCGGTATCAATCTTCAATGTACCTTTGAATATTTCGGACATTACTATCTGCCTAGCTCATCGGTCCTCTCTGGGCAATGGATGGAGAAGAGGTTCGCAACGGTGCCGCGTTCCCGCAGAATTATCGAGGCATGCCAAGGAAGGGAAATCACGCAAGTCTGACCGCGGAATCAACACGAAACGAAACGAACGGGGATGCTCGTCAGAAATTTTGAAAAGAACCCCTAAAAGAGAACAATCTGGGTGTGGCTCTAGCTTTTCTTGACCCCTAGACGCCTCCAAAAAACTAAAAATAGAATTGCTATTTGTATATTTCTGCGTGTATAACCCTGAACGAGACCATTTTGGCTAAAAATAGTGCTATTGTTTCGCGGAAGACCCAAAGTATGACCAAATATCAAAAATTTACACCCCCGTCACTTTCATATGCGAGTCCCCACCGGGGATCAACAAAGCACTTTTGAGAACGATCCTTCGACGTACGGGCATATTTGTCCCTGCTGGGTCTGGTAAGTCTTTGCGATTTTTGTTAATTTTCTATAGAAAGTATAGTCGAACCTCGATTATCCAGATTTCCGATTGTCCGGAATTCCAATTTTTCATGAATATTATATTCAAGACCAAACTCTTTCAAAATTTAAATGCCACTTTCTTCCTCCAGAAACTATGTAATTATAATCGGAATCGTAAATTACCCAATAAGTGAAGCTTCGAAGGATAGAAACTGTGACGCCTCGAGTGCGCTATGTTCATGAATGAGCGTTATCGTCATCGAATTCGAGCCAGAAGGGGTTTATTGTAAGTCAGTTCTCAGTCCGTTTAATATTGTGGTTATATAAAATGCGATATGATTAAGTTTAAAAAGGAGAAACCTAACACAGTGTGATTTGTTCTTTTTCTCTGTTTTAGTCTGATAAATTCTGGCAACGGTGGTGACGGATATATATAAAATCGAGCTTAGCGCCGTCTGATAACAAATGTCGATTATGTAACGTTTTCCTGACGTAATAATATGCTGAAACAGAAGCACCGCATTCGAGTGAATGCTAGCCTGCGCGGCAGGCGTAAAAAGGGGAGGGAAAAAGACGGGGAAGAGGGAACGCCTGCCTTAAGAACCCCCTACGTTTTTTCCCTCTTTCTCTCCCTCTTCCCAGCTCCCCCTCCCCCCCCCCCCCCCTTTCCGACGCCTGCTATGCAGGCCTATGTGAATGCAGTCGAACATTATCGCGATCCCGTTAAAAGTGTGCGGGACGTTCCTAGTGATCTCGTACTGATAAGTTTATCACCCCCCAAAGTAAAATGAATAAAAGTAAAAACGTTTATGACAGACTCCTTTGTGTATTGGAAGCGGGAAGGGTGAACTCCCATATTATGGTTAAGTTACGGATTTTGGTCACACATATAGGGTGTTCAGGACGTGGCAGGCTGCCTGTCAGTTTAACCAAAAAGGTTCCGTTTTGAGCTGCACTTAAAGTAAAACATACTCTCGTGATTTGTTGGCAGTCTTCAGATCATTGATAAGACATAGAAATGGTATCCGGCTCCGGGGTCAAATCAAAAAGCTTTTACCACGCCCAGATGGGGTTCCGTATAATAGTATAATAATTTTAACAGGAATAAAAAGCCTGTACAAATTACCGTACCGTTGGTGCTAGATGTAGTGCTTTTTCAAGTCTGTACATCTTGATTATTTTGTATTGAATAAATAAAAGGGAAAATGGAGTTCAAAAAGCGTTTTTTTTTATGACTGAGTGAGAGGTTGCACATGTGGACGAACAAGAGAGCATGAGAAAACTTTTTTAAAAAACGTGAATTCGAGTTATCGGGAGTCGACTGTATCTAAATGGCAGTTGAAAAATGCAGACTTTGTAGGGAGCCCCCTGTACAGTACCCACCTTCCCCCCCCCGGGAGTTCGTGACTCATTGCGTGACAAATACGAGGGTTCACGAGCAATGACATGTAACCGTTCTTTGAATTCCACAACATCTCATTTGAGGCTTAAAACGTCGTTAAGTGAATCTGTTCATCGTGTTATCAAGTCCCTTGCACGAATGGCTGCATGGAACCTGAAATGTGGTTAAAATTGTCAAGAAATACCATGTTTACGAGGGCCTTTGCTAATAGCGACTGATTGTATCATAAGCAACATAGCCGCTTGCCCGTGCAATTTGCCGACAAAAGAATGTCAAGAATGGGGAAAAACAATGTTTTACCACTGCTTTTGCAAGGTAAGAGTAAAATATTAATAAATAAACTCGTGTGTAGCTAAATGATAAGATTGTGTTCGAATTTTGGCTATATTAAGAGAAAGTGTACTGCGTAATTCGATTATTTGCTTTGTTTACATAAGTCACTGTCGAGCGATTTCTTCGAAGTAGGACGGTCTATTTCTTGGATAAAATCAAAAGCTCAGAGCAAATTTTTATATAATTAAAAAGTACATCATTTCTACTTATCTAAGCCAAAGTTTCAGGCGAATCCGAGTTATACCGCATAGGAAAAGTACTTCGTGAAAAACGTCTCCAAAATGAAATCTGTAAACAATGAGAAAATGGTGATTTTTAAACGCCTACCTGGATTTCATAGTTCAGTTGATTATCCTTATTTTAGACTCATAACATTCGTCAATGCCTCCTGTACAAATATACAAACTTGAGAAAGGTCATCTTCAATTTACGCTTTTGATGAGCTAAGTTCTTGTGACCATGTTCGTCGCTCTTGTTTCGGCCATTTTATGTCGCCGGGCACTCGTTACAGTGTCTGAATATTTTCTCGAAAATTAAAATAGATTTAAACGAAAAAAATACACCACGTTTATCGACTTACCATAAGGTATCTCTGAGCCAAAAATGAAGGTAGATGACTTTGGAAGTTTGTACCGCATATTTTTGTTTTCACGCGGTCTACAAAAAAATTCGCTCTTAAAGTTTAAATATTCATGTTGTCCAAATAGATCGTTTGATCTCCAAAAATACCGAGACTCACAAATCGGGTTCGTTTTCGGACGCATTTGAACGGGAAAAAGCGATCAACATCGCTATGTCTTCTCCACACCTTGCTATAAGAATTCTTTTTGATTACTTGTCTGGTTTGCTTTGAACGCTCGAATAAGACGAATAACAATTTTCTGTTGGGCCTTTTGCTCACGGCGCGTGCGTTGTAAGCAGGCGAGCGTTACGAAAAACATGTTTTTAATCCAGGGTTAATTCACAACTCACCAATTCCGCCTCCATCAAATCTAAAATCGTCGAAGGCGAAATCGCTCACTACAACTGTGTCAGATTGCTTCCCCTTTATAAACTTCAATTTGATTGGTTCTGATAGTACCTGAAACCAGATTGGTGTGACAAACAAACATACTTCACTGACTACACCGTCCATCGCGCCAACTAAGAACTATTTTTGAAAAAAATAACTCAAAAAGAGAATGCATCTTTCAGATACTGACGAGTGTGCAGTGTCAAATGGAGGCTGCAGTCACAGATGCGTAAATACTGCAGGAGGCTACAAATGTGAATGTCCAGACCCGGGACTGAGCTTAGCATTGGATAAAAGGACATGCCAAGGTAAGTCCTGACATGCTTTCTACGAAACCAACTTTTTTCTTCTCATTGTCCTATTCTATAAGAATGGGTAATTTACTAAAGGGGCAATCTCTAAAAAGGAGAATTTACTGAAAAGGGAAATCTCTAAAAGGGATCTAAAATCTCTAAAAATGACTCCAAGAGCTATGCCGGCGGGGGTGTTTACACCACTGGTAGGGCCTCCCAAGCCGAAAAAGGTCAAGGAGTAGGGTCCAGACTAAAGTCAGTCCCACGGCCCTCCAGATGTGGGGGCTGGGCTTGAGGCTAACGACCTCATCCTGTAAAAATCCCTAAGAGAATCTAACCTGTCGTTATCGTAGACAACGGAAATATTTACGCTTAAAGTTGAATAATTCATGTTGTCCAAATAAATCGTGTGATCTCCAAAAATACCGAGACTCACAAATCGGGTTCGTGTTCGGACGGATTAGAACGGAAAAAGGCGATTTACATCGCTATGTCTTCTCTACACCTTTCTCTAAAAAACTTTGTCGGAGAATATTAATATCTTGTCTGGTTTGTTTTTGACGTGCAGTTAAACTTTGAGAGTTTAAGAAACAACCGTCCCCTGTGTTTAAACAGCCATAACTTTTTAAAGAGAAAAAACAACAACTAAAAATTCGCCGACACAGTTTTGTCGCTGTATGATCGGGCAACATTCTTTCCAAAATTCTTTTTTCTTAACGTTTTTAATTTGTATCACATCTGAACTTCTTGGTTCTGATTATTGTCTGTAATTAACATGTATATAACATCACGTAATTATATCATTTGTCGACTGAACTGTAAAAAAAGAGCCGTGAATGCAATCTTTCAGATACTGACGAGTGTGCTGTGGCTAATGGCGGCTGCAGTCACAAGTGTGTTAATACTGCAGGAGGCTACAAATGTGAATGTCCAGACCCGGGACGGAGCTTATCATTAGATAACAAGACATGTCAAGGTAATCAATGAAATCCATTATTTTGTCATCTAATTGTCCTAACAGAACCCTTTGCTATGAAATATAGCGCTCTACGAAACCTTTCCTAGCGGTTTGAATTTGAAACTGCTCTTATTGGATGTTTTAGAGTGTAGTATCGCTATATATTTTTACGAGTCTTGCAGTTTAAGGAACAGTCAAAATGACGAGTAAAAATGTACAGCGATACCACATACTAAAACATGTAATAAGAGATTTGTTATCCAAATTATATCTTTTCCCAAAATGCTGACTTGCCGCCGTTTTTGAATCATTCGCGCGGTCAGGAGGAATAAGAGGACTACTTGGAACCTGTTAAACTGGTGTTGTGGAGTGCAAATAATTAACAATTATCCTGCAAAATCGCGCGGAATATCGCCTGATACTTAGCCGACGAGGCCGTAGGCTAAAATCAGACGATATTCCGCAAGATTGAGCAGGATAATTGTTTTATTATTCAACAAATTGTAAACGAAACACATTTTGCAGCTAGAAAAACTGTCATTATGCAGCGCTTTACAAGACTTCGGACGAATCTTCGCAACTTACGTATATCGCAGGATATCTGTTATGTACGGATGACAGATATCGTTACCATTTTGACCATTTATGGGCAGTGCGCGCATTTGTTGAATAATAAAATGAGATATTTGTTCTCTATCAGCGCGTTGTTTGTACTTTACCAGATAAAGTTGGATTATAAATATATCTTATTAGACATTTTAACAAGTCATGCAGTATTTTGGCGAGCCCGAAGGGCGAGTCAAAATATGACAAGATTTATTATCCAACGGTTCCTTTCCCCAAAATTCTGACTTGCCACGTTTTTCATCTTTCGCGCTGTAGGGGGGAGGGGGGGCGAGACGAGTACAAATATCGTGAGGTATTTGTACTCGTACTCGTTTCGCGCGTTTTTTGTACTCTACGAGGCAGAGTTGGATAATAAGCCATACTATGCATTTGTCGGTTAAGAATTCTCTTCTCCGATTGGTTTTTGTCAGTCGAACACAAAGTCTTATTTTTTTGGAGTCTCGAACTTAACATCAATTCGCTCGGATATTTAGGAACACCAGATTATATTTTTCCTACAAAGGTGATGTTTTTACTGTCATTATTATAAGAAATTGGCGGAAAAACCAGTTTGCACAATTTATTTTGTTTTGGTTGTCTTACTGAAACACTACGGATAATTAGTTACATCCGACCAAACTAATGAAAATTGAACGTATAACAAACCAAACGAACCAGGGTTTTCGTTTTGAGCACGCACACTGTACATTATTTATGGGTTAGAGACTGTTGTGAGTGTTTTGTTGACAAATACACGCACTTGCTGGCCGCACAATGAACGAGAAATTTTCAATACTGCACTCGGCTCCGCCTCGTGCAGTATTGAAATTTCGAGTTCATTGTGAGGCCAGCAAGTGCGTGTATTTGTCAACAAAACACGAACGGACAGACTCTAACCCTTTTAATATACAATCTGAGTACACTGCAAGAGATCATCGACTAAACGAACTTCAAACAACAATGTTTAAAAATAAGAAGTGTAGTAGTACATAAGCTACATAATTACACGGGATTAGATCAATAATATAAAAATCACAAATAAGCCGTGCAGAAATGTCAGAAATAAAGCTTACAATGGTTCATAAAATCGTTCATCAGCTGTGGTCGTTCATAAATACAGTCAGCGAGAAGCTTGTTTAAAGCAAGTCGATGGCCTTCACAATCAAGCAACAAGCAAGTCAATCGCACACAAAAATGTATTAATTAAGCTGCAGTTTACCTTTGAACATGAAAGCGCTTCAAGTTGTTATCTTCTTCGATTTTGTTTGGTATTGGATCGTTGATTATTTGAGGAATATATTTTTCTTTCACTTCTGCAAGCATTGAAGCTGAAGACACTTTCAATAATGCACGATTTTTGTGCATTATTGTCAATACTGCACTGTCGGAGTTTGCTGACGACAGGTAAAGCAAAATCACGTGATCTATTTTAACCAATTGCGCGCGTGGATTTTGGACAGCGAACGAAGATTGTATATTAAATTGTGGTATTATACTGAGTACTAGCGGCGTTTTGAGGCGGGTGGATCATGCGCATTCGCATCGGAGAAAGATAATAGATAATAATAGATCAATAGAGCATGCATTCTGACGTCAGTGTAGAAGAATTGTGGAGAAGGAGGTAAACAATAGAATTGTGGTGAAGGAGGTAAACAATAGAATTGTGGTGAAGGAGGTAAACAATAGAATTGTGGAGAAGGAGGTAAACAATAGAATTGTGGTGAAGGAGGTAAACAATAGAATTGTGGAGAAGGAGGTAAACAATAGAATTGTGGTGAAGGAGGTAAACAATAGAATTGTGGTGGTGGAAGAGGAGACAGAAATGTAAACGTTTTTGCTTAGAATTAAGTGTTCAAGCGAAATTGTTGCCTTTTGTATTGAGTTCACTCAACCCACTGAGTATAAAGCCATTGCTCGATAACAATGACGTCTGCAGTAGATAATTTATGCCATAAGAAGTTTGCATAATTAAACCTGAATAGTTCAGTGATTGCGAAAAAAAATGAAAAAGAACTTATTGTTTCCCACACTGACGTCACAATGCATGGCCTATATTAATCTATTACTATCTATTACCTCTCTGCAATGCGAATCCGCACGATCCACCCGCCTCAGAACCACTACTCTGTATACTACTTATTGTTTCGAGATAAAAAACAAACAAACAAACAAACAAACAAATAAACAAACAAAAACAAACACAAATAAAGTCTTTCTTTCAGATATTGACGAGTGCGCGGTGGCTAATGGAGGCTGCAGTCACAAGTGTGTTAATACTGCAGGAGACTACAAATGTGAATGTCCAGACCCAGAACTGAACTTATCATCAGATAACAAGACATATCCAGGTAAGTACCATACCGAAATAGCACAAGAAAACAAGAAGTACTAACTTAGTGTGAAACATTACATATTTTGTTCTTAATTTATCTTCTTTCAGTGTGCCCGTTCGAAAATAATACAACAGCCAAAGCTTCACCTCCTCGTATCAAAATCATCACTATGATGTTAAGAGATGTGTAAAAATCATGTCTGGAATCATAACTATGATTCATACGACTGTAAATCATAGTTATGATGCTAACCGGTCTGTTAAAATCATGTTTGGAATCATGACTATGATTCGTATAACTGTAAATCATAGCAATGATGTCAACTGGTTTGTTTAAATCATTTCTAGAATCATGGCTATGATTCATACGACTGTAAATCATAGTTATGATGTCAACCGGTTTGTTTAAATCATTTCTGGAATCATAACTATGATTCATACGCCTGTAAAATCATAGCAATGATGCCAACCGGTTTGTTTAAATCATTTCTGGAATCATAACTATAATTCATACGCCTGTAAAATCATAGTTATGATGCCAACCGGTTTGTTTAAATCATTTCTGGAATCATAACTATGATTCATACGCTTGTAAAATCATAGTTATGATGCCAACTGGTTTGTTTAAATCATTTCTAGAATCATGGCTATGATTCATATGACTGTAAATCATAGTTATGATGTCAACCGGTTTGTTTAAATCATTTCTGGAATCATAACTATGATTCATACGCTTGTAAAATCATAGCAATGATGCCAACCGGTTTGTTTAAATCATTTCTGAAATCATAACTATGATTCATACGCCTGTAAAATCATAGCAATGATGCCAACCGGTTTGTTTAAATCATTTCTGAAATCATAACTATGATTCATACGCCTGTAAAATTATAGTTTTGATGCCAACCGGTTTGTTTAAATCATTTCTGGAATCATTGCTATGATTCATACGGACTCTAAAATCATAGTTATGATGCCAACCCGGTCTGTATTTTAGAGGTCTCCACTATGGCGTCTCTTTCATGACCCCACTGACAGCTTGAAGTTTTCAGTAACCAAAATGAGGCCCACACTCGTCTTTTAACTGCATCTTAATGCAGTATTGAGACACATTGTCTATCAGTAGAGTACTACATGGTACATGTTAGCTACATGTTCTGTATACGGATCACTGTTTCAAACGAAATTATTTACGGGCAACGAAATTCTGCATGTAAAAATTAAACATTAAGCACAATTCCGAAAACTTCTAAGGTTAATAAAGCGTTGGGTTTTTTGGTAATCACAGGGGGGGGAGGGGGGGGGGGGAATTGTATTACATACACAAACTATTATCGCCTGATCACCGGAGTCCTTAATAAAAAGGTTAAGTTTATATGAATTTGCTTCGTTGTCAGTATTAGAGAGGATCCATGCATATAATAGAGGTTATTTCTGAAGAAAAATATGTAAGAATTTTGTCGGGACATCGGACATTGCCGTAATAGAGAGGTGTTCGTAAGGAGTGGTTCGACAATAATTTCGTTTAACCACCAAAAGTGATTTTGGTCATTACCGTATTTACTCGATTGGCAAGCAAAGGAATGTTACAAGCATAGGAATGCTTGTAATAGTTTTGTGCTATCAATTTCGACTACAATATAAAGCACAACCATTATTCTTGTTGCTGACCACTTCTTTAAAAAAAAAACTGTAAGAACGTTTCAGAAATATCCCGTTGAATGTGAGTTAGGCACATTGATATTGTTTCGAGATGGCTGAGCGCAGTTCTAAAAACTTGAATATTTTAAAATCGTAGCCGTTCGCAGACTCCTTTTATCTTAAAAAATATTTATCATCATCAAGGATCTGTTAACATAAAAGATGTAGTAATTGGTTTTATTTGTTGCAGAATATTGACTGTTAATTGTGGGAAACCACAAAATCTTACGCAAAACTTCATTCATGATTTACTTAAAAACGCTTTTACAGGTATATATTTTTTTAATTTGTCTACAGGTAGTCAATCTGCTAAACTTTGACATCTTAAGAAATGGATTCAAGGTGTTAGACTAGATTTCTAGGTAATCTGGCTTGTTTAAAAACAAAAGAATACGACAATCGTTGCCATTGTAACCGTTGTTGCTAAGAAACCAGTAAAAATAAAGGTATGGTCATCTGTGATCATTATGGCGTAGTTTGACAAAAATCGAGATTGACTTCCGCGAGAACATTTATACAAACACAAACCCTGGGGTTAAAAAAAGACGCATCGAGCCTCCTTAAATTTTCTAAAATAGAAAAATATCAAGGAATTAATAAGAAACCAAAAAAGATGCATCATACGCCACTTCAGTTACAGTACCATCCTGTTCACCAATGAAAACCTTGTCTTGCAAGCCATGCAGTTCTTTATCAAGTCATCTGATACCCAGGCCCTGGTGACGAGACATGCTGTGAGTGTACTGAGGCTGGTACCCTGAGTAATTGTCCTCTTTAGAGAGGTGTCGGCTACCGAAGTTTCGACTGTATCTTTCTTCGCTTTGTAGCGATAGACGCCTATAGCTCAAGTAAGTTGGAAACTTTATGTAAGGAAAGTTCACGTGTCAATAAATATCGTGAAGTTCAAGTTCTTAGTAAATAGTTACTTACTTCCGTCAATGAATGCTTTTTATTTTTAAAAATAAATAATTTTATGCAACTTTCGTTCTGGGTGTTACGTTACTTCCGGTAATACGGGATATTCTTCATGTGTCTTTATATAGCATCAAGGCAAGCGTGGTGAATTATCTTTCGTTACATGTCTTATCAGTGGTATGGCGGTTTTCCCATCACCTTTGCTGGGTAGATATTTTTGTGTTTTTGTAATGTGATCTTTCAGTCACTGTTATGTAAATAAACGGCCACACATGTGGCCGAAAGATCCCAAAATGGGAAGTTTTGTTTTGTCCCAGCAAACAGAGCTCAGCCAAAGCAACACACACACACACTTCTAATAAGTAGCGTTTAATTTAGAAGGAGCAAGGATGTATAAAGGTTATAATGACAGTGTGTTCGTGACGTGCTACTATTTACTTCCCATTTTTCTTAAGCGAATAGCCATATCAGTTTAAGCAACAGAAAGCGCAAAAGGAACAAGGCGGTGCTTCAACATTGACTTTCCCTTCATCTCCAAATCAGCAAGAGCGGATGTCGAGAAAATCACGAACAAAACATCAATAACAAGACATCAAGATATCAGTTTGAGGCATTCTTAGTTAAAGTGGAATCGTCTTATTACGCTGACAAAAAAAAAAAAACAGGATACCTCAGCCTTCGCTATTACGACTATGCGAATGGTACAAGCATTTATGACATTGGTACACAGTTTATGGACTTCTGAATTATTATGTATTTTTATTATCCCTTAGACTAACAAGACCGCGATGTTGCTTCTTTTCCTGGTCTCCATCGCCTGTTTTCCAGTTCCCTCGTCCCAAACTAGTAAGTAAATCTTATCTTAACCTGTTAATGTCTTAGTTCTTAGTGGGGAAAATGTACTTTTGTATCAGTAATTAACTCGCATAGTTAATTTATAAAAGACATTCTTATCAAGAAAATCAATTTAAAGGGGCTATGTTCTTTTGAGGATTTTCTACATTTTTAATTATAAGTCGTTATTGTGATATTTCAGTAAATTCTATCACCATTTGTTCAGTGCTGAAATTGCCTAAAATTGCGTGACATAGCCCCGTAAACGCAGACAATAGTGAAGCATTGACAATAACTACAATAACTGTTTTTTTGTGTGTGTGTGGCCATAGGTTGTTAGATAACTGTTTGATATTAGGGAAGTTATTTTCCTTCCTTGTTTTAGAAGTAGATATTCAGGGCAGTGAAAAAAGGACCCAAACGAAAGAGAGATTTTAGAAATAAAAATAAATAAATAAATAAAAGTATTTATATAGCGCCGAAATCCACTAAACATACTTAGTCCAGGATTTTTAAACAAATGATCAAAATTAACCTAAGATTAAAAATCTATTTATTTAAATTCTTCAAGATATACTATTAAAATTAGGGTCAGGAACTTGCAATTGTTTTATTCGGTTATTTCGCGGCAAATTGTAAATGCATTACGAGATCGGCATGTAACAAGGCACAGGAATTATGAGATAGACAAATCCACCTTTTCTGGCATCAGTGTTCGCTTGTTGCAGTTGTGAACAATCTTCAATCGGGTATCTGGTATCACTTTTATTGATAACTTGAAAACCCGCTTGAGAACGCGTAAAAGCAATCTTCAAGACGTCAAAACAAATAACAAATTAGGTGTCTGACCAGCAAGACGAGCTCGAGTTAATTGATGAAAAAACGAGAGGTACATAATAAAACTTATGGCCCTGTGCTGATAACGAGAGTCTTAACTTGACAGAGTTCAGCATTGAGGATCATCAGCTAGAGTTGCAGCATCCGAATTGGTCGTGAAAAAAAAAATAGAAATCGATTTGCTTTGTATTTAGTTTCCAAAATTACTTTCAGAGGAGTGCTAGACTTGCTCCAATTTGGTCGTCAGATTTGAATGGGACAGAACAGTTTATTGATAATTGCGCGTTTGACGCGCGAGTATAATAAAGCACGAGGGCGACACGCAGGTTTCGAAAGAAAACGATAGTTTGCCAGTCATTTTTACGCGCGCTTCACACACGTGATGTACCAGCCTTACACGTGGCCGTCGCGTAAACTGGCCCATGATTTAAAGAGAAACTCAAATTACCCTCTCTTGGCTCATTCAGCAGAGAATGCCGACCGGTATCAAGTAATAGTCTTGATTCCGAGGACATCAAAAAACTTAATCGTAAAATAAACATGATAAAAACGAAAATTCAGCGATCGACTTAAAGCAAGGTGATGGGAGGGTCAGTTCATGCCTCACTCAAGAAGTATCCTGCTATGGCGAAAGAATCGATATTGAACATTCTTTTTGCGGTTATCCACTATTTTAGGTGTATGTCCAAACGGCTGGATTCATTTGCAAAGTTCCTGCTACAAGTTCTTTTCCAAAGGACTGACCTGGAATGCAGCAAAATCCGCCTGTGAAGCACTCGGATCCAACCTCGTCGTGATAAATTCACAAGCTGAAAACCAAGCAGTTGGCCAAAATATAACAGGTGGCCAGTGGCCATATATTGGTTTGTACAGGGATCCTAAAGACAAGTCTCGCTGGATGTGGGTTGACGGATCACGTCCAACTTACACTAATTGGTATAGCGGAGAACCTAACAATGCTGGGGGAAATGAGGATTGTGCACAAATGCAATCTAAGTCATATGGATGGACATGGAACGACTTGGCGTGTAATAGTGACAATTTGTCTCACGTTTGCGAAACCAGTGGTAAGTAGTCAGAAAACATCATGTTACATAATTATTATCAAAACCTTTAATGGGTTGAATATTCACCCTTCTCCGTCGTAAAACGAGCTTTCAAATATTCAGTTTAGCAATTACAGCTCTTGGACTTTCAAAAGAAATTCAAACTAATCAATCGATGCATTCACGGTTTCCGCTACCTCTTAAAATATGACGAAGGCTCAAGTGCATTATGGCTGGATCCGTAGTCAAAAAGTGAGGAGGTGGTCAATATTGAAAACATCGCCATAAATAGTCTTCGACCTCACTTAAGAAGGATAGGTAAGGTAAGGTAAAGTCTGTCTCCGAGCCATGAGGCCCATACAGCCGGAGCTTAGCCCGGTTTCAGTAGCATTAAGCGACTAGGAGTATTGCTACTCCCCCCTGGATGGGATGCTAGTCCATCGCAGGGTTACCCCCCAGCAGAAAATTCGCCACCGGTACCCATTTATACACTTGGGAGGAGAGAGGCACTGTGAGAGTAAGGTATCTTGCCCAAGAACACAACGCAGCGCCCCGGCCAGGCCACGAACCCGAGCCGTTCGACTCGGAGTCGAGCGTGCTAACCATTAGGCCACCGCGCCTCCCACTACTTAAGAAGGATGTTTCCATGTAAATATATCAATTGATATGTATGTTGCATAATTACAGCTAATTTGTAGATGGCCACAAATTTCTTACATTTTTCTTTTATTTTAAATTATATTATTCTCCTTGATTTTTACCTAAAAACTTTAATTACGTTAATTTCTCTGACTTTTATTGTTGTTAGCCAACTGGTGCCAAAAGCTTTCTCTGGGGAGTGGCGTGAGTGTTTCTCCTTCTCACTGTCATTCGTCCAATCAAAAGTATGGATCAACTTGTTCTTTTTCTTGCGCCCGTGGACACCAACTCAGCGGTCCTTCATCTACTCAGTGCGGACGAGGTGGAGCCTGGAGCGGACAAGTCAACACAGTCAGCTGTAAAGGTATGATTGCTTGAGGGTCTCAATGGGGTTAGCCGTTAGCCGTAAAACAGCCACAAAATGTTAATTAACCGTTAGCCATTAAAACTTGTTTACCGTAAAAAATTAGCCACGAAAGTTAACGTTTCTAGATCTCTTTGTCAAGACTGTTATGTCCTCATGTGTCTTGGCAAACCGGAAGGGTCAGAAGTGTCTGCCGATTGTGTCGTTGCGCAAGTTGAAAGACGTTTTGACAGCTCTGACTGTAGTTCTAACTAATTTTTAGACCCTGTTCAGTTTCTTCATGTAGGAGTTGATTATGGTTATATTGAAAGCTATAATTGGTATATATCACGCTGGAGAGGAAAAGCCCATAGAAAGATAAAAGGCCAGGATAAAAGTCGAGGAAAAATACAGCTTCTCAATACAACAATTGAAAATAATTATTAACTTTATAAAACAATAGATAATAATTTTTAACAAAAGAAGAAGAAACTAACCATTAGCCGCAAAAAGACCAAAGTTTTGACCGTTTACCGTAAAAGCCACCACCCTATTAAGACCCTCTTGGTGGGCCTGTTTTATTCTTATGTACACACAAACACTTGTGTCTTGCTCAATAAAAAAAGAAGACCCGCATTCCGCATTGAAATCGCCCTAGAAGCATCGTCCCTGACGTTATCTATAGAGCGATATGATTTATGAGTCCCAGCCATGTAGTGACGTCAGGAGCACATGCCCTACCAACCCCCTTCCCCCGCCCTCCCGACTGACGAGGAAAAGCACCAGTTATTATAGATAACTTCAAAATTTCAACATGCATATCGACTCAAATTTGGTTTTACTGAAGCGTTGAGTAAATTAGTTTAAACAATTCTTCTACGATCCGAATTGTTTATTGATGTTTGATTATGATCTATTTTTTCAATTTCAGTTGCAACGTGTTCGGTTTTGACAGCTGGCCGCCTTGTAAAAACGTCTCCTGGCAGCTGCGTGACGTCACAGATGAAAATCAACACGACATGCTCGTTCTCATGCCCACAGGGATACCAACTACAAGGTCCCTCTTATAAGCAGTGCGGTGCAAATGGTCAGTGGACGGACAGTGCTAAGTCAGTCTCATGCACTGGTGGGTCAACTATTAGATATCGTGATTTTTTCTAGAGATTAATATACTAATCTACCAATATCTAGCTAGTCAATCTTGACTGTAGTGTCACACAGCCAATTCTGATTTTTCTTTCAGATGTTGACGAGTGTGCTGTGTCAACTGGAGGCTGCAGTCACAAGTGTGTTAACACTGCAGGAGGCTACAAATGTGAATGTCCACACCCGAAACTAAGCTTATCATTAGATAACAAGACATGTCACGGTAAGTATTGAATTAACAATTACACAACACATTAGCGATTATCATTCTCCTCGAAAATATTCACTTTCAGTTCCTTTAAATTTTTAGTAACTGTACTACTGGACCATAATTATACTTAGTGATATAATAATCATAAAAGGAAAACATTACGGGCATATATGCCTTATTATCAACTTGCACGGTTTCTAAGATGGTATCACAGAGCAGTGTATTAAACCAACTTGACATTGTTAACCAGGTTCCTTTTTGGCACTACTGACTCTAGCTTAATTACTTTTTTAATACTACATTTATTTTTTAGCTCCAGGTGTTGATGTTCAGTGCAACAGAGACAATATGACCATAATCATTCCCAAGTCTCTGCTCCGTGGTACTGACCGTGAGCATCTTCGGCTCCTGGACACCACATGCAAAGCTGAAGAAACCAGCTCTCACTTCTTTCTAACAACTCCGCTGACCGGCTGTAACACAACACGCAGGCACACACCAACAGCTATCGTTTACTCCAACACAGTCTTGCAAATCCCTGTGGCTGCTGAGAATGTCGTGACACGCGTACGTGAAATAGAAATAAAGTTCAGCTGTTTCTACTCCAAATATGGCGTGGTATCATCCGTTGGTTGGAAACCCAAGTAACAGAAAACTTGTGTTTAGCGATGAAGGCAAAGGAAACTTTACACTCTCTCTAAATATGTTTCCTGACAAGAGATTCGCGAGTCCTTACTGTTGCTGTGGTGCTGCGCAAACTTCTGTTCTTTGAGGTATCAGTGACATCAGGTGACAAACAGCTGTCAATCATAGCAGATAGATGTAATGCCACGCCCACTCAGGACCAAAAGAATTCCTTGAAGTACGAGTTTATTAGAAAAGGGTATGCAAAAAATTATTTGTTGCAAGTATTGTAGGTTTTGAAAAATTCACAAGAACCGTACCAGGGTTCACCAGGGTTGTATATACACTTAATTATCCAGTCAGTAGCTTTTTTTTTAAAACAAAAAACATGTAGACTGAATCAGGTTATTCGTGAAGTCATTATGCAAATGACTGCCTGTAGCTTTTTTTTTGTCAACTTGTAATCAAAAACTGCTCGAACTTAAGGAGCTATGCCACCGAGTGTGTTTGTCTTGACTTATTGCCAAAGTCCTAAGTGGGCAAAGGGCCGGACATTTTCCTCCGCCATGCTGCACGGTCGCGGGCAGCCACCGCTGCCTCGTTCCACGAGCCGAAACCCAAAGCTGCTCTTTCTCTTTCGGCAGTCCTTCGCCAAGTCTCCCTCGGTCTGCCACGACTTCGCCTTCCCTCTGGGGCCCATGTTAATGCCGTCTTGGGATGTTTGCTCGGATCCATTCTGAGGATGTGGCCGATGAACTTCCAGCGCCGTCGGAAGATTTGAGTTTGTTTGTAGCGCGAGTCAAGTTCCAGCCCGAGTAAAGTTCGAGTCACCAGTCAAGTTCGAGTCGAAGAATTTTTTCACTTTTTTTTCAAAAACATCGTTTGACTATAATAAATATCAGCACTTAGGTTTGATATACAATGCAGTTTTTTTAATTACTGCAGACGCGATCGGAAAGATTTCATTTTGCATTTTGAAACAACATAAGCTTTAAACTATTGGTATTCCTCCCTTTGTCATTCAACTCTTTGTTTTTATAACTTTTCAATACGCTTTTACGAGCAGTTTCTTAGCTTGATGGCTTGTCTTGGGCGACTGTAGATATATATTTTTTCCTTCACGCAAAATTGTCATCGCGTTCTATTTTCGAATATCGTTGATTCGAAAAGCGACGCACGACTCGATTTCAAGAATTGAATCATTTTGTCACCCATTTGGAATACAAATATTTTTTCGGCTCAAAATTATTTTCAACCGATTTAGAATAACTTCGGGCTTACTAATGCCTTTCAATTGTTTGCGAATAAATCAATAATAGCAAATTGTAAAAAAGAGTGATCCGCTTCGCCATGGGTAACGTTGTGCAAATTCAAACTGTTCACGCCTATTGGTATCGGCGGCCGCTTATGTTCGCTCTTGCAGACGACGTTCAAATTCCCTTGATTAGCGTTTTTTAAATATGATTTTTGTGTCGTTGAGTGGAACCTTTACCTCAGTTGTGTGTAATTAATACAGATAGAAATGTGTAGGGAAAATAAATGGATGTCAAGGAATATTTCTTCTTTCAAAAGCCGCAGCCGCGAACCAATGCAGGAATGAACTCTCGCAACCGGCCGTAAAAAGGAGTCAAATCAAATCTTGCTGTTCTTCAGACTTGTACCACTGATACATTTTTTTCACCAGCAATTAAAACCAAAAGACTAAAAGAAAAAAGAGAAAATTAACTTGACTCGAACTTGATCCGTGACTCGAACATGACTCGGGCTCGAACTTGACTCGTGCTACGAACAAACTCCTATGCCACTGGGAATTCACAGATTGATCGGTCTAATCGGTTCTGAAATTAGTGGTAGGGAACTAAACCCATACAAAAACATCTTTGAACATCTAAAGGAAGATATAACCTTAATTTGCGGATAGAAATCAACCTATGGCTATAGATATCGATTTTTTGCTGACGCGCGGAAACAACTTGAAATCGTTAGCCTAACTTTTTCAATTGCAATCCGTTTAGGCTTGTACCGAAAGTGCTCGTAAAAAAGTATTTTAATGCATTTAAAAATGCTAAAAGAAGTGCTCGTTTTTTGCCCAAAAAGTGCTAAAATAATGCTAATTTTTTTAAAAAAGTGCTCGTGGGTTTTATGATAATGCTCACTTTTTCCGATTTTTTTAAACATAGAAAATTACATTTTTCAGATTTTCAGTTAGATTTTTCAACAATAAAATATAACGATCAATGTTTGATGTCAAGGTACGCTCTCGAGCTATCTCTGCCTTGGCTGGCTGACTTAAATTGTTCCTTGATGACAACGTGGATGACGTCATCTTGGAAGGAGTGTGATGGACTGGGTTTCTAGAAGGCAATCACTGACGTATCAAACCGATCAAACCTATTCCCCAGGCCTCCTCGGCTCCTTTGACTAAAATGAGGGCATAATGCATCTTTGGACGCCATAAATGAAGTCAGATTGTGCTTTTTAACACAAAATTATACAAATAATTAGTCGAAAATCCAAAATAATGCTAGCAGTGCTTTTTTGGATAAAATGTAAAAAAAAATGCTTGCGAAGCCAAATAATGCCAAAAAAGTGCTAGCACTTTCGGTACAAGCCTAAATCCGTTTCCATCCGCAGCAGGAGCCCAAGATGCTCGTTAACATTTTAGTGCCCTAATATAGCAATTTTTAATAAAAATGCACTATTATTTTAAAGTTTCCTGCGACACAAATATAAATTTTGGCTATTCAAAAAGCTGGTAAAATCCGTGACATAGTAAGTGTGGACTAGAGAATAGCCCGAAACTGTTTTATTTATCTGTCAGTTGCCCAAACGACATCACTGTGAAGTACTATTCTGCGCCCTCAGTCAGTGCACAGCGGTTTAGCCTGGAAGCCTTCAAGTTCATTGCTGACCATCCATTTGTGTTCGTTCACTGTCACGTGATTGTGTGCAACGCAACCAACCCAGACTCCCAGTGCGCAAAGAAATGTCCATCAAGTGGCCGAGGAAGACGTGCAGTGAGTGATCACGTGACTGACGTGTACTCTTTGGTTCAGGGCCCGCTCCACCTGGCTCGAGAGAAACGAGAGGAAACGCGCGGAAATGGCCTGCATAAAAGTGGTATGTAGAAATAATAAAAAGCTTAACGTGTGGAAATTTTGAAAATTGCAATTGAAATAACCTTTTTTTTTAACAACCATGTGCTGTCATCTTATTTTTTTTGTTATCTGTCATTTTTTTTTCCCCTAGGTTCCAGTCCCACCTTTTTGATGGCTCTGTTGGTGATGTGTGTTGCCTGCTTGGCAGGAACAGCGCTGTAGATCTTCAAGAAGTCACGTGACAAGCCTGCTGGGTATGCCGTGCTTGTCAGCGGTGACGAGGAGTGAAGGCATGCGCAGAAACTGAACTGGACAGACTTTAGAGATACTCGAGCTCGAGATATGCACTGAACTGCTAAAAATTATTATCACATTCTTAAGACCATTTCGTTGAAAAACTACGTACATTTCAACGTACTCTAGTTAGTAACTCCTCCTGGCAAAATACAAGGAAAAGAACTATGCGTACCGGCTTAAACTAAACAAGCAACGAAAAGTTAAGAAACCTACTCAAAAACCCTATTTCAAAAGTATGACAACCAACCAAGTTTTTTTAGTTTTGAGCTTTTTCTAAACGTTTTTGGCTTCTTTGATGTCTATTTCTAATCTGTTACAATAACCTGCCTCATTTGTATATCTCCAGCTCCAGTTTTCCCTCATTGAATAAGTAGATACTGACTGGTCAACTTTTCAACTGATTCAACTTTTCACGACTAATTACGGTTCCTTTGAAATGTCTATTTCCAATCTGTTACAATAACTTGCTTCATTTGCATATCTCCAGCTCCAGTTTTTTCTCATTGCATAAGTAAATACTGAGTAGTCTCTAGAACAAAACTTTTAGCTTCGCAAAACTAACCTTCTGTAAGTAAAATGTTGTTAAAAATTTCAGTTCAGTTTTGGGGGCTGGTCACGAATCTACTTCTTACCGGATTGTCAAAAAATAATATTGATTTAACTAAGGGTGCTTGCTTTTTAATAACATTGATAGATCATAGTCTCCAAGGAAAACTAAAGCATTTTGTGTCGTTGAGTCAGAGGGGCATAGTTTCTTCAATTCTCCTTTTATTCTCTACGCTTGCCACCCCAGATGGAGGTTAAGAAAGGAGAGAAAGAAATGAAAAAAAGAAGGAGAGTAATCAAAGCTGTTTCGGATGGCATAACCTTCTGCTGTCGTGCACAGATGCTAAAGTAACTAATTTCTAATTGTATCAGACACTAGTATTGATTATTTAAAGGGTAACTAGGACCAAACTTCGTGATGCGTAAAACACATAAGTCGTGTGGCTAGCTAGTGAAAATTTGTTGACATACTATTGCGAAAGGGTATTTTTTCTGGCGTATGATTCTTGGCAGGAGATAATGAAGGAAAATACGAAAGAAGTTATTGCAATTGTTAGCAGTTTTGACAGCAATTCCTTGGCTTTGAAGTCTCAAGCTTCACAAAATAAACGTTAGCTGTCTTTACGTCGATCTGCCCACGTTAACGTTTCAACTTATTAACACGTTAGAGCAGCTTGTCTGAGCGAACGTTTTACGCTCACTGTATCGGTATAAATGGTATTAGACAGGTGTAGTGCTGGGGGCTTAGAGCTGTTTAAAATGAGATCAATAAAATGTTCAATTGCATTTCATGCAATGAAAAAGCGTTTGTGTTTTATGACTTGTGCGCGCGAGCTTTCTTGAGACAAATTGCATGGTGTCTGTAGGTCTTACTAGTCGAATCATTTGTTTATATACATGGATCTACAAGTGTTCGAGCCTAGAAAACCTGTTTATATAATCCTTTGCAAAATCATTTGTCGTGATCACAGAAATTATCATGTGATTTTTCCTTTTCAGCTTCGACATTTTTTAAATAGCCCTGAATGAATGAATGACTTTATTTGAGTGTCGATTACATTTAGCTTTAATAGTGGCCAACGCGCAAGGCTAATGATGTAACACTGAGAAGGCGCGGTGGCCTAATATGGTTAGAGCGCCTGACTCCGGATCGAACTGCCCGCGTTGGAGCCCTGGCCGGGGTCACCTGTGTTGTGTTCTTGGGCAATACACCTTACTTTCATAGTGCCTCTCTCCACCCAGGTGTATTATGGGTACCGGTGATTGGGTAGGGGGTACTCTGGGATGGGCTAGCATCCCATCCAGGGGTGGTGGGAGGCGGATTTCAACCAAATTAAGGCATCGGAAATCACCATCAAATTCGTTGAAATATAAAAATAACCTCTTAAAACAGTGAAGAAACATTTCAATAGCACAGCAAATACAAAAAAAGATACGGATGGCCAAAAGTGACGAAGATTGAAACGGATTTCAATATCATTTTGACATTGGGATCCCTAGGGGTTATATATTTCAAAGCAAACGTTACGTTTCATAGCAAGAATTAGGCAAAACTTAAAAGATAAACTTAATTCGGCCGTGACACAGTCACTTTAATGCTACAGAAATCGGGATAAGCTCCAGCAGTATGGGCCTCTTGGCTCAAGGCTTAACTTACTGTTACTTATTAGGACTCTTACTAGTGACGGCGAATTCTGCTGTGACTTTGGAGCTGGCTGTTGAGAAACCGAAGTGATAAATGATTGCTCTATCTAGAGGGCCGTGCACTCTGTTTTCACAGTCCGTTTTGCACGCCCGAACTATAGCTCACATGCACTTTATACCAGAATATCAGTTACTTAAGAGGGGTTTGCTCTACGGACCGACTAAGGTATGCAAGATAGCAAAGACCCATTTTCCCAAACTTTGCCAGAATAAAGGCCTCGGTAAACTAGTTCTAAAAATATAAGTTTCGGGTCCTTAAGAAATTTTTTGATTTTTTAGTAGAATTTTTAATATTTTGCCCGTGGCGGCACGCTAAATCAACGCCGAAATAGCGACTTTTGTGAAAGCTGTTGTTCATATATTAAAAGCGTGCTAGAAAATAATTACCAAGGAATTTAAAACCTTTCATTTCCTCTACCTATAAGTGGTGTCAAAATTATATGGAACAAAAACTGGAATTTTTAACGGAATTTTTAACTTTATACATTTTGACAGTCGTAGCAACAGCCGAATTTTGCCTAAATTCACGGGTCAAAAAATCACTCTGGTACACGACTTTACCCTTCAAGACTATACGCCGTAGATAGAGAAATTTCCCATCTACAGTTTCCGCGAAAAAAAAATTGGGATAAACGAAACGACGAATTTTGAAAGCGTTTTGAAAATAGGTCACTCGAGTCATATGAGTGACCTTTCGACCTTCCGTGTCAATAACAACAACTAACGGAAGGTCTTCAAATGTTACGTTTCTTCGTTAAAAGACGTGTAATTTCCACTTTGTTGCATGCTTTTAAATAAAAGGAAACCAGGTTTTTTGCGGTGGAATTGCTTATTTGCTATGTTGGCGAATTTGTTCGAAACTTTCGCGAGAGTTTTGAAATGCGAGCTTATCTTCTGCTTTGAGCGGTTCCGGTACGTTGATTACCAAATTATACTTTCGAATCTGCTTTCAACGAGAATGTGGCATCTACAACGAAGTAAATACCAAATCACTGAGCAATATAGAAATATTTCTTACCTTTATGATTTTTCCTAGTCCAGAAACCACATTATTCGTACCAAAATACGGAGCGAAATGCCTCTTCATGTCTTCTTGTCGCACGCGATCATGTTTCAATGTGACATCCATGTTAACGATTAACTTGGCAAAACCGCATAATTCAAAAGGAAGTTCAGTTCACTGAGGCTTTCTTGGTAGTGCAGCAGCGCATTTTCCCGATCTTACTTTGACATCTCAAATACTCGACGCTGTCAGCTTAGTTCTGAGATGTGATGTGAATGTGCAAAGCTAGACTGGATAACTCCAATTCACCCCGGAAGTGGCGCGGCCACGAAGCAAATTTTCAACTACCGATTATACTTGCTGTCACTCCAGTGCAGTTCATTTTGACAGAAACGACTGTGCCGGCTTTTGCTTATGGCCGCGTTCACTGAGTCTTTCTTTGTGGTGCAATAGCGCGTTTTCCCGGTGTTACTTGAATTGGTCATCTTAAATTCTCGACGCTCTCGGTCAACAGAAGTGGTCTTTTGCTTGTCTTTTAGGAATGTTAACGATTTGTAAAGTAAAGCCACAGGCTACCCAGCTGTACGTAAAGGTTGCTAATCAATTCAGTTAAAAAATATATATATACACAAAAGCAAAAAATTCGTGAGCATTTTGAGCACAGTAAAAGTTGCTTCATTGATCGACTTCATTAAACGGTAATTGAAAATATAGTTTGTAAGCGAATGTATAGGTATATGTGTATTTAGTATATTTATTTTTTTGACGTTCTTATTGAAATTATGTTAAACTTTACAGGCAAATTCCATCGTCCATGCGACATTATTCAGCTTTAAGAAACTGCGGTATAAAACATACCGTCATACATTGTACGTGCATTTAGTATAAATCCACAATGAAACATCTTTATTGTTTGGTTTATACCACTTGGTCAGCAAGCTGTACAATTCAAGTGGAAAACAGATGTGGCAAATGTCTAAGCCTCTACTTACAGGCACTACCCTTTACAATTTCCTTAAACCAACCAGCTACTTCTCCAAAAAGCTAGCCAATTGTATTCAGATGACAATATGACATGTGTCTTACTCCCTACTAAGAGCCACACCCCTTTACAATCCCCTTAGCCAACACACCTATACAGTTCAATGACAAAAAATGACAATTTGACAGGTGTCTTACTTTCTACTTAGAGCCACGTCCTTTGCAAACTACCCTTTGGCGAACAAGCTATACAATTCATATGATAGCAGGTGTCTTACTCTCAACTAAGAGCCACACCCCTTCTACCCTCTGGCAAACATGATATGCAATTGAATGAAAACAGAAGACAATTTGACAGGTCTCTTACTCTCTACTTAGAGCCACACCCCTTTACAAACTACCCTTAGCGAACAAGCTATAACAATTCAAGTGAAAGCAGATGACAATTTGACAGGTGCCTTACTCTCTACTTAGAGCCACACCCCTTCTACCCTTTAGCGAACAAGCTACACAATTCAAGTTATAGCAGATGACAATTTGACAGGTGTCTTACTCTTTACTTAGAGCCACACCCCTTCTACCCTTTAGCGAACAAGCTATAATTTAAGTGATAGTAGATGACAATTTGGCAGGTGTCCTACTCTCTACTTAAAGCTACGCCCCTTTACAAACTACCCTTAGCGAGCGAACAAGCTATAACAATTCAAATGATAGCAGATGACAATTTGACAGGTGTCTTACTCTCTAATTAGAGAGATGATCTTTTACAAACTACCCTTAGTGGACAAGCTATACAATTCAAGTGATAACAGATGACAATCTGACAGGTGTCTTAATCTCTACTCAGAGCCACCCCCATTTACAATCTCCTCTTAGTCAACAATCTATACACCTTTTCACAATCTCACCCGGCCTAAGCAAACAAACTATACACTTAACAATCTTAGAAAACAGACCTCAACATGACTGCTGTCTTATTTGCTACAACAGCTGCACCCCTTTACAATCTCCTCTAAGGAGAAAAGAAACTCCGCTTTGCGGGTTGCGATGAATCCGTCCGTGGAAACGCCAAAGAACTCGCAAACAGTCTTGAGCATAGCTATACTCAATGCTTTCATTCTCCCCTTCTTGTGCATGTCACACGGGTTTAAGTTGTCATAAACAATGGGGTGTCGTAACTGCACGTCATCCAATACAACCTGGCGGGCATCGCAAAACTCTTGCTCTACTTCCACAGCTCTAATATCCTCGTCGGAAGTTGCCACAGCGTTGCGCAACTTAGCTGCCTTTCTTGAAAAGAACGACCGTATCTGCTGTTCAGTTAGGAATTCGTCTTTGGAGAACAACCTCGACCCGTCTGCTTTCTTTGCAAATCGCATATCTTTAGAAACTTGCTCAGGGTTTTGTTTGTGACCAGTTTCCTGCCCAAGGTTGAACTTGTCTTCTAAGTACTTCCTTTGAGTTTCACTAAATCGTTTGGGCTTTTTGGCTGTTTTCAAGGCCCAACCCTGAGGTAAGCCTGCTCCCTCCGTCGCCTCAACTTCAGTTGTTTCTAGTGCTTTTGCGGAACTGACATCTTCTTGAAGGAGTATGTGGTATGACTTCTTTGCTTTGTCTAGTAATGTCTCTTTTTCTGGCAACATCTTGCATTTGCCAAAGGACATATGCTTCTCCAGACTTGAATACCTCTGATAAACCTTTACACAACCCTCATTTGGGCAGGAAAACAGGACGCTGGAATCTTCCACCGCACCACTGTCGTTTTCTTGTTCTTCAAACGTTTCATCAAGGCATGGCTTCTTTGAATTGTCTTGGGAAGCGCGGACGAAGCCACCAGGAGAGAACTGGCAGTCAAATCGGCAACTCTTCAGAATGTCAGGAACTATAAAAAAGGAATGTCATGGTTAAGTATTAAAATAAACTAAATCCTGCATAATTTTATACCCTAAGCTTAAAGTGTATATGACACGAAATCTTTTATTGGCTTTTTTCTTTCGTTGATATGTTTCGTTAAAGGATTCATAGTTAAAATTTGTCCAAAAAAAAAATTTCCGTCATTTTTTGCCGCCGAAATGTCGCACTCTCAGCCATCTTGAAAATTCATCAAACAAGTAGACGTCACAAAGCTGACGTGACGAGCCTTTTGGCCGCGCGCCGCTATGACAATAGGTACGTCACGTCACCTTTGTGACGTCTACTTGTTTGATGAATTTTCAAGATGGCTGAGAGTGCGACATTTCGGAGGCAAAAAATGACGGAAAATTTTTTGGGACAAATTTTAACTATCAATTCTTTATTTAAGCATATCAACGAAAGAAAAAAGCAATAAAAGATTTCGTGTCATAAACACTTTAACAGTGTGAATCAAGAATGAAAAGATACATACAAAAAAGACCCAGGGATTAAGATAACCTTTTACCACAAATAAAGCACACTGGCTTCTTGATTTCACTTATCGGCTCTCTCAGCTGCCTTAGTTGTGTGATAACTAGACGTATTTGATGTCTTGCAACAAACTTACTGGGTGTAATACGCGAAGTTGATCGTTAGTTGCGCACTGTTTATTATTTATTTATTTCTGTTTTCATTTTTCTTACCTTCAACTTTTGATTTGCAGATTTGCTTTCCTTCACCGACGTCAAATGCCTTCCATACTCTGACTGTGTCTCTTGAAAACTCGAAGTTGTTCAGCATGCTTATTCCATCGAGTTTAACTTCAGGTAGTGCACAAGCAGCTACAGTAGCGTCAACAACGGCAACGCGGACCCCGGGAACTCCTCCATGCGACAAAATGGCCGTTTTTAATTCCTGGGCGTTTTGAATATCATGCCCTTCGTTCACGTACCTGCGTACGTGAGATTTAATCGTCGCTGCCTTCCTATCGCAGGCCCCCTTTCCCCCCTGTGGGTCACTGAAGTCCACTCTGCTAACATATATCCCCGTATTAGCCCTCATGAGAGGGCATGATGCTATTAAGCCAGAGCTGTGGTAGCATCCAGCGTTATCCTGACGCAGGGAGGCAGTGCCGACTTCGGGATTTTCTTCCTTTAGTGATCTCAAGGTGTGTTCCAAGATACGCACTACATCAGTGGTCTCTTGTGATGCGTTTTCCACGATATGTACAAAACATTGACTTTCAAACCACCCATTCATCTTTCTTGCGACGACACTGATATGCCATGATATGCCTCTCTTTGCATACCAGTCAGATTGGGTCTCTCGGTACTTGAGTGGAAGAAATTTCATCGCCCAATCTAGCGTAATCATGACAGTGCTCTCATCCAAAGCACTCAAACACACTGTTCGTGCTGTGTCTTGTTTAACAGTTCTGAGTTGGTGTGCTTTCCAGGCCTGGATTGCCTGGACGGCCTGACTATGTATGTAAGAGAAGTCTTCCGCCTCCTCGGGCGCAAGCGTTGATTTAGTTAAATATCGTTCGATACAGCAAAGTACTTCACTGATACTTTCACACTTTGAACACTTGAGACTGTGGTCGTGGGAACACAAGGAACTCAGCTCACTGTTCTTGCTGTCGCTAAGGGCATAGCTGCTACAATGGTCTGCAACAGAGCAGCATTCGGATATGTGCACCTGTTAAAACAGAAATAGTCGCAATTTACATACCTTATTGGTACTTAATTTCATGGGTCTATAATTTCACAATTTTCGCGATTCTCAAGCAATCGCGAATTAAAGACCCGTAAAACGTATTTTTAACGTTTTTGATATATTTTTACTAGTTTTAATGTACGTTGTGGCTAAATCGCAAAAAGAAAATCCCGCGAAATATGGTCTCGCAAAATCGCAAAATTTAGTAACAATAAGGTAACTTGTATGAATAGAACATCCACTTCCAATTTGGTTGCTTACAATGCACCTGTAGAAAAGAGACTGAGCAAAAGCCATAAAGTGACAAAAGCGCTGGCGCTCAAATAAAGGTGGGGGGGGGGGGGGGATTGGTAAAGGTGTGGCTTATCTTCGGATTTAAATGTGCGTAACAAATACGTTTTGGTTTAATATTTGAAAAAGAATATGCTAGTAAATCAAGCTTAGCCCGTAGGCTCATCTTTGGTAATGCTTATCCTATAATTGGGAAATATTTGGCTTCCGTCTGAATTTTGGAGTAGGGGTAGGAAGTATTTTCGAAATGTTAAGGCAGGTGCAATTATGAATACCAGACATATTCTTTTCCAGCCGTGGTCATCATAACATTTTTCGTAACGACAAAGTGGGAGCAATAACGAGAGAAAAGCGCATCACAGAACAAAACAAAATAAAAAATAATAATTTGTGTTACCTTATAGTCAGCCTTCAAATATTCCTTCCCTTCCTTCAGTGATATCTCCCAGCCTTTAGCAGTCTCTCTGTCCAGTCCCCCTTTTTCTTTAAGCTGTTCCACCATTGAACACAGATCTTCAAAACCTTTCGCACCGTCTGCTGCAACGTAATCCAGACCCTGCAAGGATTTCCTGGTAGTAGCCGCACAGGCCGACAAGACTCTTAGCATAGTTGCCGGGCTGAATGGAGTGAAATCTGTTTCCACACAGTAAGTCTGGTATTGCTTTAATAGTCTGCTGGGGATCATCGTCCTGATGACATTTGGTGTTTCTAGTATCTTCCCAGAGGAGAGGCGGAGGTATCGCTGCCCAAACGGGATATCCTGGATGACATGCGGACTCGTTATGTAAGTTAAAAAGTGGTCAAGCTGTTTTCTTTCCACTCTCATTCTCGGACTTTTTGCTCGGGGTACTTCGACTCCACGCCCATACTGAAGAGAATGCTGTCTTGCCATTTTGAACCGGTATTCGGTAAGGCCTGGGATGTAGCTCTGGATGTGTTTGAAAGTTGTGAGGTCCGCCATGATTGACAATATTTGACGTCTTGTTTCCCAGGATGACGCGTTTTCGTAAGACTCTGCCAGAGCAACAAGATATTTTCGCTCCTCAGGCTCGCCAATACCGAGTTCTTTTTCGACTGACCCGGAATTTCTTACGGCCTCCCAGAGGTAGCCTGCATCTCCTGGGGCGATAACATTAAGGCCAGCCACAATTACAGACTTCGCCTTGGATACATGGTTAGCTCTCGTACGTACGGTAGCTTCCTCCCAACGCCGTTTGTATGGCCCGACAGTATCAGTATCACATGAACGTAAGAAATCATTCAGTAGTAAACGTTTCGTGGTCAGGCTGGTTGTTGGTGTGTCGCTGCCGCTAGAGGTTTCGCTGCTTGCCGACTGTGAGTTTGGTTGATATAGGCTAGTCTCCTCTGTTGTCAGTCGGTAAACTAAATCGCCAAGTGTAGAATCAGGCTGAGACAGATTTTCCTCTTCTATCGTCAGGTGACGGATTGAGTCATCAAGTTGAGAGTCGGGCTGGCACGGACTATAGTCTTCTATCTTGAAGTGGTAGATTGAGTCACCAAGTTGTTGCATGACTTCTGAACTAGCTGCATCTGCTCTCTGTGTTTTAAACAGAAAAAAATTATGTTCAATTGGGAATAAAAAGGCAATCCATATGGCTATGCCAGCAAGTAAAATAGCTTGAATGATAACCTTTACTGCATACAAGTGAAGATGAGTTAGTAGAAAATAACTTGGCCGGTGGATTTAAAAAAAAAACCCATTGAGTTGCGGCAGCAGCAGCGACCATAGTTAAGATCAGCAATGAGTAACCTCCTCTGTAGCTGATGCATATTACTTACCTTTGTGATATTCTCTGATATGTCCTCTTCAAGTTCTGCGTCACATTGATCTTCGATAGGTGAAATTGCAGATTCTTGGGCAGTGCTTTCTATAGGAGATTGACTCCTCCAGCTTTCTTCGACATTGTGTGCATATTCCTAAGGAGTTAAAAAATGGCTGGATTTCATGTTCTACCTAGCTAGAATGTATAACTAGAAAATCTTTGATTTCTTGTTCTAAGCTAAGTGGGGCCCCCGATCATCCAGGCCCTGGAATAAGAGGGGGGTCAGCTCTGGGAAATAATCTTTCTAAACCCTTCGGGGCTTAATTTGGTCTCAATATAGTTAAAAAGCAACTCTTTATTTTGTGTATTAATCAATGTGTAACGGACGGATTTTGACCAAGACTACCACTTATTTCGGTTTAATATGGAGTAACAAAAAGTATCAAACGTGTAAACGTGTTATATGGCTGAAAACTTACGTGAGCCTACAGGAAGCAGTACTTGGGTTAAATGGTGGAGTAGTTTGGCATGAGAAAGAGATATTCCTCTTACTCCTGATACTGACTTCCCATGCGAAGACCATCCACTTGGAGCGGCACAATTTCTTTTATTTGAACGCCATCTGATGCCAAACTTGTCGAGGTGTCTTGGGCAAATTGTGAGTTTGAGATGATCTTCGCCCACATTGAAAATGCCTTTTTAAAAGAAAACAAGCAAGGCACTGTGCTTAACAACATTTGACAATATTCTCTTGATAATTGTTTTTACCATTGATGACACGTCACTGCCTTCATATGTTATATCCTTTTACTATAGTCTAAGTAAGCTATTTCTCTTCTTTTGTGAGCTAAGCCAAAAGGAAACTGGGTACTAGAAACAGTCCACTTTCGTGACGCATTTGTCACGCATTCGTCACGCTTCAATTCCACGTTTAAAAGTCGCTATGCACCTGCCAGGCGCGGTGACCCAACGGTTAGTAGCTCCGAACCGAGCGCTCCCAGTTCGAGCCCTTACCGGGGACACTGTTGTGTTCTTGGGCAGGACACTTTACTCTCACAGTACCTCTCTCTACCTTGGGTACCGGCGAGTTAATGATGGGGATAACCCTCTGTTGGACTACCATCCTAGGCTACCCATGCCACGGGAACCAAGATACGCTCCGGGTGTAATTTATGGTCCACTATTTTTGTATGCAGACCTTACTTTATCTTACATAAAAGTAAAGATCAGTAAAAGTGTTATGCTAATTGTTAGTAATTATTAATTATTACTGTGCCTTCACCTGCTTCGTATTTACTTTATTGTTCTAAATTTTAGTCAGATTCACGAGAATCATACATGTCTTGGGTGCTTGAGAATAAAACTAAGCGGGTATAAATTATTAGTTACTAACAAATCCGTACAACTACAACATACCTGCTCGTGCTAGTAATAGCTTTGGCTCCGAGTCTAAAGAAGCGTCTCGAACGTCGTACGCACGTAGATGTCCTTGTATGTCTTTGGTACATTTAGCAATGACGACACTATTCGAATTTGCCGGATTGTCCACACTAGGACCACATTCTCCCCCTGCAATCTGTCCATATTCACACGCGGCCATAAGCAAAAGCTCGCACAGTCGTTTCTGTCAAAATGAACTGCACTGGAGTGACAGCAAGTACAATCGGTAGTTGAAAATTTGCTTCGTGGCCGCGCCACTTCCGGGGTGAATTGGAGTTATCCAGTTTAGCTTTGCACATTCACATCACATCTCAGAACACAGCTGACAGCGTCGAGTATTTGAGATGTCAAAGTAAGATCGGGAAAATGCGCTGCTGCACTACCAAGAAAGCCTCAGTGAACTGAACTTCCTGTTGAATTATGCGGTTTTGCCAAGTTAATCGTTAACATGGACGTTACTTTGAAACATGATCGCGTGCGACAAGAAGACGTCAGGAGGCATTTCGCTCCGTATTTTGGTACGAATAATGTGGTTTCTGGACTAGGAAAAATCATAAAGGTAAGAAATATTTCGTTATTTCTCAGTGATTTGGTATTTACTTCGTTGTAGATGCCACATTCTCGTTGAAAGCAGATTCGAAAGTATAATTTGGTAATCAACGTACCGGAACCGCTCAAAGCAGAAGATAAGCTCGCATTTCAAAACTCTCGCGAAAGTTTCGAACAAATTCGCCAACATAGCAAATAAGCAATTCCACCACAAAAAACCTGGTTTCCTTTTATTTAAAAGCATGCAACAAAGTGGAAATTACACGTCTTTTAACGAAGAAACGTAACATTTGAAGACCTTCCGTTAGTTGTTGTTATTGACACGGAAGGTCGAAAGGTCACTCATATGACTCGAGTGACCTATTTTCAAAACGCTCTCAAAATTCGTCGTTTCGTTTATCCCAATATTTTTCTCGTGGAAACTGTAGATGGGAAATTTCTCTTTCTACGGCGTATAGTCTTGAAGGGTAAAGTCGTGTACCAGAGTGATTTTTTGACCCGTGAATTTAGGCAAAATTCGGCTGTTGCTACGACTGTCAAAATGTATAAAGTTAAAAATTCCGTTAAAAATTCCAGTTTTTGTTCCACATAATTTTGACACCACTTATAGGTAGAGGAAATGAAAGGTTTTAAATTCCTTGGTAATTATTTTCTAGCACGCTTTTAATATATGAACAACAGCTTTCACAAAAGTCGCTATTTCGGCGTTGATTTAGCGTGCCGCCACGGGCAAAATATTAAAAATTCTACTAAAAAATCAAAAAATTTCTTAAGGACCCGAAACTTATATTTTTAGAACTAGTTTACCGAGGCCTTTATTCTGGCAAAGTTTGGGAAAATCGGTCTTTGCTATCTTGCATACCTTAGTCGGTCCGTAGAGCAAACCCCTCTTAACAGTCGGTGAGACTGCCGGCTTTTTCACGATCAGCTGGCTAGTACCAATGTGGTTTCCACAGTCCATGTGTACAATTATGTGGGGAATGTTCAAGAGATCACTTTGACGGTTTAAAGGTTCTGAAGGTTTCTAAGTAATTATGTGTCGGAGCTGTCCGAAATATAATAGTATTTGAACTGGTTCAGTGATTTTTGTCATTATAAATACAGACGAGTGTGCAATAACTATTCAGAACCACACAGGAAGTTTAAAGGTGTGGTGAAGCTTACAGTTGGGATAACATATCTGTTCAACAATTTCGCAAGGTAAGCTAGGGCTGGGTTTAAAATTAGTGGTCAGAGCTAGACAGAATTTTTTGTTGGCTTTCACGTTAACTCTCCACCTTGTGTCGATTCAATTCAATCAAAATACGGTTCGTTTAGCTTTGATTTGTCTCGGCTGCTGTCTCTCAGTCATGAAAGCAAAAATATTCCCACATGTTCGTCTCTTCAGTAAAATATATTCAGTGCAATATGTGATACGCAGTTACTAAACAAAAAAAAACTTATCAGCCTTCCGGAAATGTCCAATCTTTCGTCTGACCGAATAAAGTATGACATATTTCCGGGTTTCTCTATATACAAGGAAAATCGTAAATACCGCACCGTGCGCCTACACTCATTTTGTTTGGCATGTCCCTCTTGAACGTATCACTTTTATGTCATTGCAGCAGAAGTTTCCATTCGAGTAGAGTTATAATCCCGGTGGTGATTATAACCAGTGTTCGCGATTCCTTTGGCAGTTAAAAAGCTCAGGTACCATTTGAAGCTAAGATGACTTCAAATAATTATTATCAGCGCGTGCAAAGTAAATACAAGTCGCACTACATTTCTGGGATTTTATTGTCATTCAGCTGAGGCATTCTTACGAAGCGCACGCGTTTATGTTAGCGCACTAGCTATTGAAATCACCGTTGTTTGTGCAAGATCGTTAAAGCAAAGTTTGCTACAGTTGAAAACAAGTCGTCATAATTACAGTATTTTTCCAATTGATGTAAATGAGATGTAGCTGATCATGATATGCTTGAACGATGTAGGATACGATGCAAAACTTCAATGTTGAAGGCATTTCTTTTTGCAACATATTTACTAGCACTAACAAGCAACTTTATTTTCTGAAAAGTAGCAACAAATGGGTATGCTGTTAGCAATTTTATGGAGTTTCCTTAAGACTCGAGATTAGTATCGCTGTTAATTTTTTTCTTGCTTCTTATTTTTTTCTATAGACAATTAGTTGGACACGCTGCATGATTAACTTACACAATCAGCATAGATTTGATTTTTCAAGGTTATCGTTGACGTCTTTCTCTCAAGGGAAATGTGACTTTGGCTAAGTTTGGAATTGCTTTGGTGCTAGTCTTACAGCACTTACCATGGACGGCGGAGCATTTTTTCAACTGGGGGGGGGGGGGGGGGGTTAACTAGTGACTTGAAGTGGGGGGGCTTGAAAGACTCTTCTCTTATTAATTCTTTATTTTTCTGTAAAAGTGGGGGGGGGGGAAGCTAAAGCCCCCTCAGCCCCCCCGGCTCCGCCGTCCCTGCTTACTGCCTTATCTCTTATTGCTACAAAACCAGCAACCTTAGCTTACACGCACTAGAGTATAAGTTCTGTCATTAAGACTGTCGCAAAATTGAGAAAATCTGTTAGACATGTTTTTTGCTTTTTTTTCCTTTTTTACAATTTGGTACCTTCTTCAAGCGTGGTTCCCACGGTTCTTGTCTAGTAAATATGAAAGGAATGTTCAATGCAAGCGACAAATTAGTCTCATGACAGCGCTTTGGCGACAAGGCAAGGTTTTTATTATGTCTCGGAGGTATCTGCTAGACATAACAATTTCCGCAATTAGCATTTTTCCTTCGGGCCATTTCGAAATCAAGGAATGAAGCACGCCATCAGAAACTGTTCGATATAATAGTGAAATTCACTGGATTGTTTGTGAAGTCCATTGAATTGACTCCGAGGGCCAATTATTTAAGTAGAATGTTGCTAATCTCATGCCGAGTGCTGAAAAGGAAAGCAAAGACGAAGAGCGTCACACTCGCGAACTGGGCTCAATTTGAATTCATCCGCACGACGATAGAAGGGTTCAGTAGTTTTACAGTTGGGGTCAGGCAGTATCGATTTAGCAACTACTTTTTTGCATAAAATCAGAGTACCTCAGGCAAACTAACAAAACAGTTCACCCACGATAGATTACACCACCGCACGTTTTACACCAAACTAATGTTTTACATTGCCCATGGACACGAATCTTAGGTCCCATAGTTTGTACTTCTAGTACCTTATTATTTAGCAATTATTGGATGAGGCTGAGTATGATATGAAGAATTATGCAGATCGAGGAGGTAGTTATATAACACCCTCCGAGATCTGCATAATTCTTCATATCATACGAAAGCCGAATTCAATAATTGTTTTATTATTTATTCAAAATATTTCCAGAGCTCCAAATGCACAAAATGAATTCAATAGGGTTTTGACAGTAGGCAAAGAACACAAATACACAACAACGTTCGCTTTTAAATTTGATTTAAACTTTAAAAACTCGGTTACCTTTATTAAATTTCTTGTCCTTTATAATGTCGATATATAGCACTTGCTTGAAGTGTCTATTGAAGCGAAATCTGATGACACAAAGCGATGTTTTCGAGTACAGGTTTCCATCGTTCTTGCTTACTTCGACGTAGAATTTTCGTAAAACCGTTCCAAGTCCTCCGCTGTGGCTGGATCAGGGATCTTTTGCTCTTGAAGATACGCTTTCAAAATGGATCGACCCTTTCATCAGGAACCCGGTCAGACTGGGGAAAGCCGGGGTCAAAGCCCGGCCTAAAAGCCGGGGTGAGCGCGGCCACAAGCCGGGCTTTGGCCGGGCTAGCCAAGGGATAAAAAATTCGGGACCACAGGGCAAGCCCGGCCTGGCCAGGCCAGGGAAACCGGGGTCAGGATATGGCCTAAAAGCCAGGCTTTAGCCAGACTGGCCAAGGAATTTAAGCATGCTTTAAACTAAGAAAATTAACTTTTTGTAAACACTCTCTGACTCAATTGTAATATATATTTTTTTTTTATTCGGTCAACACTTTTCGGATGTTTACACTTTCATTAAATTCCTTTGCGCATTCATAACAATTAGATTCCTTGAATTGGCATATAAATTCAACACTTCAAAACTTGTGGCTAATGGTTTCTGACTCAGACATTAGGAAGAAACAGACTTAGCTGCTGGCTGTCTTCTGATGCATGAGATGAATGATAAAGTTCAGTTCTCTCTAGATTGTCCAGTTTAGAATTGAAGGTTTCCTCGTTCTTTTATTAAGCCTGTAATAAAATTAAATGCATTCCCGATTAACCTCTCGGTATTTCAGTAACTGTGCACATGAACTTTAGGAACAGTTTACTGAGCTTGCAATTAGATCAGTGCCAACAAGAAATGTTGGATAGCATTTCCCTGGAAAATTCACTGTGAAAAATCCACAATCTACAACAGTCTTATTATTTGCAACCAAAACGGTTTGGAGATTATTTCAATTCCTGGGCGAAACTATAACGGACGTCACACACACACGGCGGAAAGAATTTCAAGTCCAACGGCTAAAATGCAGTTCGAGCAAATAAAGTGTTATGCTTCTGTAAATGTCAAGCCTTCGGTTCCATGAAAGTCCAACCGGTTTTATTGGAGAAATACATTATTAGCTACGTTGAACTCTTACTCACCAAAGCACTTTGTAAACGACTGCTCGACTGCCATGACGTTCCACCATAAACAAGGCCTTCGATCAGGTCCAAAAATCACAAGTTTTCGCCATTTACAAAGCAAAACCTGTTCTCTATAAATACTGTAAGCGAAATAACATATACTGGCTCCTGTAACAATTTAGACTACAAAACATTTTCTCACGAGCGATCAACAGCAAGAGATAAATTCAAAACAGAACGGGCGCCAAAAGTAACGATTCAACGTGACAATAGTCACGTGGGAAGTCACATGGGATGATTTGTGTAACGTGATTGGTTTCTCAACAAAAGTCCGCTGGAGAGTTGAACTGCAGTCTCAATGGTAATGGTGATGCAATCACGGGAATCAAGCGAAGCTTTCTGTTTGTTGTAATGTCATTCTTGTGAAGTATTCAAGGTTTACAAAATAATAAATGGTGAGAATCGAACACACACATCGAGTGGTCAGTTTATCCGTCAAGGTTTTCGAGAATTCGAAGTGTGGAAAGCCTTACTTCATTTGCGATGCAGGCGATACTGATGAGAATGCAAAATGGACTCCGCGGTCTAAAATTCTTTGTTATCTCAATCTCGGTAAGCAATGTTTTTGCTGTGAAATAATGGTCAATTTTTTATTTTAAGTGTTTGAAGTTGGAATTTCCAAAAATTCAGTGGCAGAAATCCAAGGCTTAAAATTGGTATTCACTTGAATACACGAGTTGAGTATTTAATTTAAGAATAAGCTCCTTAGAAATCCCAAGTATTTCTTGGAACTCCCAGAAAGCTAAAAATTTATTTCCCATTTTAAATGAGCATTTCATGCAGCATAACAGCCCATTCAGTCACAGAGAATAAATAGAGATAACCTTTTCTAGTTAATATTAAACCGGAAAATACATCCTGAATCTATCCTTTACTGAAACTACAGTTTTGATGTGACACTTAGTCCTTGACTTTTAATATTTTTATTGACCCCTTTTTTTGTCTTTTCTGTCCTCCTCATGGCCAAGAGTAATCAGGACTTCTGACCATTGGTTTTCCATAAGGAAAGCCATTCTAAAAAAATGGTCATGGAACTTTTAAATCAAGGAAAGCCAGGCTTTTGTGGCCAAGGGGGGCATGAAAGCCCAGCTTTGGCCGAGCTTACCACACTTTTCAAAGGCCGCGCTTTCCTGGCAAGTCCGGCATAAAGGGGCATAAAATTTTCATAGCCAGGAAAGCCGGGCTTTTATGGCCAGGGAGGCCATGAAAGCCCGGCCTTGGCCATGGTTGCCACGCTTTTCCAGGCCACGCTTTCCTGGCAAGCGTGGCATAAAGGCCGGAAAGCCCGGTCAGGCCGGGCTTACCGTGCTTTTGACCGCGCTCCTGATGCAAGGGGACTCCCCTTCGTTGCTTTTTCCGTGTTTTGACTTTCCTTGTCTTCTAATAACTTTAAAATTTTATCTCTACGTAATGCTCAAATCTAGCGGCCATTTTCGCAACCTGCTCGACAGCAAAGCCGTTCAGTCGCGTGACGTCAGCGGTTCTTGGGAACGAGGTTGCGATCCATTAATTTTTGATGTTGGACGATTGACATCATCGTCCAATAATTGGAATTTCTTCCAAAATTGGTCGGCGCTAGCCTGTTAGCTGGAATTAACCGGGGATCGAAAGCTAATCAGAAACAGAGAAATATTTTGAATGAATAAGTATGGGTAATCAAATGGTGACGAGTGAAATTATTTCGTAATTTTACGAGTATAACATTTGATTACATTTTATTATCATAGGTGACAAATTACGCTTGCAATCGTAGGTTTTTGACTAGTTTAGTGCATCGCGAACTCCGAGGCTAGCTGGCTAAGATGAAATTCAAGCGAAAATGTACAAAGTTTAACCTTTAAAACATCTTTTATCCCGGACGCCATCTTGCCGCTAACTACGTTGCCATGGCAATTTTATAATTTCACATGTGAAATTATAAATTAACGTTAAAATTTCGCGCTAAAATTAAGGAGTAATTTGTCACCTATGATATTATAAAGGAAATTAACGATTCATGTTATTAACGCGAATTTCAAAAATTCGCTTTAATTTTATTGATGTAAACACGTATACTATAAGCATTTAACCAGAACTTTTCTTAAATTCGCGTTAATTTTATTACGCGTAAATTTTGTTCGCGTTGTTAACTGTATGCTTCGTTATATTCCTGGTTTGTAATTGAAGTGTAAGCCTTTCAGTTCGCTTCCACTTCTTAGACAGTTATTTCCTTTGTATTTGCATTTTTTTCACTGGCTAACAAAATTGCACTAATGCGTCGAGCTGTGTAATTTGTAGTCTTAAAAAAATAAGAAGTGCTTAGGGTAGTTATTCCAAATTGCACTAGAAAAAGCATGTGATTACTTATTAAAAATACATTTATTTAAGAGGCCGTCTTTCTTTAAAACACCCACTCAAATTCGCGTCAAAAAATAATTTCGCCTGAAACCCTGGCAACCGAAAGACTTTACCAAGGCTAGAAGTAAAACATATTTGGTTTGATTGAAAATGATTTTCAGGCTGCGTTAGGGGCCATCAAATATTTTGCCCCTTCCAGACCCGCCACAACGTCTTAAAATTAGAAAAATAGGCATTTTTCGAGCCGCTGTCAAATATTATATTCGCATCGAACACCGATAATTTTTATATCGAATTTTTTATAAACGTTTCTAGTTTTCTTAGAAAGTAGAAACTTTCCCTTCGATTTATCTGGAAATGCGAAATCAAGGATATAATGACTACTACTGATCGGCATGGAACGAAGGTTGAAAAATGGCCTGCATTTAGAAGAGAATATTTCAATTTTGGGACGTAGCTGATAACTCTACTCTGCACAGTCGAAAAGTGTAGTCCTTTATCTGCTAAAATATGCAAAATCACATGTACGCCTTTAGTATTTCAAAAGTTATGGCCGTTTGTATCAGCACATGTGCGAGTAATGACGACAATATAAGCGGAAATGTTGTTATTACTTGCACATGTGCTGATCAGACAGGCTGATACAAATGGTCATAACTTTTGAAATACTGAAAACGTAAATTTGATTTTGCATATTTAAGCAGGTAAAGGACTACACCTTTCAGCTGTGTAGAGAATAGTTATCAACTAGGTCACGAAATTGAAATATTCGCATCTAAATCAAGGCCATAATTCAACCTTCTTTCGATGCTAATCAGTAGTGGTCATTTTATCCTGGATTACGCATTTCCGGATAAATCGGGGGGGGGGGGGGGGGAATTGCTAACATCTTAGAAAACTAGAAATGTTTATGAGAAAATTGATATAAAGATTGTTGGTGTTCGATGCGAATGAAATATTTGACAGCGGCTCGAAAAATGCCTATTTTTCTATTTTTTCAGACGTTGCGGCGGGCCTGAAAGGGCAAAATATTTAATGGCTCCTAACGCGGCCAGAAAATCATTTTGAATCAAACCAAATCCGTTTTAGTTTTAGCCTCGGTAAAGTCTTTCAGTTGCCAGGGTTTCAGGAAGAATTATTTTTTGACGCGAATTTGAGTGGGTGTTTTTAAGAAAGACAGCCTCTGAGCTGTTCCAAATTTGTTCGAGGTTCGCTTCTCTTACCCCGCCCCACTCCCGGCCCGTTAAAAAATGATACTGCTTCGAGACTGGAATCCTTCCACAACTGAACTTTTTTCGCAATACAGTCACGTATTAGAATTTAGTATTTAATTTTTCAACAGACATTTTTGGAGCGTGTTAGCATGGCAGTTTCAAGCTGGTTGTCCTCAGTATTTCTCGTGGGATTCTCAGTCTTGATGTTAGGAAAAACTTCCCAAGGTGAGGACGTTGGACTCTGTAAACTCAGTAAAGTGCCAGATTTCGCCGGGAGAGAGATACAGAATTTTAAACAAGATATGTTCTCGACATTTGCTCTAAGAGCATAGAGCAGCAGCTTATGTCGTTTTAGTACAAAAATACTATTCATCTCCTTTTTGGTGAATAATTGTTAACTATTCGTATTAATCAATAATCAGATCATTCACAATCACGGTTAGTTTAAGGTTTAAAGAGCTAGTAAAGCTCACCTTACAAAAAACTATTATTTTCTCAAAATTAATGCCGTCAACTTTTTTTCAAGTTCATACATATTCAGTCGTTCTTCCTTAGATAAAGTGAGTGAAACTTGGTCCAGCCCCAGAACTCCGCCCTCCCCCCCCCCCCTCCCCCCTCACAGGCGGAAGAAAGCGGGAGAAGAGAGAAACCAGGGTAACTTGGATGAATATGCATTATTACGTAGCCCTCTCTGTAATTTTCCCTGCATATAATAACTTTAACTAACTCCCTGATTTTCGGGACCTCACATGAAAGCTGATTTGACTTTTGTTTGCTTTAGGCGTATGTCCAAACAACTGGATTCACTTGCAAAGTTTCAGTTCCTGTTACAAGTTCTTTTCCAACATCGTGACCTGGAATGAAGCAAAATCCGCCTGTGAAGCACTCGGATCCAGACTCGTGTCGATAAATTCACAAGCTGAACTTCAAGCAATTGCGGAAAATGTTACTGACAATACCTACTCATCAGCATGGATTGGTTTGTACAGGGATCCTCAAGACTATTCTTGCTGGCTGTGGCTTGACGGATCACGTCCAAACTACACTAACTGGCATACTGGAGAACCTAACAATTACAACAATGGGGGAGAGGAGTGTGGAGAAATGTATTCTCAATGGCGTGCATGGACATGGAACGATCTAAGATGCCATTGGTATATTCGCCCGTACATTTGTGAAACAGATCGTAAGTCAGAACATGTTATTTTTTGCATGTTATGTTCGATGTTGAATTGATAGAAAACTGTTTTTACAACCTGCTGTTCACATTTTAAAAAACTTTCTGCCTCACCAACTTTTAACCTGAGGGTGCTACGTTTCTTGCCATTTGCTAAGAGTTTACTTTTTCATTTTTCTAACGTTTTTTTTGTCCCTCAATTTTGGTTATCTAGATGCGTTTATTAACTTTTATCTTGATAATAGGCCATTTTCAAAAAAACCATAATACTCACTGAAAATTTTGCGTAAGCATTGTTTTCAATTTCTCTTGGGGCAGCAAGAGAAATTGAAAACAATGCTTATGCAAAATATTGGAGGGACAAAGGGTATTATGGTATTTTTGAAAATGGCCTATTGCCCGCTGGGCTGAACAGTGAAAAGTACTGCGCAATACTGTTTCATACATATATTGTAAGAAAGCCTCTCTCCTGTTCTTTTCACTGTTTATTGCAATGTTCTATGAAGACGTTAATAACTTCATATGGGAGACAGCATTTATCCGGGAGGGGGAGGGGTGGGCTAATAGCCCGAATTTTTTCCAGAGAAGACAGATGGACCTCTAACCAGATGAAGGGGATGGGGGTTTTGACAGTACGCATTTTCTAGGCCGGTATAAAAAAATAAACATGTAATGTTTAATAAATGAGCAGCAGTGTTTTATCAAGTTTAAACTTGATAAAACACGAACTGCGAATTTATTGAACGGCTTAAAAATCTTCTGATGTAGATCAACTTATTCTTGCACTAATATTTAGATTTGGAGTTATTTTGGCCTAGAAAATTGGACGTAAAGTTTAGCCGTGTCTTTATCAGAAATAAAGACACTCATTAAACATTAATTTCTTTTGTATTTTCTTTATGAATTATTAATGAGTTTTTTAAGCGTGTATACAACAACTTGCTCGAAAATGAGACGTTCTTATTGAAAAGGAGTGCACTTATATTTGATTGTTAGAGATCTGGTAAAACGCAGTGCGACGACATGTTTTGCGCAAGTATACAGTTTTCATTAACGTGCATGTTATAAAACCTTACAAGCTTGAGAATTCCCAGGAGGGAAGGGTGGGAGGGGGGGGGGGGGGAGAGAAACTGAGCCTTTCCGGGGCAACAGCAACAGAGCAATGCTTGGAAACGGAGCGTGCACAAAAAAACAGAACCGGTTGCTTAGGTAAACATTTTTGCGCTGGACATTAACGCTCAACCCAAAACCTTCGTCTTTTATTGCTGAAAACTGAAATCATTTGGAAACTGTGACTGTAAAGACGGCAACTTTCGCTTAAAATTTGGGTAAAAGCTAAGTGTTGAAGCTATAGAAGCCAAAATTGCTGTTTCACCTCATACGTTATTATGTATGCATCCAGATCCTTGTTAAAAGAAAACAATTGAGTCCATTTCAAATCGTTTACTGACCATTGACAGTGGATTTCATGTTTTTACCCTCATTAGGGTCTAAATGTAGTTACTTGTCAGCTCAAACAATGTTTTTATGCCGCTTATAAGCTCCCCAAGACATGAACCCACCCAAAACCCCTAACAAAGTTGTGTAAGCACATTTAAAGGTGCTGTATTGTAAAGAGAATCAAAAAGAGAATCAGGCATTCTTTTCGGATTCAGTTATTGGCGAGTGTGCTGTGTCAAATGGAGGAAATTGCAGTCACAAGTGTGTTAATACTGCAGAAGGCTACAAATGTGAATGTCCAGACCCGGGACTGGTGTTATCAATGGATAATAAGACATGTCAAGGTAAGAGCTGACGTACTTTTTTTTTTCTAAGTGCCCCACTTTTTTCTTCTCACTATCCAGCTTTCAGTACGCAAATACCGTGAAAGTTCCGCCAAGCTTTTTACGTCAGTTAATGACAGATTTTAAAAGTATTGCCTGTCTTTATTGTGGTAAGATCAAATTCAAAGAAAAAACGGTTTGCAGATGATCCTGACCGAAAAGTTTCTTTTCCCATGTCACAATGAATGAAGATGCTGTGACACGTCGCACAAAACAAGGACAAATATCACGTGACTTCTTTGCAAGCGTTAGTGCTTTCATAAAATTGACTTTTATAGCGTCCTATCAGTTAACTGGATAACTTTTATTTTCTCATTGAATACGTTTCTATGAATAGATTGTGTAGTAATTTCAGCCTCGTTCTCATGTTACACTCTGCATGACCTGTACTAACTCACAAAAACATAGCTATATCTCAAAACGTATACCACAATTTGAAACCACAAACTACCTAGCGTGAAAGAGGAGGTTTTAATCTATTGAAATCCGTGTTCAAATCGTTTCAGTACTCTTGGTCCATTTTTAACCTCTGGCTCCCGGACTAGATAATAAAACACCAAACTGCTGGTGAAGGGTAATCAACATCACACGTTTCATTCTTTACGCCAAAATCGGCAGCAATATACAAACCAAATAGCCCAAAGTTTTGATCTTCGCTTGCACTGTATATTGAGTCGTGGAAACCATTAAGATTATCTTTCTTTCAGACACTGACGAGTGTGCCGTTTCAAATGGAGGCTGCAGTCATAATTGTGTCAATACCTTTGGGGGCTACAAATGTGAATGTCCAGACCACTGGGCATTGACGTCACTGGATAACAAAACATGCGAAGGTAAGTACAGAACCATGAATACTGTAATAGCACAGGAAAACGATAATTACTAGCTTACTGTTTTACGTTATTGGTGTGCTCCAGCTGCGCTGAAAATCGTACTACATTCATTTGCAATTCAGCGCTTAAAAAGGTAATGTGAAAGCACGCAATTCTGCATTTTTTAAAACTACGCGACGACGAACAATTTTTAGAATTAAAACAATGCATTTACATTTTTAGCAAAGATACTTCTCACCCCTTTACAATCAATGGAACTACGGCATTGTTGTCGTGATAGCTATAGCTTCCATTTCGCGGGAAAAGATGGCCTTTTGACGCAACTTCGAGAAACCGCTGACTATAACGTGAATTTATTGTGTTGCAAGTTGTGAGAGCATAGTTATTCGGTCCCAGATCTCCTTTCTACCTCCCCCCCCCCCCCCCCCCCCCCGCCCCCAGACGAGTTGGACATTGTGAGATTTCGTCGTTTCTTTAAATTTGTGTGTACGTGGTCACATATTTTTCGCATTTCTTTAGCTTCAGGTGTTGATGTCCAGTGCAACAGTAACAATATGACCATCGTCATTTCCAAGTCACTCCTCCGTGGTATTGACGGTGAACATCTTCGGCTCCTGGACACCACATGCAAAGCTGAAGAAACCAGCGCTCACTTTTCCCTAACGACACCGCTGACCGGCTGTAATACAACACGCAGGCACTCACCTACCGCTGTCGTTTACTCCAACACAGTGTTGGAAATCTCTGTGTCTGGTAACGTAACAAGGGTGCGTGAAATAGAGATACAGTTCAGCTGTTCTTATTCCAAGCATGGCGTGATATCATCATTTGGGTGGGAGCCAAGTAACAGAAAACTTGTCATCAGCGATGAAGGCAAAGGAAACTTTACACTCTTTCTGAATATGTTTTCTAACGGAAGCTTCGTGAATTCTTACACCATGAATGATTTCCCGGTTGCTGTAGAGCTGCGCGCACTTCTATTCTTTGAGGTATCAGTGACGTCAAGTGACAAGCAGCTGTCAATCGTAGCAGATCGATGTTATGCCACGCCCACAAGGGATCGTAAAAATCCTTTGAAGTACGAGTTTATCACACAAGAGTAAGGAACCGATTTTATGTTGAGCAGGTTTTGGACTACCTGTCTAGTATGTGTTCTACAAGAGTTATAAACTTGATAATGGAAATTGCACTTTCCTTGCACTGGTACAAGTTTATAGCGGGTAACAATATTGAAAGAAGTTGTTAAGAAATGGAAACAAATAGAGAAACAGAGAGAAGATCATGAAGAAATAGAAAGAAATAAAATAAAACAAATTGCCGTATCGTTGATACTTTTATTTTAATTTTTGACAACTATTTGACATCCAATAAAAATGCGGGAAGTGAGGGAAGCGGAGTTGATAGTTGTTGGAGAGCGAACATGGAACTTGACAGATCCGCCTTGCTTAGTTCTTGCATTTTGTTGGCCAGTGAAAGGGAATGCCATCATAATATAGATAAAATAAAGATGTAAAAAAAGTTATAAGAAATTAAGAGTTATAGTTGCAGCCGTACAGTGCACAGCACTGCAATGTTGCATCTTTTAAAATTATTTTACTATACACGTCTGTTTGTACACATGGGAATAAAGCCTGAAATTGTTTTCTCTTAGATGCCCAAGTGACTTAACAGTAGAGTATTATTCTGCGCCCTCAGTCGGTGCACAGCGGTTTAGCCTGGAAGCCTTCAGGTTCATTGCCGACTATCCATTTGTGTTCGTTCACTGTCACGTGACTGTATGCAACGCAACCGACCCAGATTCCGAGTGTGTAATGAACTGTCCATCAAGTGGCCTAGCAAGGCGCTCAGTGGATGATCACGTGAATGACGTGTACTCTTTGGTCCAGGGCCCACTCTACCTTGTCCGAGGGAAACAAGAGGAAACGCGCGAGAATGGCCTGGAAAGTAGTGGTACGTATACCGATTGCAAAATTGCACTAAATTGTCTGATTTTTTGACACTTGAATTAAATTTACATTTATAAAAGGGATTGTGTCACGGTTGAGTTTATTGTTTCTTGTTTTTACCAACCACCTGTTGACATCTTACGTTTTTTCATTTGTCTTCTCCATTCTCTAGGCTCCAGTCTTACGTTCTTCGTGGCTCTGTTTGTGACGTGCGTTGCTTGCTTGGTGGAAAATCTTCGAGATTTCCCGTGAAAGAATGCATGCTCAATGCTTGGACTGGACAAACTTAAGGGTTACTCGAGCTTGAAATATGTACTCAGTAAACTACTAAAAAAATAACTTTTTTTTTTTTGTTGAAAAACATTGTACTTATCAATTAACGTACTCTAGCTAGTCAGCTTTCTTGGCAAAACACAAGGAAACGTACTATACAGGCCTAAACTAAACAAGTATCGAAACATTAAGACGAGGAAAGGCAAACCTTCATTCTAAAACATTATGTTGTTAAACGTTTGAACTAATGTTACTGAACATTTTGACTGATTTAACTGGCCTTTAACATTTATATACGGCTTTTTTTAGTTGAAAAGGGACTCAGTCTGTTAAAATAACTTGCTTCTTTTACATATCTCCAGCTCCAGTTTTTCCTCATTGCATAAGTAGATACTGACTGGTCCCTGGAACAAAACTTTTAGCATCGCAAAACTGACCTTCTGTGAGTAAGCTTTGTTAAAAATTTCAGTTCAGTTTTGATGGCTTGTTACTAATCTACTTCATACCGGATTGTCGAAAAATAATATTGATTTCACTAAGGGTGCTTGCTTTTTTTTATAACATTGATATATCATAGTCTTCAAGGAAAACTAAAGCATTCTGTGCTATAGAGAAAGAGGAAAAAAGTTTATTCAATTCTCTCTTTAATCTGTACTCTAATCACCCCAGATGCGGGTAAAAAAAAAGGAGAGAAAGGAATGAAAAGAAGAGAAAAAGAACATAAACAAAGCTATATTGCGGTGGTATAACCTTTTGCTGTTGTGCGCAGATGCTAAAGTAACTACCTCTCTAGTATTGAAGGGTAACTAGGAACACTATGTGAAGTGTAAAACACATAAGTCGGTCCGTGTAGCTGGTAAAAATCTGTTGACATGCCTTAGGAAAAGTATTTTCTGGCGTAGTTCTCGAAAAAAGATAAATACGGAAAATACGACTCAAGTTACCTTGTTGCAGTTGTTAACATTTTTGGCAGCAATGTCTTGACTTTGAAGTCTCAAGCTTCACGAGCAATGTTAGCTGTCTTTACGTCGAACTGCCCACGTTAGCGTTTTAACTGATTAACACCACAGAGCAGCTTGAGAGCCGCGGAAAGTTTTACGCTCACAGCTTCAGTAGTAAGTAGTATTAGGTGTGGTGCTGGGCGCCCGGTGCTGTTTAAAATGAGATCAATAAAATGTTCAATTGCATTTCATGCAATGGAAAAAACATATGTGTTTTTTATGACTTGTGCGCGCGAGCTTTCTTGAGACACGTTTCATGCAGTGCCTGCAGGTCTTACTGGTCGATTTGTTGTGGCACTAACAAAGTACAACGAAACCAAAGATGGACGCCACGTTTATTCCACCCCCAAGGCATGCTGGGGCAAGCTTAACAATGCATGATGTAACATCCCCCCTTTTGTGAAAAAAAAAATACAATATTAACACAACAGTGAAAAAAAAAATGAAAGGGTAACAGGTTCGTCCTAACTGATAAACCCTAGTATTGCCAGTTTAAACGGGAACAGTTCAAGGCAAAGTTCAACAACAAGAACATGTTTGATAGGGTGTTCAAGTTAAATCAATGTCTCTCTAACTCCACACATTGGAGTCCAGTAAGTCTCTTACAGATCCAGACGGACCGGTGCTTTTACAACTCTGCCACAGCGAGTCCTCACTTCGTTGGCTGGTGGTGTAGTACACTCTACTTCATTGTTGACTGACCCGCTTCCTGTGAACTGTGGTGTTTCTTGTACGTCTAAGGCTCTTCGCTCTGGTTGTATGGATCTGTGCAGCCGCGAGTCTGTAGGTCGGTTCTGGACAGCAGGTACTGGACTTTTCTGAGGTGTCATCGGTACACTTACGGTGGGTAGTGGTTGTCCTAATGGATGATCATCCTCCCAGGATGCACTTGGTTGCTGGGACATATAGGTCTCCGCATTAGGTGGTGGGGCTGCAGCCAGCCTGATCTGTGTTCTATTTCTGCGAAGCTCTCAGCCATTAGGAGTGACAACAGTGTAGGACCTGGGTGAGGACACTTTCTTTACAACGCCATGAGGCCAGGCAGAGTGCTTGTGCTTAGGGTTAGGTTTGGCATATTCCCACTGGCCAGGCTGAATTTCTTCATGTGCTGTTCCTCCCAGATTTCTGTCATAATATAGCTTGGCTCTGGTTCGACGTGCACCGATTTCAGTTGTGACTGCAACAGGATGTGCGACTTCAGGCTGGAGAAGTGCGGGTGTCATTGGAAGTATGCCCCTTGTGCGTCGGGATATGAGCCTTTGGGCTGGTGAATGTTCCTGGCCCTGTTGCGGGGTATTTCTGTAGTCCAGCAGTGCCAAATGGATATCCTTGTTCTTTTGATACATCCTCTTGACTATCTTCACAGCTGCTTCAGCCTTGCCATTTCCTTGTGGCCAGTACGGAGATGAGGTAACATGTTCAAAACCATATTCAGAAGCAAACTGCTTGTACTCAGTGCTGATAAACTGCGGACCATTGTCCGTGATTAAGCGCACAGGTATCCCAAACCTTGCAAAGTGTGCTTTGGTCAGCTGCACTACTGTTGCAGTGAGTGTGTTGGGCAGTACATCGATTTCGACCCAATCACTGTAATGGCACGTCGTGACCAGATGCCACTTTCCTTCCCACATGAGTATATCTTGACTAACCACGGACCATGGATTATCTGGGATATCATGGCTAAGCATGGGTTCTTTTGGGGCTTGACTTGCATACTGGGCACACATTGAGCATGACATGCACTTGTTCTTGATATCTGAAGTCATGCCTGGCCAGTAGAGGGACACCTTGGCTCGTCGAATGCAGGAGCCTACTCCAAAATGCGTTCTGTGGATTTTCTCAAGCATAGCTGGTCTCATTGAGCTCGGGATGACTGCTTGCTGGCCTTTATACACTATGCCATCTGCCACAGAGAGTTCATCTTTGAAGGTGTAGTAAGGTCGTACCAATGGATCCACACCTGTTTTGGAAGTTGGCCAGCCAGTCATTATGTGAAGAGATAGCTTTTGCAGTGCTGGATCCATAGCAGTCTGCTCTTGCAAGCTTTCCTGAGTAGCCGTGGAGATTCCAGAATTGTCCAAAGCCATTGCTTCTAATTCTACTCGAAATATCTGTTCCCCAGAAAGATTTGCTGTGGAAAGCTGTGGGAGAGGGGCTCTGGACAGGGTGTCGGCTATGACTTGTTGTGATCCTTTCTTGTATTTCACTTCAAATGACCATCGTTGGAGTCTCATGCGCATAGCCTGTAGCCGCCGTGGTGCTTTGTTGAGAGCTTTCTTAAAGATACTCTCTAGTGGCTGATGATCCGTTTGTACTGTGATATCTGACTTTCCATATAGCAGACTGTCCCATTTCTCAAACGCCAAGCATATAGCCAGACATTCCTTTTCAATCACAGCATATCTCTGTTCAGTTTCGGTCAGAGTGTTGGAGTAAAATGCCACTGGTTGATCATTCTGCAAAAGTGCGCCACCGACGCCAACTCCAGACGCATCCACCTGAAGGGTTACAGGCAATTGCGGATTGAAATAACACAAAACAGGGGCATGCGCAATAAGTTCCTTTGACTCAACAAAAGCTTTGTCATGTGAGTCAGTCCACTGGAAAGGGACATCTTTGTGGGTTAATTCTCTTAAAGGCTTGACCACATCACTCAATTTTGGACAAAATCTTGCAAGGAAATTGAGCATACCCAAATAACGCTGAACAGCATGTGGGTCTGCAGGTTTTGGCATTCTGGAGATTGCCTCGACCATGGATGGAGCTGGGCTAACCCCTTCAGGACTGAGCTGGAATCCCATGAAAATCACCTTTTGGGTTTTGAACCTCCACTTGGCTGGGTTCAGCTTGAGTTTCACTTGTTGCATTCGCTGCAGGAAATGGTAAAGATTCTCATCATGATCTCTCTCGGCCTCCTCCTGTGTTTGTCCACAGCCAGAGATAAGAACATCGTCAGCAATGTTGCAGATACCTTTCAATCCTGCAAGGGCTTCCTGCTGTCTCGCTTGATACTCCTCGGGTCCACTTGAAACTCCGTAGGGCAGTCGAAGCCACCGGTACCTGCCAAAAGGAGTATGGAATGTTGTGGCCAGGCTTGATTCATGATCTAGAAGTATGTTTGTGAAACCTGACATTGCATCTGCAACAGAAAAACACTTTGCACCGTTCAGTTGCGGCAAGATGTCCTCGAAGCGGGGAATTGGATGCTTGGGGACTCTTATAGCCTTGTTAATGGTGTTTGATGGGTCTAAGCAGATTCTAAATTTGTCCTTTGTCTCTCTAATTGTCATGTTACTGCACCAAGCTGTTGGCTCATACTGTCGACAAATCTTTCCTTCACTTTCCATCTTGTCTAGCTGCTCTTTGATTTTGGCGTGTCTTGCTACTGGCTGCTGGTGGATGGCATCATGGACTGGGGTGACTTTTGGGTCTAAATCAAAAGAAACTGGCTTTCCGAACTGTCCCAATCCTGTATGCACATCAGGAAATGCTTTAAGAACCCACTCAAGAGTCATCTTGGCAGGGAGGGATGGCAACGATGTGTTTGGATGCGGAACATCAAACTCCGTGATGATGGTATTGGTTCTGGTGGCTTAGGCAGGTCGCTGGCATGTGAATTCTCAGGTGTTGGCAGTTGTACTGGGGGCTCAGAGTGGGGTGTCTCCATTGTTGCAGTGCTTCGTGATGTTCCAAGTGAATTAATTTCATCTGCACGGATCTTCACCAGCCCTAGCTTTACACAGTCTGAGCCAGACAGGAGGGGTGGCTTTCCTTGTATGTGTGAGTCCCTCAAGACATGAAATGTGAGGAGGTGGTACCCTGCTGTGGTTTCAGCTAGTAAATCCAGTTTACCCATAGGTGTGAGCTTAGAGTTGTCATAGGTGAATAAGGTTGCTTTACTGGGGGTGAGGTAGTTTGTGATCTTCTGCCCAGGAGGGATCAATGTTTGAGCAAGTTTTTCTGGCAGTGTGTTACAAGTAGAGGCGGTATCTAACTGCACCCTGATCGATTTGGTTAGGTCCTTGGTCACACCCAGTTTCAAGTGGCTGAAGAATTTACGGCCCACCGTCGTGCCATGAATATTTTGTGAAGTGCTGTAGACACTTTGGGCATACTTTTCTGGTTTGATATCCACCTCAAAGAGATCAGTTTCGTACTCCTCCCCTAAGCTGGCATCAAGTTGGTGTGCCTGGGTGGAGCTGGCTAAAGGGGGTGCTCCTATTTGACAGGCACGGGCAAAGTGTCCGATTCTCCCACAGCCCTTCCTAGCGCATCGCTTGTTTGAAGCTGGGCATACAGATCGAGGGTGTGGAGGACCTGCACAATACTGACAGGTGTCTGTTTTGCGCTGGCGGTTAAAAGGATCCTGATCCCATTTTTGCTCGGACTTGGAGGGTGTCTTTGTGCCTTTGTAGTTACCCTGGCCCCAGTTTTGCTCTGGCTTTGAGGGTGTCTTTGTGCTAGTGTAGTTAACTTGTTCTGTGGGGCCTTTAGCTTGCTGCATTATTGCTTTAGCTTTCTCACATTGCTCAAAGTTCTTAGCTACTTGTAACATTGTCTTAAATGAGACTACTTCTTTCGTTGTTTTATCTCTGTGACCCTTATCTAGGAGTTTTGACATCAGTCTCTCGTTGTTGATCCCTGATATGAATTTATCTCTGAGTAATTGGTCTTCACATTTATCACAGTACTCAAGTCTCCTACCTTGTTGTTTAACTCGTCCTTCCCAGGCAGTGACAGATTCTTGGACTTCCTGTCGCATTTGAGCGAACTTTGTCCGTTCAGTTAAGACTCCTTCACTCGCGAGGAAATGTTCCTTTAAGTGTTCGAGTATAACTTTCGGTTCTTTCTTTTCTTCTTCGGACAGTTGAAAGCCCTGCACGAGATTTTCGAGTTCTTCGTTACCAGCAATGGCGGAACGGAATGCTGCTAAAGCTTTTCCTTTTGCGAGCCATTTAGGCTCCACAGGCACGGGGTCCTCTCCTTCTGCTGGTGCTTCGGGTGGAGGTTCGCTATCTAACCAGCCGTTGAGCTCACACCAATCTTGAAAACTTTGAATGAACTTTTCGCAGTTTCTTCGTGGATCTCCCGTGGTTGTGAACTTTGGGAGCATTACAGCGGCGACTCCTTGTCCTGACGAGGTCGCCATCATTAGATTTATTGATTTACATCAGCTGGAAGCAAACTTCTGACACCATGTTGTGGCACTAACAAAGTACAACGAAACCAAAGATGGACGCCACGTTTATTCCACCCCCAAGGCATGCTGGGGCAAGCTTAACAATGCATGATGTAACAGATTCCGACCCACAGACCGACCGACCTATTTTTTCAAGATAGAGGGCGATAAGAATCGAAACGTTTTATAAAAAGGGCTTTACAAACAAACACTGAAAACCGGAATCAAAACACAAACTTAACTTGGCAGCTTTACCCAAGCAAAGTTGAGTTGACTATAGTGAGCAGCCAATTAATGTTTTGCCCGGAAAATTAAGAACATCTAGCTGGTTTGACTGTAATTATAAGTCGAGAGAAGATAATGAGCATCAGGAAGCAATCTCTGCAGCTGCCTTACAGTGCAAACTGAACGTTTTTCAGCGAGTAAGAATTGCTCCTGGCTAGTTTTCCATGTTCGCTGTTGCTTGCTTCCAGTTCTCTGAATGATTCGTTGTCTGCTCTCGCTTATAATTAACCTCCTCAAACTCATTAATAATTCATTAAGTTAACTTCCAATCACGAGATGTATACCACATCACGTGCATGCATTTGGACACCCAATGAAAAACAGGCCGTTAATTCCTCGCTAGCCGTCGCTGAAGATTGGTATTGGTATTGGTATTCATTGGGGCTGTGACGGCTAGCGAGGAATTAACGGCCTTAAAACCCCATAAAAATACTAAAGATCACACAAACGAATTTATATCTTGGACCTTAAGACGAAAAACGGTTAATCCTGTTCTTTCTGTCATGACTGTTCCCCGCTGGTTGTCTATTTTCCTCGTGGGATTCTCAGTTTTAGTGTTACGAAGTTATTGTAAAGGTGAGTTGGATCTGTAGTTAGAAATGTTTTCATAAGCATAATCGCATTAAGTCCGTAGCCTGATAAATTCTCTACTGACCATGGATATCCTTTCTTGCGATAGTGAATATTCACTTACACCAACGCAAAAATAGTTTTGTTATTTCATACACAATGGGACTGTAAAATCGAAACATTATAATAACGTAAAATTTGAAATCTATAGATATATACCTCCTAAATTGGGGTCAGGTACTTGGAATTGTATTTTGTCGGTTGGCCTTTTTTTTCTCTGTGAGGCAAATCTTTCTTCCCTGACTTCAATGTTCACTTGTTGTAGTTGTAGTCCATTGCCATAACAAATTTTTAAGTGAAAAATATTTTTAAAACTATTCCTATAAGATGTTAAGGACAGTAATAGAAAGGATCGGAGTGAAACATCTCACTACACCACACAAAAAATAACATCGTTAAGGATGCGAACTTTGTTGCTATCCCGTCTTTAAATTCCGATTTAGTATCTATTTCAATTTGACTTTAATAACTCGAAAACTCGCTTAAAAAACCTCCTACACGTTGAAGCAAATAGCGAACCGGCTAACGTTCAGATAAAACTAGCCGAGCCCGACGAAACTGAGGAAAAGACGCATCCGATAAAATTAATATTGCTTGAAATTGAAGAACTAAGCTGGGAATCGCGCGCGCCTGTCTAGAGTTACTCATTTGGCAACTCAAGATATATTACTTAGCTTTGTCATTAATTAAAACAATATTTTAAGGATGATAAAATTATTTCAAAAATAAAGGTCAAATTTTACATAAAGATATGAGATTGACTTTTAATGTATTGTATTTAAGAAAAACACTCGTGATCAATTTATTTATATCATCCAAATTGGCCTCGACAAAAGTAGAAATGGATTTGCTGTGTATAAAGTCTCCTATATTACTGTCACGATAGGAATAGAGCAATTTTAATTGAGTGTAGCAAAACCAAAGTAATTACCCTTGCCAATCACAAAGGACACAGATAATCCACTGAACAAATCAAAACTGAAAGCAAATGCATGTCGCAGGCACGAAGAACGGGAAAACGTGCGTGAGCGACTCACAATTTGTTTTGGTTTTACTTCTGACTGGCTAAGAAAGTGGCGCGAGATTTATAAATCAATCACTAAGCGTAGTAATGCAAAACCAAAGCAAACGCAAATTACTTTCGATACTCAAGTGAAAATCGCTCTAAGACCCCTACGTACCTAACTATAAGGAAACGAACTAGAAAAGATACCTTAAAACTAGAAAATACCTATGAAAAGACTATTTTATCCGAAACCTTGACCTTTCTTCCAAATATGGTTAACGATACAATACAATGTAATCATTGTTTTTTTAGATACAATAGTTACAATAAAAAGTTTACATTTGGGAAAGTTTTGAAGAAAACATCTGCGTATACTTTTCAAATTGACTGATAGGTCGATCTATTCATAAGCATAAAAGATTTTGTATTTCAAAAGTAACCTTTTATTAGTCTCGCATTATATTCCTCAAGGTAAACGAACCAAAAGTTAATCTGGATTTTTAATTATTACTTAACCATTGAAAATGCTATATTCTTGAAAACACATCAATCTTTCGCATGAAAAACTAACTCTCATTCTTGTATTATGCATCTCTTTTGTAAAAGAATTCAATAGAGGAAGACAACTGTATTTACCTATGTAAGGATGTAAGTAACGCGTAAACTGTTGCGAACCGATTAGCTTGCTGATTACCTTGGCAATTACCTTGCCCGGGGGGGGGGGGGGGATACATGAAGATTACTTTTAGCAGTTTATACCATGAGTTAGTGTAAAGCACCGGAGGTGTTTCCTGTAATAAAGAAGATTTGTAGGGTTCCAAAGAAGTTTGCTGGTTTTCTGCTGAGGGGGAGGAACAAGTTCTCTGTACCTCTGGCATACGTAACAAGTGCCGACAGACTAGCCGGTGGCTCAACTGTGTTAATCTTCCCGCTTATGGGTCACGTAGACTAAATCGTTTTTGAGTCATAGGCATATAGCATTCTTTTTTAAAAACGTTATAATGTTAGCGCTCCTTCACTGAACTTTGACGGTCCGCTGCCGGTTCGCTAGCACCGTTCTTCTCCGTTAGACCAAATATTCAAAAGCCTGGTCAATTTTCTTTCGACAGCTCACCTGAGTAGAAGTCCAATCCTGAATTCCGAAAACAAATGCGTATTTGATTCAAACAAAACACGATGAAATTCGCTTTAATTAATGAAGACCAAACTTACACATCTTTTAGCCCGCGCGTGTGCGTGGCGTGATCTGACATCACTTTCATGGTCTATACTCTCATGAACCATAACTTTCGACCAATCAGAGCGCGAGAATTCTCTCGGTTATGGTATAATAACAGATAACTACTAGCAGTACTAGTACTGACTCATCAAAGTATAACAACTACCACCTTAAATACCTGTTTTGAAATTGATAGATTGGATTCGCCAAGAAATTATTGGTTTTTAGAGCGGTTTTCACTTGAGTGTCGAAAGTAAATTGCGTTTGCTTTGGTTTTGCATTACTACGCTTAGTGATTGGCTTAAAAATCTCGCGCCACTTTCTCAACCAATCAGAACTAAAACCAAAACCAATCGTGACTCGCTCGTGCACGTTTTCCCGCGCTTCGTGCCAGCTACATGTATTTGCTTCGAGTTTTGATTGCTTCACTGGATTGTCTGTGTCCTTTGTGATTGGCCAGAGTAATTACTTTGGTTTTGGTTTTACGACACTCAATTGAAAACTGCTCTAACACTCGTACAAATTACGTAAATAATAATGAAACAGTTAGGTCGTTGTCATTTTCGATCCGTTAAATTGAATAACATTAAGTGATGGGTCTGAATGGAGGTACCTCGATAACATTAAACACTTATTTTTTGGCTCTGTAACATGAAACAGTAAAATTTTAGGCATTTTAACACTAACAGTAAAAAATTCACTATAACAGTACAGTTTATCCAGAAAGAAACAAAAATGGTTCTAAAAAGGCTAATATTAATTTGTTTAGTATTTGAAAAAGTTTTCGACCATTTTTCGACGTTAACCGATCAGTTCGGAAGATTCTGAAGGCTACCGAATATTCCCAAAGATGTCCGAAGACTACAGAAGATTTCCGAAGACTACCAGATTTCCAAGGAAAAATCCGAAAATTTTCTCTAAGTTCATGAATGATTTTATCCGATTTTTGAAAAACAGATAAGCATTCACAATGCTAAAATGTTTCACCATTAACAAATTGGCCAATGTAACAGCAAACACTAAAAATTATGGGAAAATAACACTAAACACTAAACTCCATTCAAACCCTATTAAATCGATAATCTTTTAAGCCCATACTATTCATTGAGTTTCTTACACTATATATTTATTTGAAATACCATATATTTACAATTTTCATTTTTTGTCTTAAGACTGCTCAGGACCTCTTGGCATGGAGAGCAGTCTTATCAAAGATTCTCAGATCACCGCCTCTTCGGAATGGGCTGGAAATCATGCTGCAATCCAGGGCAGGTTGAACTTCAAAGAAGTTCCCGGAAGTAAATCAGGAGGATGGGTAACTCGCTGGAATGATGCCAACCAATGGATTCAGGTCGATTTTCGTAAAAACACCAAGTTAACAAGAATAGCGACACAAGGAAGAAATTTAGTCGACCAGTGGGTAACCAAATACAAGCTGCAATACAGTGACGATGGAGTGAACTTTTTGTATTACAAAGCACCAGGCCAGGCTTCACCCAAGGTAAAACCATACACATTGGAATCATTGAATGTGTCCTCTTCATCTCGTGGAGTCTTCGAAAGAACATTACGGAACTGACTCGTCCCCAGTCGTCTTTTGAGTCCGTCTTCGCGTCTTGCATAAGAGACCTGAAAAGAGACGAAGAGACGACTGGGGACGAGTCAGATTACGGAATTCAGTAACATGGTATGTCCTGTCAGGACTGATATAAAGAAAAATTATGGTTACAATAGAGGCTTTTGGTTAGTTTGTGTGTCACCAAATTTCTTTTGTAATTCAGTTACAGCGGATTGTAAATTTGTTATAGCAACTAAAACAAAGCTCAGAAGAGGGTACGGACTAAGCCTTTTAACATTATATACATTTTGTGTTTCTATTAAGGCCATTGGTAATACACTCTGGGGGCCGGCTAACAGATGGCGCGCAGCTCGAAATCCTTAAGTATATAAAACATGTACAATCCCAGAACTCACTGCAGTGGAACCTTAATATATAACAAAGGGCCAAGGGACTGGCTAAATTTGTTCGCCTATAACGTGGTTTCGTTATATTGGGATTCTTTTCCATATATTTTACTATTACTAGGGCAACGAATATCGTTGACTTCGTTATACCAAGAACTTCGTTATATCGAGGTTCCACTGTAGAATTCCAACAAACCCTTGGTATTTTATAAATGCTGATTTGTGATAGCCTCAAAATCATTAAGATCACGCAGATTGTTTTCTGAGATCTTGGCATTATTTTTAGGTGTTGGATGGTAATAAAGACAAAAACAGCATTGTATACCACCAGTTCAACCCACCAATCCTTGCTCGGTACATCAGACTAAGACCAACAGCGTGGTATGACCATATATCACTGAGAATGGAGCTTTATGGTTGCTTAGGTATGATAACTATCTGATTACGTATTACGTAATAGTAGTTAGTCACAGGTCCACATCAGGACTCTGGTCTTGCCTATTTAGGTAACCTACTTTATGAAATAAACCTAAAAAACTCTTATGCCTAATATTTGCTTATTTCACTTTCAGTTGTTTGGTGTCCAGTTCTAACCGTTAACCGCCTTGTGAAAACTTCACCAAGCAGTTGCGTGACGTCACGAATGATAGTCGCCACGAAATGCTCGTTCTCATGCCCACAGGGATACCAGCTACAAGGTCCCTCTTATAAACAGTGTGGGGAAAATGGTCAGTGGACGGACAGTGCTAAGTCAGTCTCGTGCACTGGTGGGTCTACTATTTAATATCGTGATTATTTTCCTACTAAAATGGTTTTCTATAAATATCTAACTAGTTACTTCAGATAATAAATATTTCACACGAAAGTGCTTTAAAGAATACTTCACACGAAAGTGCTTTATAGAACAGAAGGGTAATCCAACTTATCACAAAAATACACCAAAAAACTAAAACAACACATTAAAAACATTACAGATAACAACATATTTAAGTATATTACAAATACCTTAACTTAAATTTGGCTGTAGCGAAACAGGGACAGTCTTTTCTTTCAGATATTGACGAGTGTTTTGTGTCAAATGGCGGCTGCAGTCACAAGTGTGTTAATACTGCAGGAGGTTACAAATGTGAATGTCCAGACCTGGAACTGAGCGTATCATTGGATAACAAGACATGTTACGGTAAATATCGACTAAAATGTTTATTTTTCAGGCTGCACAGAGAGATTACATTTCATGCGAAACATTCCGTTCTCAGTTTCTTTAGACCTTAATTATATATTTTCTGTCTTTTCTAATAAAAGCAAAAATGATATAATATAAAAAAAAGAACATTTCGGGAATAGGTTATTCAACTTCTGAAATTATCTCTCATTCCATGTGCCTTTTCGAACAAAAACCGTGTATTGTTACAAGGTTTGGCTTAAGAATCCATTGCTTTTTTTTTTGCCACCACTGCGTACAAAATTACTTTGATATCTTTATAGCTCCAGGTGTTGATGTTCAGTGCAACAATGAAAACATGACCATCATCATTCCCAAGTCCTTCCTCCGTGGTATTGACCGTGAGCATCTTCGGCTCCTGGACACCACATGCAAAGCTGAAGAAACAAGTGCTCACTTCTCTTTGGCAACTCCGCTGACTGGCTGCAACACAACACGCAGGTACACGCCAACAGCTATCGTTTACTCCAACACAGTCTTGGAAATCCCTGTAGCTGCTGAGGATGTCGTGACACGCGTGCGTGAAATAGAAATACAGTTTAGCTGTTTCTACTCCAAGTATGGCGTGGTATCATCCGTTGGTTGGAAACCAAGTAACAGAAAGCTTGTGTTTAGTGATGAAGGCAAAGGAAACTTTACACTCTCTCTGAATATGTTTCCTGACAAGAGATTTGTGAGTCCTTACACGAAGGATGATTTCCCTGTTGCTGTGGTGCTGCGCAAACTTCTGTTTTTTGAGGTATCAGTGACATCAGGTGACAAGCAGCTGTCAATCATAGCAGATCGATGCTATGCCACGCCCACTCAGGATCAGAAGAGTTCCTTGAAGTACGAGTTCATTAGAAAAGGGTATGTGAAGAATGATCTATCGCTTACTAACAATGAGCCAACGGGAAATTCAATACCACCGGCCTTACGAGGGTTATCACGGTTGCTCGGATAAAGTATTTAATTTATTCAATCAATTTTCGTCATTTAAAACATGTAGCCTGATTAATGTGATACATTAAATTCAGGTTAAAAAAAATTATGGATGCGGTATGCTAGAGTCAAACCCAAGACTGCTGTTTTGCATTAAGAACGTTTCTTAACATAAGCTGATGTTTTACAAATGCTAATTTGAAGCTTTCTCTCAGATGCCCGAATGACGTAACTGTGAAGTACCATTCTGCGTCTTCAGTCAGTACACAGCGGTTTAGCCTGGAAGCCTTCAAGTTTATTGCTGACCATCCATTTGTGTTCGTTCACTGTCACGTGATTGTATGCAACGCTACAGACCCAGACTCCCAGTGCGCAAAGAAATGTCCATCAAGTGGCCGAGGAAGACGTGCTGTGAGTGATCACGTGACTGACGTGTACTCTTTGGCCCAGGGCCCACTCCACCTGGCACGAGAGAAACGAGATGAAACGCGTGGAAGTAGCCTGGATAAAAGCGGTATGTAGACAGAAAGTAAAATCGTAAGGTGTATAAATTTTTAGACGTTTTAATATAACTAATTGCTCTAAAACAACCACATGCTGTCAGCTTATTTTCTTTTTGTTATATTTTCCCTCTAGGTTCCAGTCCTACCTTCCTGATGATGGTTGTGTTTGTGATGTGCATTGCTTTCTTGGCGGGAACAGCGCTGTTGATCTTCAAGAAGTCACGTGACAAGCCTGCTGGATATGCCGTGCTTGTCAGCGGTGACAAGGAGTGAAAACACGCGCAGTGACCGGACTGGACAGACTTCTGGGGTACTCGAGCTTGAGATATGCACTCAACTGCTCATGAGTTTTGTCTTTTTTTGTCTTGAAAAGCTTTGTATCTATCAACAATCTCTAATTGTTCAGCCTTCTTGGCATAGAAAAGTTCTACGAGTAAAGGCCAAAACTTACGAGTATAGAAGAGAGAACGAATATTAATGTTTTTTACTGATTTAACTGTTTCAAACTAGATACGGCTTGTCTGATATGTTTAGAAAAGAATTCTGATTTTCAATCTGTTAAAATAACTTGCTTCACTTGCATATCTCCAGCTCCAGTTTACCCTCACTGCATAAGTAGATACTGATCGGTCACTGGAACAAAGCTTTGCGCATCGAAAAACTTGCCTTCTGTGAGTGTGTGGTGTTTAGTTCAGTTCTGGAGGCCATTCAATCATCTATTTCTTACCGGACTTGTCAAAAAAATTGATTGTACTAAGGGTGCTTGCTTTAGTTATTATTAGTGTTTCATAGTCTCCAAGGAAATCTAAAATTTAGCAAATTAAGCAGTGTCGAACAGCTAGAGGAACATAGACGGTTTCTTTAATCCTCTCTCCGCGCTTTACCTTTTCAAATCAAGATGGGAAAATTGAGAGCAAGAAATAAAAAGAATAGGAGAGGAGTTCGACCAAGTTGTCCTGCTTAACCTTTTGCTGTCGTGTTTAGGTGCTTAATTAATTAACTAGTATTTAGGTTAAAACCTATTTTTAAAATTAACTTCAGTTAAACCGTGAAGCTATGCGAGAATAGTTTACACTTCTAAGTGCAAAAAAGCGCAATTATATTGTATTGGGATCTGGTACGAAAGTATACCATTTAACAGAAGAACTCAAAAGAAACAGAGAAAGGCCAAAAAGGGGCATGGATGGACAAAGTTCGAGAAGATTAAAAGGGATTGCGTTCGGGTAAACTTGAAAAACGTCGGTCCAACTTTTTTCAAGTTTATCTCAACTTGTATGAAAGTGCCATTTACAGTGCTCGAAAATCATCCTTCTTTGTTTTGTGGCTTGATTTTGCCAATAGATGACTAAAGCTCTGCCAATTTGAAGTTGACAGCTCTTAGTAAACGAAAAATAAATATAATTACCTAAAATACCGTGATATAGCTGGGGACATAGCCCCTTTAACAATCGAGAAGTTTAACTGAATCGGGTTTAAATCGGGTTTAAATGAAATAACAATAAACATTAGGGGTAATGATCAGGTGGTGTTGGGCGCTTGGTGCTGTTTAAAATGAAATCAATAAAATATTCAAAAACGTTTGTGTTTTGATGACTTTTGTACCTCCCTTTTCTTATGATCTGCCGAAACGTCTTCCCAAGTTGTTGTCGGCCCGAATGAGTACCTTATTGTTGCTTATTTTCGCGGGACTTAATTTTCGCGATTTTCAAAAAATCGCGAAATTAAAGACCCGCGAAAAAAGGTTATTGCGAAAAAAAAAAAAACGACGCGAACTTTAATACCCTTCGATATATTTCGTGATAGTTAAGCAATATTGCCGTCATTTTACTAAATAATTATTTACTAAATAATTATTTAGGTCTACTTTGACTGAAGTTGTTCAAACTGTTTAGTTTTCGTTTTGTTCATTATCAACCCCCCTTAGAAATCATTGCTGGGGAAAATCAGTTGTGCCAATTTTGAGACTATTTGTTTGTTAATGCAGACCACTATTTGACAATTTTCGCGAAATTTAGTTCCTTTAAACGTATTTTTTGGGCCAAATCGCAAAAATTTAAGTCCCGCGAAATATGCTCGTTCCATTTGCGCGAAATAAGGTTCCCGCGAAAATAAGTAACAATAAGGTAAGTAAAGTTTGTCCCCTGCAAAATGTCACACCCCGTCCTTATGTGAGCTTCTGGAACTATTTAAAATGTAACTTTAAAAAAATGCAGGTTAAAGTTGTTAGTAATATAGGAGTTGGGGGTACGAGATCATAAAAATTTTTAGGATCTCTTACATCCCCAACTCCTATACTACTGCACAGCACTGGATTCAAAAATAGAATCAAAAAATAGGATCAAAAATGGAATCAAAAATGGAATCAAAATGGATTCAAAAAATGGATTCAAAAATAGAATCAAAAAATAGGATCAAAAATAGAATAGAAAAAATAGTATCAAAAATGGAATCAAAAATGGAATCAAAATGGATTCAAAAAATGGAATCAAAAATGGAATCAAAAATGGAATCAAAATGAAATCAATAAAATGGATTCAAAAATAGAATAAAAAAAATAGAATCAAAAAATAGAATCAAAAATGAAATCAAATCTGAAAATCAAAATCTAGGATTCTATACCTAAGTCAAATCTGAAAATCAAAACCTAGGATTAAATACCTAGGATCCAAAAAATCTATAATACTCCAAAAAAATATCTTATACTAAAAATAAAACTTTCTATACTCTTTTTTAAATATCTGGAAATGTGCGTTTAAAAATCTCTTATACTTAAATTAAAAAAATCTCTTATACTAAAATTAAACAAAATAGAAATCATAATGAAAATTATTGCTTGATATTATAATGCCCGTAAGCATAGCTTGTTAAGCCATCATCAAGTATATACCGTTTATCATCAAAACAGCTCAGTGATATTTTATTAATCTCATAGCTTCCAAGTTCATGGTTTTCACTTCTGATTGTCTTCATTGTATGATGCATTTGTTTGTTTACCTACTAGAAGATGGTTTTCCATGTTTTATTTAACAAATAGATTTCATTTTGCCGTGCGTCTGTTCAGTAATAGATCACAGAAGACGTCAAAATGTGGTATGAACATCAGTGACCCACTCGGCTAGCGCCTCGTGGGCCACTGATGTTCATACCACATTTTGACGTCTTCTGTGATCTATTACTGAACAGACCCACGGCAAAATGAAATCTATTTGTTTTATATAATAACAGAAGACTTCAGCACACTTCTGTGTGAGCAATGCTGCCGTACCGATGAGCTAAGTTGTTTTGATTTCACTATTAAGTTTTCGTAAACACGAAGCATTGTTAATCCGATTGAATAAACAGAAAAATGGTCAATTGAAAGTCAATGAAAAAACTAACCTTTATTCCGATTTGGAAAGTTGTTTAAATTTGTAAGCATTAACCGAAGCGTTCAACCGCAATTCGTTTGTTTTCCGTGGCGTCGTCCAACTGTACAACATCGGTCAAACTTGCATACAGATTTCGGATAATTTCTCGAATAATTCACTGTCTTCTTCAAGCTTGTTTCGCCCAGTTAAATGCTTCGAAAGGTGAACGATGCTTGGCGTATTGTTTCTCACTGAAGATTTGTAAATAAGCTGAACTTTTTTGCTTTGTTGTGGCCTCGCAAGTTTGAAAAACTTTGCCGACTCTGATTTGGACTATGAACTCCGATCACATTTTGTGTTTCTATTAAGGCCATTGGTAATACACTCTGGGGGCCGGCTAACAGATGGCGCGCAGCTCGAAATCCTTAAGTATATAAAACATGTACAATCCCAGAACTCACTGCAGTGGAACCTTAATATATAACAAAGGGCCAAGGGACTGGCTAAATTTGTTCGCCTATAACGTGGTTTCGTTATATTGGGATTCTTTTCCATATATTTTACTATTACTAGGGCAACGAATATCGTTGACTTCGTTATACCAAGAACTTCGTTATATCGAGGTTCCACTGTAGAATTCCAACAAACCCTTGGTATTTTATAAATGCTGATTTGTGATAGCCTCAAAATCATTAAGATCACGCAGATTGTTTTCTGAGATCTTGGCATTATTTTTAGGTGTTGGATGGTAATAAAGACAAAAACAGCATTGTATACCACCAGTTCAACCCACCAATCCTTGCTCGGTACATCAGACTAAGACCAACAGCGTGGTATGACCATATATCACTGAGAATGGAGCTTTATGGTTGCTTAGGTATGATAACTATCTGATTACGTATTACGTAATAGTAGTTAGTCACAGGTCCACATCAGGACTCTGGTCTTGCCTATTTAGGTAACCTACTTTATGAAATAAACCTAAAAAACTCTTATGCCTAATATTTGCTTATTTCACTTTCAGTTGTTTGGTGTCCAGTTCTAACCGTTAACCGCCTTGTGAAAACTTCACCAAGCAGTTGCGTGACGTCACGAATGATAGTCGCCACGAAATGCTCGTTCTCATGCCCACAGGGATACCAGCTACAAGGTCCCTCTTATAAACAGTGTGGGGAAAATGGTCAGTGGACGGACAGTGCTAAGTCAGTCTCGTGCACTGGTGGGTCTACTATTTAATATCGTGATTATTTTCCTACTAAAATGGTTTTCTATAAATATCTAACTAGTTACTTCAGATAATAAATATTTCACACGAAAGTGCTTTAAAGAATACTTCACACGAAAGTGCTTTATAGAACAGAAGGGTAATCCAACTTATCACAAAAATACACCAAAAAACTAAAACAACACATTAAAAACATTACAGATAACAACATATTTAAGTATATTACAAATACCTTAACTTAAATTTGGCTGTAGCGAAACAGGGACAGTCTTTTCTTTCAGATATTGACGAGTGTTTTGTGTCAAATGGCGGCTGCAGTCACAAGTGTGTTAATACTGCAGGAGGTTACAAATGTGAATGTCCAGACCTGGAACTGAGCGTATCATTGGATAACAAGACATGTTACGGTAAATATCGACTAAAATGTTTATTTTTCAGGCTGCACAGAGAGATTACATTTCATGCGAAACATTCCGTTCTCAGTTTCTTTAGACCTTAATTATATATTTTCTGTCTTTTCTAATAAAAGCAAAAATGATATAATATAAAAAAAAGAACATTTCGGGAATAGGTTATTCAACTTCTGAAATTATCTCTCATTCCATGTGCCTTTTCGAACAAAAACCGTGTATTGTTACAAGGTTTGGCTTAAGAATCCATTGCTTTTTTTTTGCCACCACTGCGTACAAAATTACTTTGATATCTTTATAGCTCCAGGTGTTGATGTTCAGTGCAACAATGAAAACATGACCATCATCATTCCCAAGTCCTTCCTCCGTGGTATTGACCGTGAGCATCTTCGGCTCCTGGACACCACATGCAAAGCTGAAGAAACAAGTGCTCACTTCTCTTTGGCAACTCCGCTGACTGGCTGCAACACAACACGCAGGTACACGCCAACAGCTATCGTTTACTCCAACACAGTCTTGGAAATCCCTGTAGCTGCTGAGGATGTCGTGACACGCGTGCGTGAAATAGAAATACAGTTTAGCTGTTTCTACTCCAAGTATGGCGTGGTATCATCCGTTGGTTGGAAACCAAGTAACAGAAAGCTTGTGTTTAGTGATGAAGGCAAAGGAAACTTTACACTCTCTCTGAATATGTTTCCTGACAAGAGATTTGTGAGTCCTTACACGAAGGATGATTTCCCTGTTGCTGTGGTGCTGCGCAAACTTCTGTTTTTTGAGGTATCAGTGACATCAGGTGACAAGCAGCTGTCAATCATAGCAGATCGATGCTATGCCACGCCCACTCAGGATCAGAAGAGTTCCTTGAAGTACGAGTTCATTAGAAAAGGGTATGTGAAGAATGATCTATCGCTTACTAACAATGAGCCAACGGGAAATTCAATACCACCGGCCTTACGAGGGTTATCACGGTTGCTCGGATAAAGTATTTAATTTATTCAATCAATTTTCGTCATTTAAAACATGTAGCCTGATTAATGTGATACATTAAATTCAGGTTAAAAAAAATTATGGATGCGGTATGCTAGAGTCAAACCCAAGACTGCTGTTTTGCATTAAGAACGTTTCTTAACATAAGCTGATGTTTTACAAATGCTAATTTGAAGCTTTCTCTCAGATGCCCGAATGACGTAACTGTGAAGTACCATTCTGCGTCTTCAGTCAGTACACAGCGGTTTAGCCTGGAAGCCTTCAAGTTTATTGCTGACCATCCATTTGTGTTCGTTCACTGTCACGTGATTGTATGCAACGCTACAGACCCAGACTCCCAGTGCGCAAAGAAATGTCCATCAAGTGGCCGAGGAAGACGTGCTGTGAGTGATCACGTGACTGACGTGTACTCTTTGGCCCAGGGCCCACTCCACCTGGCACGAGAGAAACGAGATGAAACGCGTGGAAGTAGCCTGGATAAAAGCGGTATGTAGACAGAAAGTAAAATCGTAAGGTGTATAAATTTTTAGACGTTTTAATATAACTAATTGCTCTAAAACAACCACATGCTGTCAGCTTATTTTCTTTTTGTTATATTTTCCCTCTAGGTTCCAGTCCTACCTTCCTGATGATGGTTGTGTTTGTGATGTGCATTGCTTTCTTGGCGGGAACAGCGCTGTTGATCTTCAAGAAGTCACGTGACAAGCCTGCTGGATATGCCGTGCTTGTCAGCGGTGACAAGGAGTGAAAACACGCGCAGTGACCGGACTGGACAGACTTCTGGGGTACTCGAGCTTGAGATATGCACTCAACTGCTCATGAGTTTTGTCTTTTTTTGTCTTGAAAAGCTTTGTATCTATCAACAATCTCTAATTGTTCAGCCTTCTTGGCATAGAAAAGTTCTACGAGTAAAGGCCAAAACTTACGAGTATAGAAGAGAGAACGAATATTAATGTTTTTTACTGATTTAACTGTTTCAAACTAGATACGGCTTGTCTGATATGTTTAGAAAAGAATTCTGATTTTCAATCTGTTAAAATAACTTGCTTCACTTGCATATCTCCAGCTCCAGTTTACCCTCACTGCATAAGTAGATACTGATCGGTCACTGGAACAAAGCTTTGCGCATCGAAAAACTTGCCTTCTGTGAGTGTGTGGTGTTTAGTTCAGTTCTGGAGGCCATTCAATCATCTATTTCTTACCGGACTTGTCAAAAAAATTGATTGTACTAAGGGTGCTTGCTTTAGTTATTATTAGTGTTTCATAGTCTCCAAGGAAATCTAAAATTTAGCAAATTAAGCAGTGTCGAACAGCTAGAGGAACATAGACGGTTTCTTTAATCCTCTCTCCGCGCTTTACCTTTTCAAATCAAGATGGGAAAATTGAGAGCAAGAAATAAAAAGAATAGGAGAGGAGTTCGACCAAGTTGTCCTGCTTAACCTTTTGCTGTCGTGTTTAGGTGCTTAATTAATTAACTAGTATTTAGGTTAAAACCTATTTTTAAAATTAACTTCAGTTAAACCGTGAAGCTATGCGAGAATAGTTTACACTTCTAAGTGCAAAAAAGCGCAATTATATTGTATTGGGATCTGGTACGAAAGTATACCATTTAACAGAAGAACTCAAAAGAAACAGAGAAAGGCCAAAAAGGGGCATGGATGGACAAAGTTCGAGAAGATTAAAAGGGATTGCGTTCGGGTAAACTTGAAAAACGTCGGTCCAACTTTTTTCAAGTTTATCTCAACTTGTATGAAAGTGCCATTTACAGTGCTCGAAAATCATCCTTCTTTGTTTTGTGGCTTGATTTTGCCAATAGATGACTAAAGCTCTGCCAATTTGAAGTTGACAGCTCTTAGTAAACGAAAAATAAATATAATTACCTAAAATACCGTGATATAGCCGGGGACATAGCCCCTTTAACAATCGAGAAGTTTAACTGAATCGGGTTTAAATCGGGTTTAAATGAAATAACAATAAACATTAGGGGTAATGATCAGGTGGTGTTGGGCGCTTGGTGCTGTTTAAAATGAAATCAATAAAATATTCAAAAACGTTTGTGTTTTGATGACTTTTGTACCTCCCTTTTCTTATGATCTGCCGAAACGTCTTCCCAAGTTGTTGTCGGCCCGAATGAGTACCTTATTGTTGCTTATTTTCGCGGGACTTAATTTTCGCGATTTTCAAAAAATCGCGAAATTAAAGACCCGCGAAAAAAGGTTATTGCGAAAAAAAAAAAACGACGCGAACTTTAATACCCTTCGATATATTTCGTGATAGTTAAGCAATATTGCCGTCATTTTACTAAATAATTATTTACTAAATAATTATTTAGGTCTACTTTGACTGAAGTTGTTCAAACTGTTTAGTTTTCGTTTTGTTCATTATCAACCCCCCTTAGAAATCATTGCTGGGGAAAATCAGTTGTGCCAATTTTGAGACTATTTGTTTGTTAATGCAGACCACTATTTGACAATTTTCGCGAAATTTAGTTCCTTTAAACGTATTTTTTGGGCCAAATCGCAAAAATTTAAGTCCCGCGAAATATGCTCGTTCCATTTGCGCGAAATAAGGTTCCCGCGAAAATAAGTAACAATAAGGTAAGTAAAGTTTGTCCCCTGCAAAATGTCACACCCCGTCCTTATGTGAGCTTCTGGAACTATTTAAAATGTAACTTTAAAAAAATGCAGGTTAAAGTTGTTAGTAATATAGGAGTTGGGGGTACGAGATCATAAAAATTTTTAGGATCTCTTACATCCCCAACTCCTATACTACTGCACAGCACTGGATTCAAAAATAGAATCAAAAAATAGGATCAAAAATGGAATCAAAAATGGAATCAAAATGGATTCAAAAAATGGATTCAAAAATAGAATCAAAAAATAGGATCAAAAATAGAATAGAAAAAATAGTATCAAAAATGGAATCAAAAATGGAATCAAAATGGATTCAAAAAATGGAATCAAAAATGGAATCAAAAATGGAATCAAAATGAAATCAATAAAATGGATTCAAAAATAGAATAAAAAAAGTAGAATCAAAAAATAGAATCAAAAATGAAATCAAATCTGAAAATCAAAATCTAGGATTCTATACCTAAGTCAAATCTGAAAATCAAAACCTAGGATTAAATACCTAGGATCCAAAAAATCTATAATACTCCAAAAAAATATCTTATACTAAAAATAAAACTTTCTATACTCTTTTTTAAATATCTGGAAATGTGCGTTTAAAAATCTCTTATACTTAAATTAAAAAAATCTCTTATACTAAAATTAAACAAAATAGAAATCATAATGAAAATTATTGCTTGATATTATAATGCCCGTAAGCATAGCTTGTTAAGCCATCATCAAGTATATACCGTTTATCATCAAAACAGCTCAGTGATATTTTATTAATCTCATAGCTTCCAAGTTCATGGTTTTCACTTCTGATTGTCTTCATTGTATGATGCATTTGTTTGTTTACCTACTAGAAGATGGTTTTCCATGTTTTATTTAACAAATAGATTTCATTTTGCCGTGCGTCTGTTCAGTAATAGATCACAGATGACGTCAAAATGTGGTATGAACAGAGAAGTGGCCCACGAGGCGCTAGCCGAGTGGGTCACTGATGTTCATACCACATTTTGACGTCTTCTGTGATCTATTACTGAACAGACCCACGGCAAAATGAAATCTATTTGTTTTATATAATAACAGAAGACTTCAGCACACTTCTGTGTGAGCAATGCTGCCGTACCGATGAGCTAAGTTGTTTTGATTTCACTATTAAGTTTTCGTAAACACGAAGCATTGTTAATCCGATTGAATAAACAGAAAAATGGTCAATTGAAAGTCAATGAAAAAACTAACCTTTATTCCGATTTGGAAAGTTGTTTAAATTTGTAAGCATTAACCGAAGCGTTCAACCGCAATTCGTTTGTTTTCCGTGGCGTCGTCCAACTGTACAACATCGGTCAAACTTGCATACAGATTTCGGATAATTTCTCGAATAATTCACTGTCTTCTTCAAGCTTGTTTCGCCCAGTTAAATGCTTCGAAAGGTGAACGATGCTTGGCGTATTGTTTCTCACTGAAGATTTGTAAATAAGCTGAACTTTTTTGCTTTGTTGTGGCCTCGCAAGTTTGAAAAACTTTGCCGACTCTGATTTGGACTATGAACTCCGATCACGCGCGCGAGTCACACCACCGCGTGACGTCATCCATGTGTCTGTACTCTGATAGATCATAAGTAAGAACCAATCAAAATGCGCGTAGAATTCAGGTTATTATATAAAAGAAAATAATGCACGCTTGAGGTCTATAAAAGCTGCTAGTGGATGCCCACTTTTATAGACCTCAAAAGTGCATTATTTTCTTATAGGACATAGAAAAACCATCTTCTAGTGGGTTTAGAATATAGCATTAAAAAGAGCACAGAACTTACAAGACTCGCGGCCGCTTACGGCATTTACAAAGGCACGCAACATCGGTAAAAGTGAAAGTTTAGTTTATTCTTTTCTTTGGCGGCTTCTTTATAAATAAACCAAGATACCATTTCATTCATATTTCCTATTTATAAATCTTTCTCCGACTACCAAAAGATTCTCACAAAGCCGACAAATCTAGTTGAAATATTTACGCATTCAAGTTTGGTTAAGCCTACTTCAATTTCATTCAAATGAAAAATTTCCATGCGTTAGTTTCGCAGCAAGTTTTTCAAATTCGCCTCTAATTTCGATTTAAAAAGAACAAAAGTGGAGTGTTCTGTCTTCAGATTGTGGCTAAAAAAAGGTTTCTTACCTCAAAGCGTTTCTAGAGTCCGGCTTGTTTTGCTAAATAATTTCCAATCAATTTTGGACAGTTCACGGCAAAATAGTGGCGTACACAACTCCAAAGAAAAACAATAAATTTCAACGATTCTTTCTTCATCTGTCGCTTCCTTTGGCACTGTCTTACTTCCATTTAAGCAGGTAAAACGTTTCTGATAAAAACTTGCTGCTTTAAAGCATCATTTAAACAACAAAACAAGAGAATAGAGGCGAAGTCGTTCAGCGAAATTCGACAAACAATTCGCACATCCAGGTACCGGGCTTCTATAGTTTTCAGCTATGTTCTATTAAAAATAATGCCCGCTAGAATTCCATCGCGCGTATACAGCGGCTATATTCTAATATTGAATAAAGTGTCTACATAGTTTGTATGGGTGATATCTTTTTTAATAACGGCTTTTTTAATACCTTTCGCTGTTCTTTCTTGTTTGTTATTATCTTTGATATACGAATAAATTTTGGATCTCAAACCGACGAATTCATTGATCGTCACACCAGCGGCCTCATCCTTAAATTTGCCTATAATTTTTTTTATTGGTATTATCGAAAAACGGAGAGCTTTCAGAGTAATCACTATTATCAAAAAATCTATCTCTATCATACCAAAAGTCTTGGTATACATCATTGGTTTCAATCTCATAAGTAAGGCTATCAGTGTCTGTAAATAATAACTTAGCTTTTCTGCCGTATTTTTGTTTGATATAGTTGTAGTTAAATCGTACATAAGCGTTTTGCTTTAGATACACATACCTACATATGCCGGCCGGTTCAGAGTAAGTGTTTCTTTGATTTTATGCACAGCTACGAGGTTTTCGTTAAATATTTTATTGCTCACATATGTTGGTTTGGAAGCCAACTTAAATAATTTCTTTTCATCAGTCACCAATCTAACATCCACTCGTTTACGAAGATTTTCCATTGTCTTACCGAAAATGAATTATTCATTAATTTGAAAAAATCCTTTTCGAATGAATTTGTAGCATTTTTACGTTTTTCAGTATTAAAATCAATATATTGCTTTAACCATGGGGACTGATTATACTCAAGAACTCGATGAACTTTTGTAAGCTTTAATCCAAGATCTAAATAAAGCTGTAGGTTTCTATAATGCAACACATACTTATCTTTATTATTCAAAGTAGGTATCAGTTTATGTACGAGGCCCGTTTTTATATTGTATTTGTCTGCAATTGTCTTACAATAATCTGATAGCATATCTTTGGTTACTTTAACCTTTTCTGATGCTAATGGGTAGTCATTATGAAGATCATGTAATTCCTTAGGATACTCAAGGTCGACTTCGAAAATCAAGCCCTTATCACAATATTCTCTATACTTAGCTAAGTTTATTTCATCTATCTGTTTTTGTGTTAACCATCTAAATCCACCTGTTGGAAGGTATTGACTCATTGCCCAACCATAGAGATTATTAACATCAAGATACATGATATACTTTGAGGGCGCCTTCTCATCATATAATTTCATGTATTTATTGTTTGCTTTACCATATCGATTGGCTATATAACTAATACCTCCTCTCATACCTTTTTCGATGAATTGGTACGTATCAATGTCTGTCATAAGCTCTAGTTTGATATCTGTCATTTTAAGCATGACATCCCACGATAAACCCGGCGATGTAAAATAATGACACGGATCTGATTTGTAATACTGAAGACAGGTTTTTCTAAAGTTTTCAAATACATCAGTAAGCAAAAGTACATCAGATTTCAGATATAAATCGTGGTAATCTCCCATATTTTTGATCTTAAACGTTTTCCACACATTTTGAGCATGCTTATAGTCATCATCTGATATATGCTCATCAGTTAATATACTATAAAAGTCTTCTTTTTTGGGTAGTTTTTCATTAAATTTGTCAAAGCTATCCATATAGTCATACGGATATATTCCTTTTCTTGACATCAGATTGAAATATACCCGGCGAGAAAAATGAGTGGCCTTTGATAAATATGTCCGTACTACGCCGTAGTAGCGTAGTAACATCCAGACCGTTTCATTTGTTTATTATAAGTAAGGAAAATAAAATGTTAGAAAGGTGTTACCCGTGCTGGCTGGAAATCCATCGATCATATTGTCGAGGAAGAACAACTAAAGGCCTAAAAATTAATTAACGACGGCCAAAGAAAATCAACTTACGGCAATATACTAGTTATTTAAAATTGGAATAAATTTAAACAACGCCAAAAGCAGCTTACAGCTAATAGATACTCAGCTTTTTGCTTAAATGTCCCTCTAAAATGCTTGAAAAATTGTAGGGAAAGTGTTTTTCTCCAAAAGCGCTTGACAAATGCAGGAAGAAAGGTTTGCCAAATCATTTTCTTCCTAAACACTGTAGAAGCTTGTAGACTGCCGTAGTTTTATACGTGACATATCGCTTGTGTAGCCGCGGAAAGCGCCCGAAAAACGAAGCCTCGTTTCGGTTTGAGAAATATGTTTTTGTGGAGAAGTAAAAACCTTTCTT
>NC_135764.1:27694957-27922457 GCF_052425735.1 Oculina patagonica | reverse complement strand
CAACTTTTTGGGGCAACTTTTGATAGACATTCAAGCAACTTGTGTAAAACCCTAGTCGGTCTTCAGTTGAACATACTTTCTTCCAATATACTGTTTAGAATTTTAGTTCGGCCCACGGCCAGACTGGCCATGATGACCACATCTTTTAAACGTGTTGAAATGTTCCATCGCTAAACAGCTTTGAAACACAAAGCATTCAATTGCTGACCTACAATCAAAATAAAGCCATTCCCTACATTTGCAAATGAGTATTTATATAACTAGCAGTTCTCAAAGTCAAGTTCAAATGGATGGTCTTCATATGTTGATTTGCTTTATAATCGTTTAGCTGATTTTTGAAACTGGATTCAATATTTTAGAAAATAATGCTTTTTTGCTTTCCGTGAGCATCTGGGGAAAAACATGCGTGTATTCCCATGTGAATTTTATCGATTATAAGGGGACTGCTGATTGGCTGGCTCGTATTTATATTTAAAGGGATTGCTGATTGGCTGATTCACGATCCGATAGAACGAACGAACGAATGAACGAACGAAACTTCTCAAATGCTTTCAAGAATATGAAACTGCCTATCGGCAGCAATTATATGACAAGAGAAAACGGTACTGAAATTCATGGTGTCTGCATTATTCTCGAAGTCAGAATCTTGTGCTGTGAATTTCAGCAATGTTTACATTTTTAGAACACAACTCATAGTTTCACAGGTTTTACTTACGATTAAGTCTGTTTTGTCGGTTTTGTCAAAGTAAAACGTCCTTGTTTATGATGAATGTAACTCCTGTTTCGAGTATAAATAAATATCAAGTATACATGTGATGCAAATTTAGAATTAAGTTAAACAGTGAGAATGACGTGTTAAGGTGGTCTTTCGACATTGACAGCTGTTAGGGGCTTTAAAAAAATTCTGCATATTAATTCGAAACTGCTTATGTTTGAAAACCGTAACTGTTGCATTGTAGCATATTTCAGGTAATGTTTGCTTTCTTTCATCTTCTTATTCAGCCCGTTCTATTCAACCACAAAGTACGCTAAGCCTGCGAGTAAGAAACAATACTGATTATTTTTTTCATAAATTTCTTCCTCTTTATGAAGTTTTCATTTTCTTATAGATCGATAGATTATCTTTGTTTTGATCTTGACTACTTAAGTCAAAAAGTTTCAAAACTTTTGCATCGTCAAAAGGTAAGTTTCATACACTTTTTTACGTTACTTTGAAGTATTTTTATTATATCAGTGTCTGCATCTCGGCTTCATTTCTATTATTATTCAGAAAGTTCGGTTTGAAATGCTTATCGCGTTTTTTTAATCCAAACATAAAAAATGTTTGTTCTTTTACTTATAATTTGCAATACATCATTGTTTTGGATAGTGATCTCACTTTTATACATCACATCTGATTTAAGTTTTATGATTGCGTAGCTTTTTTGTTAATCGCGCGCGCGTTTCCACTGTATATCGTTTTCTTAAGATATCTACCATATGAATCAATACGGCCAATTGAACTGGTTAGGTACAGTTTAGAACAAGCTGTATCGAGATACCTTAAAATAAATAAAATAAAAATGAAATAAAAAAATGTAATCGCGATGTTTTGTGTCTACAAAAGAAAATAGTATTTAAACGTCAAATTTAATGTGAAAAGTAGTATATTTTAAAAGAGACAAACAGCTGGTTACCTAAAAAAATCTTGTAAACGTCAAATTTAATGTGGCTGAAAGAAAAGTAGTATATTTTAAAAGAGACAAACAGCTGGTTACCTAAAAAAATCTTGCATACGTATTAAATTTGTTTTTACTTAAACCTTTATTCAAACGAAACTAAAAACATTTGAGTTTTGTGGAAGCTAAGGAACCCACAGCGTAATGTCGAGTTTGTTTCACCGCTTTCCTGAAAATGGTTCTCAAAAAAAAATTAAACTAACACGTGTGGAATTGTTCTTTGCCATTCAAAATGTATCAATATTCCACAACTGCAGGCGCCTTGTTCCCGACATAAAAGAAAAAAATATCTCCAACCTTTGAATTACACATGCTTTTGTTAATATGCCGGTTATTTCAGTCGTTAATTAAAAATTCTTCCCATTAAACTGAGTTGGGGTTATTATACTGCTAGATCAACTCCTCGTGTGGCATGCGTGAACTGAGTAAATTGGAGTGTGCATGCTGATGTGCAATGAAAAAGAGAACAATTGCGAATAATTGCTCAAATACTGCGAGACAATTTAAAATGGCCTATTTCACATTAAAACCGAATTTCATCTGAAAAATTCATCTTTATTTACTTTAAGCGCTCAAATTTCGTCAATAGTTATATAGTCAATCTTCTTAACTTTACCATATCAAAAAGGCATTTGTTTTGTGGTAGCTAAGAATCCCCACCGCGTAATAGTTTGTTTTGCCGGGTTTTCTGAAAGTGATATAGAAAAGTCAAAAGCTTTAAACTAAACACGTGCGGAAGTGTTTTTGTCATTCAGGTCATTTAGAATATATCAATATTCCACAGCTATGTAGCTATGCAACAGGCACCTTGTTCTCGATATAAAGTTAAAGTATATCCCCAACCTTTGAATTATACATGCTTTTGTTAATAAGCCGGTTATTTCAGCTGTTAACCCTCGGACGTACAAGCTAACTCATACCCCCATCATCGTACATGGGGGGGGGGGGAGTGGGTGGATGGAACCCCCCCTCTTGAGTTTTCGTCACATTAAGGCGTAGCGAAATTATTTTGCACTGAGAAAAAGGCCCTTAGCTTACAATACAAGATGACATAATTTTTATTGGATGTGACTTCATATTATGTCATGTCACCTTCCACCCCCCCCCCCCCCCCGCCCCCTTGTACGTCCGAGGGTTAATTTAAACTATTCCCATTAAACTGAGTTCGGGTAATTATAGTACTATATCAACTCCTCATGTCGCATGCGTGAACTGAGTAAATTGGAGTGTGCGTGCTGATGTCCTTTGAAAAAGAGAACAATTGCGAATAATTGCTCAAATACTACGAGACAATTTAAAATTAAAGTTTCTAATTTACATTAAAACGGCATTTAATCTGAAAACTTTATCTTAATTTCCTTTTCTCCTCGTCAATAGTTAGTCAGTCTACTTAACTTAAACATATCAAAAAATGACCTTTGTTTTGTGTCAGCTAATGGCTTGTTCTATAATGATCGCCCCGAATGTCCTAGTCGCTTCTTTTGTTTAAATTGTGAGGCGATCGAAGCGATTGGAAGCGATCAAGCAAGCTCATATGATCGCCCCGATCGTCTGGTATATGCAAAAAGGTAGGAATAGACCATTTGCATTATGACGTAAAAGCGCAAGGAATTCTGGTAGTTGTAGTTAGGTTCGCGGCAAATTTTTAATCGTCATCAAGCCAGATTGCCCAAGAAAATCTTGATGGAGGTAAAGAAAATTACTCTCACCGAAGAAGACGTCCCTGTGCCTTCATTTAAAGCGAAAAAAGCAACCTCTCAGTATAAAACCAAGTCCGTTAAAATTGAAAAAAAGTTATGCAAGAAATTGTATATTTGCTGGGTTGCGTTTTGTAGTGAAGTTTCAACGAGTGTTTCCTCCACTCGAGTCCGCGCGGTTATTTAATTAAATTCCTAAAACTTTTGCTTTCCAGGTATTTTCAAATAATATACGAAGACGCAATATTTTACCCTTTCTAAACCTGGGGGAGTACAGTACATGATGTCTACACTCGTAAAAATCTTTGGGGCTAACCATTCGAGTCATTCGAGTCTCACAAGTAATCGTTCATCAACAAGATTATGGAAATAAAATTATATTTGCTCGCACGGCCCTCGCTCGGATTGAAACCACAACTGCTACTCCACGAGTTGACATTTCCAGCACAAAAACAAGAAAACTTCTTCGTTAAAAAGTATTGCAATTACAGTTCTAATTTGACGAAAACAGAAATACAATTTTAAGATAAAAACAAATATTAAATCTGTGTTCACCTGCACAGGGTAGTTTGAAAATCCTTTATAATTGAGCCTTCATGATTCATCGATGATCGGATGAAGCTCGATTGAACGAGGAAAATTATGTGACTCTTTTCTCTGTCTCGCTGTAAAAATAAATTAAACTGATCGTCCCGCCGAGCAATCATGATAAATGGTAAATTTTCTAAGCTTTTCAGTGAAGAATTAATTCACCTGCGAGCGATGGAGGCGATCGTTTGTTGAACGTCTAAAAATAGATGGTGGACAAAGTCAATGGCTTGCCTTGCTTTCACTTGATTCCACACAAATTTAGTTATATCGTAGACTCGTCCTTTCAAGCAATCTGTTCCAGTGCGCGATGTTTTGAAGCTGTGATATTAGGCTAAAATTATTTACGAAGAGAAGTTGTCGGCCGCGATAAATGAATTTCTACCAAGTCAACTCCGCCACACAACGTACACTTACTTGAACACGAACAATATTTGACTGTTTTGGTTAAAACACAGAACTCAGTCGAATTTCATTCCAGAGCTATCATCCTGTTTTCTGTATTTGTAACAGGGAACTGAAAAAATAAATGTATAAACAAATTTCGAAGCGACAAAGAGCGTAAACTTGGCAGCTCAACTTCAGATCAAAATAAAAGTCCTGGATGTCCACCTTCACGCTTGGCTGCCCTTAGCCAATCATAAGCCAGAAATGGTGTTTTCCCGCGAACCTAACTACAACTACCAGAAGTCTTTGCGCTTTTACGTCATAATGCAAATGGTCTATTGATGACCTTTTCTTTGTTCCCGCATATGAATATTCGATTTTATTCCGATGGACGCACGTGTCTTTTTTTTCGAAACTCCGATATCGCTTATGGCAGCCTTCGATGCAAAGGCAAACCTCGGTGCCTTCTATCTTCTCGTTATTGCCGTTTTACGGCGAAGAACCAAAAGGGAGGTCAAACGGAAACGTAATTCTGGGTAATAATTATGCCCCTTGGGACAGTTTGGATCTCTTCGATTGTCTCCCTCTGTGGCAGTAGTTCTCATATAATCGTTTGCGATCGCCGCGGTCTGCGACCGATCGCCCGGATAGAACACGGGCGATCGCCCCGATCGTCGCAGACGTCTCCGAATGTTCTCATATGATTACTCCGATCGGAAGCAAACTTTTTGAAGCGACAGAAATGACCGAGACGATCGGGACCGCATAATGCTGAATTTGTTTTGCCCGGTTTCTGAAAGTGCAGAAACACGTGCGGAATTTTTTTTTGTCATTTAGAATGTTCCATCTCCAAAAGCTTTGTTACGCTGCTTTTTTCAGTCATTATTTTTTTTGCCATGTTTGTTCTTTTAAAGGTTGCTTTCATTTTCGGTTGTTATGACCATATTTGGGAGGGCACGTGACCAAGAAACTCCCTAAAAATATTAGTTTTTAAAGTAAAACCAGTGAGCAGCACGTCTGCGAACTACTTGAGGTGTAAAACTTTTTTATTTTTTCCTACGCGTTTCGTGTGACTAGCGCACACTTCTTTAGGGAGTTTAACAATACAATAAAGTATATACTAGTTATGCAACGCTTTCGAGTGGTATACTATGGAATATCCCACGAGTCACTTGTATTTTCTCGGTATACATACGAGCCTTTAGGCGAGTGTGTATACGAAGAAAATACAAGTGACAAGTGGGATATTCCATAGTATACCACGAGAAAGCGTTGTGTAACTATTTTATACCATGCCATAGAAAATACACTTACTAAATTTCATCGAGAATAAGATCGCAGCGCACGATGGGAAGGTTGGGTTGAATACCGTCGAATATACAACGGCTTTCCTGTATTCTGATTGGCTGTATTTTCTATGGCATGGTATAAAACTGTATATATACCTAGATACAATTCTGCAATGCGCAAAAAACTCCTGCAGATATGCGTATACAAACCGCTAAGTAATGCGTCTAGGAAACAGGCGGAAAATATTAAAGGTGTGACATATTTTGAGTGTGATATAACTATTTGGGGCCCACAGTTTTAGCAGTGCAAAATGTGTACCTTAGTAAAGACCGAGTCAGGAGAGAAATTTTAATTGGGCGGTTGAAATTAAGCATTGAACGTTTAGTCTAATGACCATGGAATATGTTCCAGTGAATTTCATTCATGGCCAGTCAAAGTCAGCTAATTAAATATGCATAAATTAGTGAAAAATGGCCATTTTTGTACGGGGTTCCATAACTTGGAGGGAATAATATATTTTAACCTAATGTTTTGTCACAATTGATAACTCGTCATATCCAACATTTGTGCCAAGTTAGATCTAAATCGGTGATATGACATGTATCACTCACTGCATGGTTTACTCATGGACGCACACTTAAACAGTGTACATTTTTCTACGTTTAACCCTATTCAGACCGGGCTTTTTTAATATTTAAGCCATCACAATGAAACTTATAGGACGTATAGTATATACCAACATCTATCTTCTGGTATACTTCACGTGGGATAGTGACTTCACATCACGTGACATTTACATTACGATATCAAAACAACCGCCATATTGGATCCGCCATTTTGGATATTCCAAAATGCCAGTAAAATCTGGCATCAAATCTGGCATCTGGCATCAAAATCAATAAAAAATTGCTTAAAAATCGTACGCTGGCTAGGTGGTGTAGTGTGAACGGCGAAAACGGGCGAAACCGGAACTCTTTAAAAACGCTGACGTCAAATAGTTATGCATTCTCAGTCAAAACAAAATGTTTTAATTAGCTTCAAAATAGCTACGTGCATGGGTTGTAACTCTGCTTGCGATGAAGCATATCGTTTTTTAAATTTACCCGGGTTAATGACGACGAAAAACCTTTATACAGCGTATTACAATTTCTGTGTTTTCAAATGTACTTGGGTTAATGTGAAAAGGGCCAAAGAATCAATATTTGGACTTTAAAAGGCTACGCTTATTTCACTATTGCTTTACATTGAAAATTGTTAAAACGGTACATTAAAAGCACTGAGTTAAACGAAGAACGAATATACACACGCGGTCTTGCGGCTGCATTTCCCCAAAGAAAAAATTTATATGGCGTGATTAGAGCTCATTATTACAAATTGTCAAATATTTTTTGCCAAAATTAACACCAAATTCAGAAGAAAACACGACAAAATGGAGGTTCAGCCTTAAGAAGGAGATCATCGTTAAATGGGCAAATTCACGACCTTATTTGATATTCCAGCTGGTTTAAAAGAACAAGGGCGTGAACGGATTGCCTTTAAATTAGGTCAGACTATAGTTCGGAGACTGCTCCTTCGAGGACCGGGTTCTCTGATAAAAGTGAGTCGAGGAAATTTGATTTTAGGCTACATTCCAGAAGGGGTACCTAATTCGTCGATGCGAATTTGCACGCTTTGTGTGAATATTTGGCTCATCTTCGGTGTAAGAAAGCTTGTGAAACTCACCGGTGACGTAAAACAAAGAACGAACAAAGCAACAAAGAGCGACAAAAACAATACAGAGCTGAAAATGAAGAAAATTATCACAGGATTCTTACACCGACTTAAACCTGAATATTTGCCTTCTATACACGAGTCGAAAACTCACACTTCAAGAACTGCCCTCGCCCGCTACAAATATTTACAATAGCAAATAGTGAAGAAATTTGAACATTGATATGGGTATGCCGCATGGGATGATAAGCCTGTGCAGAACCCAGGAAAATATTATTTTGCGGAATGCATGTTTGTTTCAAATACTCACTTTTAAAGTACACTTACTGTTTAAAAAGGTTAATTTTCTTGCAGAAAATCAACGGTTTACTTATTAAATAACATCAATAATTTCAGAGAAATTGCAGATGCGAAAATGTCATCGAGGGAAAACGTGTGGGTTGTCATTCTTCTGTTAGGTATGTGATATCATTCACCGAATACATTTTGACATGAATTTCTATGCCACAACACTAAATTATGCATGTATCTAAGCTAAAAGTAACTAACTAGTAATACGTGACTCGCAGGGCCTCGCGAAGCTCTGGGTTGGGGAGGGGGGGGGGGGTGTTATAAATAAGGAGTGGATTATTTGAAGTTGAACATTTATTGAATTGTACATATTCAATTTTCCACAGTAGGCAGAAAGATATATTTGTTAGAAATTTCAACGGGCATGGCCGCGACACCCTCGTTCCCAGGGTCTACTCCGCTTTGAAGATGGTGGCTTTTTCTGGTTCGTAAAGAGGTATAAAGCGTTGGGAAGCGCAGGCTATTTTCAAAATCATCGACAAATTATTGGATAGTCGCATTTTGGACATTTATTTGATGGCAATAAAAAATGAGAAGAAGAACGAACGGCAGGAGGATTCGAAGCCTCCGCCCGCGCGCCCCTGATGGCGATGAAAGATTTATAGCCTGAATAGGCGTTGAGGGAGTATTATGTGGAGATCAATGTTATTTTAATCCGAAAAGAAAAACGATAAAAATGACAGGCTCAGAATTCGAACCCACAAAAAAAAAGAAAACAAAAAGAAAAAAAAAAAAAACCCTAGCCGGATTCGAACCCCCGACCTCAGTTCCGAAGATCTGATTTCAAGTTCGACGCCTTACCATTAGGCCATGTATCTAAGCTAAAAGTAACTAATTATTACGTTAACGGAAAGAAAGAATAGTCACCGTAGAATTATTTTTAAAAGACATTATCACAGTCGAAGCTCACTTAACGGACACTCTCGTAAGCGTACGGCTCTACTTACGGCCTCCTTATTGGAAACCCCGTTTATCTCTCATACAAAGTTTGTATTTTTACCATCTCGTAAGCGGACAACCCATAGAAAATCCTGTCTACAACCAGTTCATCTTATTTTTATCAATGAACTTCACATCGCCGTTCGTCACAATGATTTCACAGTAATTACAGTACCAATTTCAGTACTTGTTTTGTCGTCATACACGTCCGTCCGGTTATTGTTAGCTGGGCAAGCTCCCGTCAGCGGACATCTTTCCCCCACACCTCTAGTGGCCGCTTACGAGAACCATTCTCGTAAGCGGCCAGCTCCAGTTATGGACTATTTTTTGCGTCCCGAGGGTGTCCGCTAACGAGAGCTTCGACTGTACTAACTGCTGCTTGTTTACCTAACAAATACTTATTTTGTACAGCTGCAGTAGTTCCCGACGCGTATGTTCAACACACTTCACAGGGAAACAATGGCGGTAAGTTTAAAAAGAAAAAAATTCGAAAAATAGCTCTCTGTTTTTATCTGAATAAAAAAGCGTAGCACATCAGCCCTTATCTTTTTGTTCAAATTTTTTCCCACACTAACACAGATTAAATGGGCAAGTAATACAGTGGAACCCCCATATAACGATCCTCGATATAACGGTATCCCCAGTATATAACGATGAATTGAATATATTGTGTTATGACACAGGCGAATTTTTAAACGTCCTTCTCAAAATGAAGATAGCACATTTCAAAGGTTTGTCACCTTGACAACTATCATAGCGCGGGGCTGCACGTGAAAGGCAAGGCTAGTTAAAAATGTGTCGACTCAATCGCGGCCAATGTGTTAGAGCTAGCCAAAAGTGTACAATTCTTGGGTATTTTTACGTATTCTTAAATTGCAGAGATCTAGAGTGGCAGCCGGTTCAAAAATTTAGTGTAGTGAAAGTATGGTCGTCTAACTAAAAAAAAAAAAAAAAAAAAAAAAAAAATGGTCGTCTAACTATATTCATGCGAAGTTTTGGAGTGAGCGGATGAAATTAAAAGCAATTTTTGGCTTGTTTTTGTCGAGCCATGCAAGTGTTCACCTTAGGTAATAGTAAACTAAAATTAAAAATATAGGGTTTAAATGCTTTAAAAAGACAAGAAACAAGACAGAGACAACATACAATGTAAAAGGTGAACTTCACTAGCTGTTAATTATATATTCTTTCGAAATAAATTTTTGCTATAAAGCTTCATGCAAATCCTTATAGTTTTGACGTTGCCATTTTGACCGAGTTTTCAAAGCGTGAACCTGGGTGCCCTGTGCAACTAAATACTTTTTTCAAGGCGCACCATTTTTGTTTATTGTCATTCGTTCATTTTTTCCTTTCTTCAGAATGCCCTGAACGATGTAAATGTTACCACAGGTTTTGGTATGGTATGACTGTCTCATGTGAATATCTGACTTCTGTTCCAATGCAAATACCAGCAAATACGAATACTCTGTAAGTATCTTTCCCGGGAAAAATAACTACTAATACAAACGCTGTTTTTTAACTGCTTATTTTAACAACCACTAACATATGAGTTAATATGTTGGATTCAGTATCGGCTTCCTTAATAGGACCTTAATATGGAGCCAAAATATGGACGTACTGATCTACCCGATATAGGAAAAAATCTTATTCTATATACAAAAGAAAATTGAAAACAAATTTCCACTTTCTCCACTAACTAACTTTTATTATAAACAATTGTGGTGGATATTTACCAAGCCACGAGGCGGCGAGGTAAATATCCACCACCGTTCGCTGCTGATCCACCGCTGATCCGTCGTTCTTGCTAATCCAACGTTCGTTTTTGCTGATTCTTACAGTATGCAGGACATGTGTCACTTAAAAATTTAGTAAATGGCCCAGTTCACAGCAAGTCTCACGTAGCGCAATTAGTAAGAGCGCACAGCCGGTATCTGGGAGGCCATTGGTTCGATTCCAGTCGGGTACTCAGATTTTTCTTTGTCCCACGCTCGTGTCATGTAGAATAATTTCTTCACTAGTTATCACCCAGCTTGAAATCTACCATCTTTATTATTTACCATAAATTTGATGAATTCGACATTGCTGATCCTAGCAGTATGCAGGACGCGTGTCACTTATCAACCTAGTAAATGGCCTAGCTCACAGCGGGTCTCACGTAGCTCAGTTGGTTAGAGCCCCCAAACGGTATCTGGGAGGCCATGGGTTCGATTCCCGTCGGGGACTCAGATTTTTTCTCTGTCCCACGCTCGTGTCATGTAGAAAAGTTTCTTCACTATTCTAATTTAATACCACATTGGACAGTTCGCAGAAATGAAGGAAAAATAGCATCTTCGGAGACCCAGGAAAAGTTAGTCAGGGCGACGGGTTGCTCATAGGGACGACGTGATTTTCGGGCGAAAGTTTACAACAAGCTCGAAAGAGCCCCTGGGAACTTTGTTTTACAGAACCAATACCAGAAGCGTTTGAATTCCTTCCTTATGATTGGTCAGTAAAACAGTTTTTCTGGCCAATCAGCGCGGTTGATCAGCAGAGTGGCTCCTGGCACTTTAATTTATATACTTGTAACTTTCATTAAATCGGTCAAACGTTTCATGAATCGTTGTGTTTTTGCTCGATTTTGCTCTCGAACACTCCCACATTGGGCGTTATTTTGTTTTGGCTCGCTTTCCGACTTTCCTGTCAAACAATTTAATTTCAATTTTCTGCACTGTTTGTGATAAATTGACGTTATCTCAGCCAATGAGCATGTAGAAATTTTTGTATGCATATTACTACTGCAGCAATCTTTTCTTCACAATTAATATTCTGCGCACGTGACTATGTGGATCATGAAAATTAAACGATTAAAAAAATAGCCTTTGACAAAAATCTCTGTCACTCCCTTTTCGTGCTCGTCACGTTCATATGTTTTGATTACTTACACAATGGCTTATTGACTTTCTGCCTGGTTATGTACATTTATATAGCTCCTTATTAAACATTCTTTATTTTAATTATTTTTGGAGGGGAAACAAGCGTTTTGTCATGTGATCAGACACCTTTCAGAAATGAACCACATTTCTTAAAAAAATGTTAAAAATAAGGAGAAAAGAGGGTAAAAATCGAGAAAATATATAAATGAACAAAGAAAAAAGGTTTCACACAATTTTAGAAGTGCTCGAAGTGATCGCTTCGTGCGTGAAACTCCGAGTAACTGCCCGTTAAGTTCCAATCTTTAATTTTAGGAAATATATATACAGCGATCATATACAGCTACGTCCTGATAACTTGAATCCTAAAAACACGAACCTTCCCATTCAGATCATTTCCTTACAAATTTCACCCTCGATAACTCGTATCCCGGATGACTGGATCCTTTTTCGATAGCCCTTGAAGTTTCGAGTTATCAGGATTTATCTGTAAGTATATTTCTTTACTTCCGTAGGTACTTGAACAAGAACCATTTGCAACTCTTACCTGCAGGAATTTTTAAAAATCTGGCTAACCTAAGAATATTGTAAGTAAGCCGAATCCTTTATATCTCGATCTGTTTAAAAAAAACTACATATGTTGTCGGTTAAAAAATGCGGCCAGTTGTGCCAAAAAATATAATTTAAAGCACATTTTACAACAATGGAGTTGATATCTTTCTCTAAAGCATATATATTTAACCCCTTGCCTACCAAGGACGTATATATACGTCCTCTCTATTGTCACGCAACGACCGAGGACGTATATATACGTCCTCAACCAAAGGACATCGCTGAAAGCCTGGTTGTTCACGATGCCTTGAATATTTCATCCCCGGTTGTTGAGAAAGGTCTGGCACTACTTGTGAAACACCGCTGACCCAATAAAATTGCTTTTCCCTCGGACAATTTACAAAATGGCGGCTTGCGTGCGTGAAGGCAGAATGGACACGGATGAAGCTATTGCTGAAAGTTTTGTCGATTGCGACTCTGATATAAGCGATTTAAGTCACAGCGAATTTAAGCCAAGTGATTCTGAAGAGTCTGAACAAAAAGAAGAAGAAGGTGGCGAAGAAGAAGCCTCGATCGATCGAAGGAATTGAGCCTCCAAATGCACGTGGTCAAGGAATTCGCCAGGGAGCTGTATTTCCGCAAAAATCCTGTTTCTAATAGAATCAACGTATTTTTTTCAAAAAATATTTGCTAAAATTATTTAATTAACATGACAAGATATAACTATCTGCATTTGTTAACAACTGATTATTTTTAATCGAAAACAAACACTTTTTTCTCAACACGTTTTCTCTACTTGTAATGCTGGTTTAGGTATCACAAGATCATAGAGTAATTAAACAAGTTTATGTCGATAATAGTTATGGATATTTTATTGCTCCCAAGGCGAAAAGTTAATATAGAGTAAATTCAGTGGCTATTTCTTAACAGAGAATTGAATGAAAATCAGTTAAAGGACTTGCCAGCTGGAATTTTCGATAAAAATACTCAACTCGAGATAATGTAAGTGGGATTGTTTGTCAGCTTCATAAACAAAAGACGAATATTTACTTGAACGTTTAGCTTCGTCCTAGAGATAGTTGTGTAAAGCTTCTTGTTTATGATATAAATATAATATTATTTTTACAAACTGGGTATCTTTGCTCCTTGATCACAAATTTGCCTGAAGTAAAATTGTTCTTCCTGCTTCGTCTCGTGGTAGTATTTCGATTTTTAGTTTATTTGAATATTAACAAAAAACGCTTGAGCGAACGATAAACTAATTCTAGAAGCGTAAATGTTTGGAGATGCGTTAAATACTGCTAGAAGTCAGACAGTAAATGGAAAATATTATTCTTTGGCCGTTTCGACCATTTTAGACGTTTTCTCGGTATTTTCAACGCTCACAGCAATAAATTTATCACTTTCGATCTATATGCAAATTTCGGCGAAAGCACGTATTGAAGCCACGGAACGTCTGCTTACCGGCCGCAAACAGTTTGCGTAAAAACGTTTTCCAAAGCAAAGATTCCCTTCTTACTTGGCCGGGCGATAAGATTCTTCAGGCTTCTATGTAAAAGCTTTCTTTTTGTTTGTGGCTGCATAGAAGCTTTTTTCCTTTTCCACGCTGCGATAAAACAGTGTTTGTTTTGCCACAAGACTGATTTGTCACGAGTAGTTTTTTAGTCAAATTCAATTAAAACCAGCCAGACTGTCAAGTTTGTCAAAACCCAGGTTTTTGTTTTCGCTTGGCTCTTTCGGGAGAATTATTCCAAGAGAATTTGCGATCCAAAAATTGTCCTTATATATGCAAAGTCAATCTATGCAGGCCAAAATAAGACAAGTAAACTTGATGTTATGATCACAAGCCATCTACCTAGGGGAGCCAGGGGGCATGCTCCCCTTGGAAATTTGTGTATTTGGGCTTTCTAAAATGGCTAGAAATTCATTAAAAAATGCTCACATGGAGAAATTTATCAATTTTATAGACTAATAAATAAGATGACTCACCCCCTACGTGTAGTTAAAAATTTCATAACCCACCTCTTTTTGAGGGCTCAAAAACTGATGACCCACCCCCTTTTTGCTCCCCCCCCCCCCCCACCGCTGTACTTTTTGACCAGTCCCTTACTAGTAGGTAAAAACAAACATGTTTTCTAAACACGTTGTGTTTTTTTAAGTTTCGCTATTTATTACATAAACTGCAGTGAAATACCAGGAAATCTTTCGCGCGAAAAAATCACTGCATATCTTCACACGTGAAAATAACATGTTAATTTTCACATGTGAAGATTTCGATTTGAAACATTTTCTGACAATTAAGCTTGCCCTGTTTCAATGCTGAATGAGACAAAGTAAATCGATATTCAGACATGTGAAACAAATTTCTTTTAGCCACAGTGAATGTTTAAGGTCATTGCCCCGAAATAAAACTGAACATAGATTTTTAACCAAACTTCGCCTACTGGTTTATTACTTCAAGGGAACTTAAATTTTGAAATAAAAAAGGGGGGTCACCAGATTCGTTTAGGAGCAGGACGACCATGTATATTCCATATAATTAATCGGGCGTGGCCGATTTATAGTTTACCCTTTGGTCGTCCTAGAGCGTAGTCTCCTGGCGCGGCCAAAAAGACGGGGATAGCTTGGGGTTGCTACAAAACCGCTACGGGTGACGCATACCGCAATGGTTTTCATTTTAGTTTTGACAGGAAATCGTTGCAGGCACACTTGGTCGACTTTTGGGTTAATGTGTAATCAGGTTGTGTTTTTTTGCTTCGGCGGAAGGACAGAGAAAAAAGCTTACGGGGCAAAGTACAGTATGGGGCCCAGTTCTCGGCCACTTTTGACGTAAACTTGTATTTCTTACCTCAGAAGAACCGCAGGAACTTGAAATTTCTCCCAGAGCTAGCTACATTATTCAGCTTTTTGGTGTAAAGCTATCGATCGGTCAAAAATTAATTTGCCCGAGCAATAATAAAAATAAAAGCTCCATTTGTGGGCCCAGTTCTCGGCCACCTTGGCCCAGTTCTCGGCCACTTTTGACGTAAACTTGTATTTCTTACCTCAGAAGAACCGCAGGAACTTGAAATTTCTCCCAGAGCTAGCTACATTATTCAGCTTTTTGGTGTAAAGCTATCGACCAGTCAAAAATTAATTTGCCCGAGCAATAATAAAAATAAAAGCTCCATTTGTGGGCCCAGTTCTCGGCCACCTTGGCCCAGTTCTCGGCCACTAAAAAGCTTGTGCGTAATTATCTGTAAAAAAAATGCTCAATTAATTTTCACAGTCATAAAATCACTCTGTAAACCTATTTATACTATATCGATCCCAAATTATTTTTATGATGCTTTGTTTTACTTTAGAAAAGAAGGATTTTAACGCGCCTAGTTGCCTATGTGCAGGTTCTGGCAAAACCGCATTGTGTGACCCGTGCATTTAGATGGTTTATTTTGCAGTGAAAAGGTCTTGAAAGATTTAGGTGTTGTAGAAATAATAGACAAGACAAGAGTCAGCTCAAAACTTAGAGATAAGATTGAACTTTATTTTTAAAACATTTATTTCTTTCATTCTGGCAGCAGCAGATGAAATTATATTAAAAACCAAGCGCTAAGCTGTGATAGCGAGCAGGGTGGCCGAGAACTGGCAAATACGCAAACGTCGCAAGAAAAAATTTCGAAGTAAATTAAGACCAAAAAATACAACGGTTCAACGAAAAGTTAACTAAAGCAGAAAGCTGAATTATTCTACGTTTCACATGCCAAAAATTAGCTCGTATGGTGGGGGCTTTTGGATAAAATACGAATTTAACTACATCCATGAATTTGGAGCCGTAAACAAACAACTTTTTCGGGAATGCAAATTCACCTACCTCCGCGTAAACTCGACGTGTGAGCTTTCTATATCGAATTGAACGATCAAACTCAAGATACTTAAAGCACATGAATCAGTCTATCGTTTGAAGGAAATACCTTTTTCTTTTGATTCAACTGGAGTGTGAAAAAACGCGTTAAACACAAAGTGGCCGAGAACTGGACCCGGCCGAGAACTGGGCCCCATACTGTACTGATATTCACCATTGTGAAATTGCACTTACTTTGACAAGTTAAAGTTATTTTTGTAAATGAAAAAGGTAACGTCATTGATGTCACGCATTGTTTTTTTAGCAAACTAGATGGTTTGCTGGTTTCTGACTATGAATGGGGGTGTGATCTTGCGGTATATTTTTTGAGCCTGACTCCGCCGTAAAACTTTTTTTTTTATTTAGCAAGAACTGTGTCGATTTTCATTTCTGAACAATTGGTCGTCAAGTCGTTTGTCACAAAGAGTAGAATGTTTGTACAGCATGTTTTGGAATTATTTTAGATTTGGTTAGTAAGACGCTTCTGAAGACCTGAGCAAAACATTGAGAATGTACAGTATTAATAGGAACTTGAATGGAATTTTTCACAAGTTGGATAAAGGTACCAACTGAAAAAAATGGAATTCAAAATGAGAACTTGGATTTTGTTGTAATTAAATTTTATCGCGGATTGGATGCATAATATCACGACTTTGAAAGTCTTCAAATAATTAGAAAGGTTCCTTTCTTCCTTTTGATCTTATTGTTATTTTCATGTATTGATTATTCGAAAGTGGTTTTCGTTGATACGAAAAAAAAAACTTCACTGAATTGCTTGAAGTATTTTTAGACGTGATAATATTGGCTTAATCAAATTACATTGTGCACGAAATATTTGTTATTCTTTTGTCTTGAAACTTTGAGGAAATTGAAATTTTTGTTTGACAGTAGTGTATGAAAGGCATTTTATAGAACTGAATAAAAAATAAGAAACATTGATAAAGGTTATTTCAAAGATTTATTTTGCCTGATTTTGAAGGGTTTCAGGAGTTTTAAAGAGTGCTGGTAAACGGCTGTATGTTGTTTGTGATTACGGATCTTATTTAGTTTCGAACGCTTTAATTTTTGAAAGGTTAAAACAGGTTAAAACTGGGCGGTTTCATGAGTTTTTGGGTAGAAAGGTACGGTGGTGGTCAAAAAAAATGTTTAGAAAGGAATGACTGTAGTAGCACGTAAGTCGGAGGTTTGCGTGAGTCACGGGGTATAGTATGCGTGAGCTGGATTTCCGGCGTCATAACGGCATGTTTTGTTTACTGAAAGATACACTCGACGTTTAGTTAGCTTAGTCGGCTTGGGAAACTATTTTAAAAATGAATGTTGTAATAGTTAATTAATAGTAATCTAGAATTAACCCACTCTCGATTGGAGTCTGTTCTGGATTCGCGCTACCTTTTCGCCGCGAAGGAATTTTGTAAAATTTCGCTAGTGGAAAGAGGTACTGTAAGAACAGTATCAATAACTCAAAAGGAGGAACTTCTTTGTAGCTCTGAATTAAGACGTATGATAAAATTTTAGAATAAGAAACTTTCGATATATGGTTTTCATATTGTTTTTGTCAATTTCCTTTTGTGGCAGATTTTTTGAGAATCAGCTTTTCTTTCGTGTGATGACAGACACAGGACAGAACGAGAGGTGGATGAGAAAGATGCCGAAGATGAATAGGCACCGAAAAACGACAAGAACCGTCAAGGACTTATCTTTAGAGGGCGGGGAGTTTTGGCATACTGTATTTCGAGGACTGGACTGGACTAGTAAAACGCGGACTAGTAAAACGCGGACTTGTAAAACGCGGACTAGTATAACGCGGACTAGTAAAACGCGGACTTGTAAAACGCGGACTAGTAAAACGCGGACTCAGGTAAAACGCGGACTTGTAAAAGGCGGACTAGTAAAACGCGGACTAGTAAAACGCGGACTTGTAAAACGCGGACTAGTAAAACGCGGACTTGTAAAACGCGGACTTGTAAAACGAGGGCTTGTTAAGCACGGACTTGTAGAACGCGGACTTGTAAAACAAGCGCTTGTAAATCGGATAAAACTAAACGGTTTAGCGAGCGAAACAATTTGTGTTTGAAGCTCTTGTGTGTTTCTTCGACGGCATATTTCTAGCTTTTTTGAGCACTCTATGGTCTGTTTTAGCGTGGAGATGTTTTTGCAGTATAGCACATGTTCGTTCTGCAAACCCCTACTAAAACAACGGGATTGATGCTATGAGTTGTGTGCATATGTTTCTTTCTTTCCACTACTTAACGTCTGTTGAGTGCAGTCGTTTGTATTGCTCGCACGAGGTAGAACGGGGCCCGTCCAGAAATCAACAGTCAATCGTAAATAAAGGTGACGGGCCTACACGACTCCTACGTTCGTGACATTAGAATATTTGCCGTTAAATGTTTAAATTCGGTCTTTCGACCTTATTTGCTTCTGACTTCTTTCTGAGGGTACTGTTTTAATTTGGGGGCAGTATGTGGTAAATAAAGGTGACGGGCCTACACGACTCCTACGTTCGTGACATTAGAACATTTGCCGTTATATGTTCAAATTCGGTCTTTCGACCTTATTTGCTTCTGACTTCTTTCTGAGGTTACTGTTTTTTTGAGACATTATGTATTGAAGAGAGCCGTAAGATGATTGTGGCCAAGGAATTCGAAGTGTCTAGAGGCGTTTTACAAGTCCGCGTTTTACTAGTCCGCGTTTTACTAGTCCAGTCCAGTCCACAAGTTAAAGACACATCAAGACCACCCCACTGTGAATTGCCATAGCACAGACAAAATTATAGTCAATATCTTATGTGTTTTTAAGAGAATTACATAAGAACCAAGGCATGTCTTGTCTTGCCTTACATTGACATGCAATAATTTGGAAATACTAAGCTCGTAACAGTTTAAGACAGAATCCATCAGGAATTTGAGTAACATTAATTTTAGTTACGCAAAAATTGAGCACCAGAATAATTTAAATCCTTGTGTTCTTTCATACCTTGTTAAAGGCTTGACATGTGATAACACCAACATAACACCAACAACAGTTCTTTATCAGTGGGGATTGAAGAAAAAAATGGAAACATCATCACACAGTTGACCCCCATGCAAAAACACTCCAGGATGTCACGGGACTGTTTGGTGTCCGTCTGCCAATTTCTAACTTCAAATTCCAATGTTAAATTCACATTTAATTTTCAATATTTCTTAGTTGTCTAAATTTTACTAATTCTTTTAAAAAAACTATCACCTGCCAAACATCCCCAAAAATCACTCAAAAAATTACAAAATACCGCAATACATAGATACATGGGATGAGTGAAGTTTCCTTGGATTCCTTGAAACACCAACAAGATATTTCCGTTTAAGGTGGCTGATAATGGGTTTCAGTATTTCCCAGTCCTTATACTTTGGTTCAGGACTAAAAGCCTTCATCAATTGCTATTACAGTAATGGTATGAAACAAATGTTCAATCATTCATCAACAAGTTGTGATCATTTTCTTGACAATAGTAGTTCCCCGGTAAACAGTTGTAGTACTGTCCCATCAAAGTGCAATGCCTGGAAAATACCGAAAAGCACACGACCTTCAGGTGAAACCGCACCTTACAGTATTACCAATACACTGCACTTTGCTAAGTCTTAAAACTTTACATTGTCTAGTCGTCTACTTCAATCGTTTATTTGTATTGTGTGAGATACATTTATAAATTGAAACCATCATGTCATTAAGTAATAATGCAATCTCGACAACGTTCTAGATATTATATTATGCACACTAATACAGCTCATGCAAGCCCTGTGACTTACACAAACACAGTCGGACTGAGTGCTACTTAAGTAACTGCTTCGTGGTTTCTGCTGTACTGAACCCTGCCTTTCAAGGCAAAGCGCCCGATTTTAAGCTTCTCAAGCTTCTCAATGTTCTTGTTCCTTTATAATTCCTCTGCGAGTACTGGCAAAGTACACTTTTTTAGCGATAATTTATTTTTCAAACACATGAATTGATCTGTTTTCATTTTACAGAAAGAATTTGATCGCTACAACCAAAATATGAAAAAAAATTGATAGGTCACCAGGTTCGTTTAGGAGAAAGTGACAATTTACTTCTCTCGCGCACTAAGCCGCATAGAAAAAAGCCGCCATTTTGTTGATGCGCGTGCGCGCGCGCGCTAATTACGCGTAAAATTCTGCGCAGTAAGGATGCGCAATGCAAAACAGGGCAATGACCTTAAAGAATTCTCAAAAGTCAGAGCTAAGTGGCAGTGAAACTAAAGCTAAAGAAAGGCCTCCTGAGTTGAAAAAGAAACTCGTGCAGTCTCCACGTGCGAAATACAAATTTGTGCATTTAATGAAGCTTATATGTAAATTTGTAGTGAATAACCGGAACGCCATAAGGTATTGCCTTTTATTTTTAAGCTTTGATCCGACAACGTTAATTGAAATAGCTGTATACAAAGGAAAAATGAAACAAAATTGTGCCCAAAAAGGAGTCTTGGAGTTACTCAAATTTCTAACTTTTATTATTAGCAATAATTGACCGACGTGGTGGTGAATGGCGATTGATATTTTACAAGCCGCGAGGCGGCGAGGTGAATATCGAATCCATTCACCGACACTTAGATGAATATGTTTTTAGTATATACCACGCAAAATCAATAACTAACCGACTAAAAACATCACTTCAGGTAAACAAAGCGATGCGCAAAGGCAGTTTTTTTGTCTTTGGCTGCTAAAAGGGAAATAGTACTTTGCTACTTGTAAGTGGTGAAAATAAAAGACAAAACAAGCGTACACTCAACGAGGCGAGTAAGACGTAATTTTTTTCAAATCGATAAACAGCTAACGATGAGTCTAACCCGGCAAATTCTCCTGTTTCGGTATAGACATCTTCTTTTTTTCTGGACGAACTAGGTGCTTGTTTAGCATTTGACAGAAGATAACTCAACAGGCGTCTAGTTTACAGAAGGTTTCTCACTGGTTTTCAGTGGAAATAATCATTTGTCTCCGGAGATTCAATTTTCTGCATTTCGTTTCAAGCTCTCAACCGGGTTCTATTCGTTTATCCTCAAACTGAATTCGAATTCCGAAGCGATGTGTAAGTGAACGCCGTCAAGAACGATGATATTTGTCTGCTAAAATATTCATTTACTCTCTGGAACAACTGCAGTCTTTCGACTCTCAGTTTTGCCGTTGAATTTGAAGAATGTGAGTAACAAAGCAAACTTAAAATTCTTAAAGTTCTTTTACTGTTCTTGGCTGAGATGTATTTTTCTCTGTGAGATTAAGAAACTCGGGATTCTTGCCGTGTTTGTGTTGTCCTGAAAAAAAAAAAAGAAAATCCTACAACACATGATACTCCATAACTATCAGTGGCTGACAAAGCACAATATACCGAAGAAGAGCTGACAGATACAACTCCGTTTTGCTAACTGATTTCAATGACCGTTTCACATGTTTGATATGCCTCTTCTTCTGTCATCCTTGCCTTTTTGATAATTCCATGTCTTTTTCACTCCTCGACACTGAGTAAGGGCCTGCTTATATGGTGAATTTCAGCCCGGTTTGTCAGGTTGAGATATTAGCCTGGCTTCCAAAACAATTCTTCTTAAAACGCTTCTGCGATAACATGAAGAAAGTTTCATCTCGGGCCGAATTTCAGCCCGGGCAAACGGGCTGAAAAACCTCATGTAAGCGCGTGTTCATTTACAGCCTGGGCTGAAAGTGAGCATCCAGATGCGCGGTAGTAGTTTTTAACGAAATAAAATGGCAGCAACGATAATTATCTAATTTTAAAAGTGTTCAGCCCGGGATGAAATTCGCCATATAAAACTCGGACCCTAAGTATTGTTTTTCAACATTATTGAACCTCTGTACTATCCGCCATTTTGTTTTCCTATCCAGACTGGGCTTTTTTGGTCTTTTTTGGTCCGTTACTTCCAGGTCTATAGTATATCCCAAAATCTATCTTTTGGTATATGTCACGTAGAATCATGATGTCCCACCACGTGACAATTACATCATGATGTCAAAACAGCCGCCTCCGCCATCTTGGTTTTCGGGTTTTTTCCAAAACGTCAGAAAACCGCCCAAAACTACTGGAAAATACTCAAAACCAATAAAAATGTGCTTAAAACCCGTAAAAAGGTGAAAATAATTGCTTAAAAGTTATTTTTCATTAAAAGAAACACAAAAATTACAAATTTGGGAACACATGCCTGTCAAAATGCCGTTGCCTTTGTGATGTCAAGTTTCTGTCACAAAAACCTATCCTACCAAAGTATTCCCAGATAAATTTTAGATAAATTCACAAAGATGAGCAGCGTTTAATTGAATATTGAAAACGTTTTAGCGTTCAAAGTTGGCGCGGGCACTTTTAGCCCTCCCCTCCCCCCCCCCCCTCCTCCAGATAGGCTGTCACCGTTTTGCATGCCAATTACACTTTTTGCATTGGTTTGGGATAAATTGACGTGTTTTTAGCCAATCATAATGGAGAAATTGTTGCTTGAATATTTTTAACAAAATAATACGTGGTTGCTTGAAGACATGTTAATAGGTAATCATACATCAGTGGCTTACCTTTCTAATTCGTTCTTTAACATAGCGAAGTAGCGGGGTGCCTTTGTAAAATCCAGATACCGCTAGGGAACTTTAAAGCTCTCTGTCATGCATTATCAAATGCTTCTTTCCTTATTCAGTTGTACATGTATTGGTATTGGCTAAAATGTCCCACTTCAATTCACGCTTGTAATCTTTCTTCTTTACGATCCGTCGCGTAAGAAAATCTACGATTGGTAGCTTTCAGTAGTTTCGTAAACCCTTTTGTGCTGTACAAACGTCCAACTCATTGTACTTTGGTTGATATACTTATAACTTTCGTTAATGTCATTAAAGATGTGAATATTGTTCATCGTGGTGTAAGATAGGTAATGAACGTTTTTATTCGTTTGTCTCACGATAGAATCGCTTTGAGATGTTGATTGCGACGTTTCTACTGTTTTGACTACTTACATAATGGCTTATTGATTTTCTACATGGTTGTGTACAATTTTTTGCTCCTTATTAAACATTGTCTATTATAAAATTATCTTGAAATGTTAACTAATTTTGGAGGGGGGACAAGCGTTTTCAGATACCTTACAAAAGTTCAAGTCGTTATTCAAGATGAAGAGAAAAGAGGCTAAAGGTGTTCTAGCGTTTGTTTGAAATTGTAAAATATTGTCAATCGCCTACATTTGTGGTCTTTTCCCGAACAAATATATAAATATATATACAGCTAAATCCTGATAACTCGAATCCTCAAAAACTGGAACCTTCGGTTATCCTGAACCTTTGTCGATTCTCATTCAGGCATTTTCCATACGAATTTAACCTCGATAACTCGTATCCTGGATGACTGAAACCTCTTTCGCTATCCCTTGAAGTTTCGAGTTATCAGGATTTAACTCTAAGTATTTTTTTTTTGCTTCCGTAGGTACTTGAACAAAAACCATTTTCAACACTTACCTGCAGGAATTTTTAAAAATCTAGCTCACCTAGTAATACTGTAAGTAAGCCGAACCTTAATATCTCGATCTATTAGAAAACAACCTACATATCTTGTCGGTTAGCATCCTCGGAGACCCAGGGGCAGTTAGTGGGGGCGACGGGCAGCTTATCGGGACAACGGGATTTTCGGGCGAAAGTTTACAACATAGAGCGTAACAGCCCCTGGGCACTTTGTCTTACCGAACCAGTTCCAGAAGCGTTTGAACTCCTTCTTCTTGATTGGCCACAAAAATATTTTTGTGGCCAATCAGCGAGGTTGACCAGAAGACGACTCTGACGTCTTCTTACACGAAGTTGTTTTCCTCATAGACTCGACGTGGTTGTTAAGCCCGTCCATCGGATGATACTACGTGGGTCTCAGATAAAAAAGAAAAACAAAAACAAAACAACGAGGCCTGGGTATATGTTAAATGTAGCATAGCGCAAGGAAACCAAAAGTTTTTAAAGCTATACGCGAGCACCTCTTGTTTATAAGTTTTGTTTTTGTTATTTAAATATCCAACAAATTAAACAAAAACCCTTTGTTTTAACTGTCAAGCTGGCAACAAAATAACAATAGGTGACGACAGCGATATCTTCGCTAACGCGTGGCCCGTGCAGTGAAGTACCCAGACCGTGGCAAGTTCCAGAAGTCGGGCAACGACCGAGAAAAATAATAAGAATTGTTGTTTACTTGAAAAACTATTAAAAAGCGCGCAACTAACAGTGTAGAACTGGCAGTCGTCTAAGGCTTATTTTTTTCTGAGACTCTCCATGTAAAAGCATCCGATTGATGGGCAGAGCATCCACGACGAGTCTTTGAGGAAAACAACTTCGTGTAAGAAGACGTCAGAGTCGCTCTTCTGGTCAACCTCGCTGATTGGCCACAAAAATATTTTTGTGGCCAATCAGGAGGAAGGAGTTCAAACGCTTTTGGAACTGGTTCGGTAAGTGCCCAGGGGCTGTTACGCTCTATGTTGTAAACTTTCGCCCGAAAATCCCGTTGTCCCGATAAGCTGCACGTCGCCCCCACTAACTGCCCCTGGGTCTCCGAGGATGGTCGGTTAGAAAAAGCGGTATTGTGCTAAAAAATATAAACTAAAGCACATTTTACAGGAATGGAGTTGATATCTTTCTCTAAAGCATAAGATGGTTCATTTCTGCGAAAATCCTGTTTCTTAACAATCAACGTTTTTTTTTTCAAATAAACTCTCAAAATTATTTAATCAACATGATAAGATGCATCCTCAGAGACCCAGTGGCAGTTAGTCGAGGCGACGAGTAGCTCATAGGGAGCCCCTGGGCACTTTAATTTACAGAACCAGTTCCAGAAGCATTTAAAATCCTTCCTTCTGATTGGCCAGAAAAAGAGTTTTTCTGGCCAACCAGCGCCGATGATCAGCCGAGCGAGTCTGACGTCTTCTTACATGAAGTTGTTTTTCTCAAACCTTAGCACGTCAAACGGATTTATACTTAAGATAACAACAAAACAATGAAGCCTACGAATTTGCTTACTACAGCAAAGCGCAAGGAAAGAAATGAGTTTTTATAGCTATATGCGATGCACCACTTTCTACACTGTTTATAAGTTTTGTTTTTTGTTATTTAAATATCCAACAAATCAAACATAAACCCTTTGTTTCAACAGTCAAGCTGGAAACAGAATAACAATAGGTGACGCAACGTGGCCCGTGCAACGAAGACATCGATCAAGGCAAAATAATAATTTAAGAATTGTTGTTTACTCGAATAGGTATTAAAAAGCGCGCAACCAACAGTGTAGAACTGTAAGTCGTGCAAGGCTCACTTTTTCTGAGACTCTCTACGTCAAATCATCCGATGGACGGGCAAAGCAACAACTTCATGTAAGAAGACGTCAAAGATGCTCTGCTGGTCATCCTCGCTGATTGGCCAGAATAACTGTTTTTTTCTGGCCAATCAAAAGGAAGAGATTGAAGCGCTTCTGGAACTCGTTCGTTAAAAGAAAGTGCCCAGGAGCTCTTTCGAGCTTGTTGTAAACTTTTGCCCAAAATCCCTTCGCCCCGACTAACTGCCCCTGGGTATCAGAGGATGAATAAGATGCAACTTTCTGCAAACTTTAACAACTGATTATTCTTAGTCGAAAACAAAATTTTTTTCGTCACACGTCTTTTTTACTTGTAATGCTGGTTTAGATATCACAAGATCATAAAGTAATCAAACGAGTTTATTTATTATATATTTTATTGTTCCAAAGGCTAACAATTAATATAGAGTTAAAGTAGTGGCTTATTATATCTTAATAGAGGCTTGAATGACAATCAGTTAAATAACTTGCCATCTGGAATTTTCGACAGTAATGCTCAACTCCTGGAAATGTAAGTGGGATTGTTAGTTAGTTTTACATTAAAAGACGAATATTTCTTCGAAAACTTCAATGTTTAACCCTCGGACGTAAGGTTTTTTCCCAATTGTGAGAAAACGATTTTACTTTACAGTACTGAAACTTTCAGTAGCTGTTTATTCATCCTTTGCCAAAATTTTGATATGTCAACCATGTGTCTATGATATTTGACGTTGCCATGGCAACGTTATAAATACAGGCAGGTCTTGCCAAAAATCGTTTTTTTTAACATTTTTCTTTATTTTTTCCAGTTTTTTATACAGAATTGCACGATTTGTTTATTTTAAGATTCCATAAGCATTCTGACTTGATTTTGCATCAATTTCCGTTATTTTGTGACTTTTTGAAATCCAAGATGGCGGATCCAAGATGGCGGCTCGAATGACGTCACGTGACGTCATATGACGTCACAGCCAATTAAAATTATGTCATCTTGTAGAGTAAGCTACGGGCTTTCTTCTGAGAGCAAAATAATCTCGCTACGCCTTAATATAACGAAAACTCCGGGGAGGGGTTCCATCCACCCCCCCCCCTCCCCCCTTGTACGATGGTGGGGGTATGAGTTTGCTTGTACGTCCTAGGGTTAACTTCGTCCTTGAGCTAGTTGTGTAAAGCCTCTTGTCAGTTATAGGTAAAATATAATTTTTACAAACTGGGTTTCCTTGCTTTATTATCCACTTCAAAATAATTAGTAATTGTAAAAAATTTAGGTTGGGGAACCTTTTTTGTGAGAAAAAGTCGACGAAAAATTCAATTAATATATTATACAAAAAGAAGGAAAACAGCAAGAAAGAACCCATTCTAATGCATGTGATTGACGCGCGAATGGCGTAGGTGTCCAAGAACAAGTATCCGATTTGAAGTTGCTCAAATTGGATACCTGTAATTGGATACCCACGTGATCGCACAACGATTACCCGACAAATAGGCGCGCGCAGAACCAATCAAAATCGAGAATTTTGTTATAGTTACGATTAAATAACAAATTAATTTGCTTGAAGGTATTTAGTTCCTCATGATGCGTCTCACGGCAGTATTTTTTTTTTCTAAGAATTGAAGAAGATGATTTTGTTGATAATACTGAATTTGTAAATATTTCTGTTAAGAAAATTTTGAGGCCCGCGCTGACTTTGAAGTCTACTAACTTTTTTTAAGATTTAACTAAACGCTGCCAAACTCTCTGAGTTTTCCTAAAATTTATCTCGCAATAATTTAGTAGAGTTAGATGATGTGTCAGAAACTTTAGTTCTTGATTGTATTTTATATTAGAGGGCCACTGGTTTGTCAGTTTTTTACTGTTATGTGTTTACCCTCTATAAATAAAGATGATTATTCTTATTTTTATTATTATTATTGACATCACCATGGCAACGGCATTTTGACAGGCATGTATTTTTCAAATTTGTAATTTTGCGTGTTTCTTTTTTTAAAAAAAATCAACTTTAATGGAACTTTTTCTACATTTTTATGGGTCTAAAGCATATTTTTATTTATTTTGAGTAATTTCCAATGCTTTTTGGCGGTTTTCTGGCCTTTTGGAAAAATTTTGAAATCCAAGATAGCGGATCCAAGATAGCAGCTGTTTTGACATCATAATGTAATTGTCACGTCATTTGCCGTCACCATTTTTCGTGACGTATACTAAAAGAAAGATGTATGCATTTATAACTGTCATTGTAATTGCTTTAATATTCTGGAAGTTACGTAGCGGGGCTACTGAAGTCACCCCCGGTCAGAGAAGATCCAAAAAGCCCGGTCTGAATTGGGTAATTTTTTTTACGATTTTTGTGATACTCTTTCAAATGGGCAAACAAAGTGGTTTTTAATATTTGTTTCTTTCAAGTAAAACTTAGTAAAATGACCAATCTCACCGTGATCTTTCATATGGTGCTGTCAGATTATCGATATCGTAAAAGTTTAAACTCGCCCAAGTCCCCTGTGCAACCTCGGAACGGCTAATTAGATTATTGCTGTAAAACAAATGATGAAAAAGGCTGGGGAGCTAGTTAGAACTATTGCTAGTAAGTGGTTTCATTATTGCGGATTTACTAATTTTTCAATGAATATATATTTTTTAATATTTTATTTTATAGAGTAATTAAACGAGTTTTTTCGATAAAAGTACTATATATTTTATTGCTCCAAAGGTGAGAAATTAATATAGAGTTAAATCAGTGGCTATATCTTAACAGAGACTTGAATGACAATCAGTTAAATAACTTGCCATTTGGAATTTTTGACAGCAATGCTCAACTCCTGGAAATGTAAGTGGGATTGTTACTTAGTTTTATAACAAAAGACGAATATTCCTTCGAAAACTTCAACATTTAACTTCGTCTTCGAGCTAGTTGTGTAAAGCTTCTTGTCTGATAAAGATAAAATACGATTTTTATAAACTGGGTTTCTTTGCTTTATAATCCACTTCAAAATAATTAGATAACAAATTAATTTGCTTGAAGGTAATTAGTTGTTCCTGTTGCGTCTGGCGGCAGTATTTGTATAGGTAATCATAGGGTTTCGAGTTCAATTTGGAATTAATTTGCACGAGTGAGTTTTTCATAAAGCTGAAATTGCACGAGCCGCTTCGGCGAGCTTTTTGAAAAAACTCACAAGTGCAAATAAATTTCAAATTAAACGAGAAACATGAAAACATTTGAACTGCGATACAATAGTAAAAAGTAACTTGGTCAGCGGTAAATTAAAAAAAAACATGACCTCGATGCAATGTACAAAAATTAATGTAAATGTAGTGGTGTTACACTTTTTGCACTGATGTAACAGTTGAACTGCACTGCTGTTAGCCAATCAGAATCGAGTAATAAAATGGATAAAATTTTAAGAGTTGATATGGTTTTGGGGGACGCTGGCTGACAATTAGAGACGTTTGTATTGATTTGAACCATGTTTCAAGGTCCACAACTTCGTTTTTGGTTAATTTGAACGCACCAAATTGAGTCAAATGACCAATCTCACCGTGATCTTTCATATGGGGCTGTCAGATTATCGATATCGTGAAAGGTGAAACTCGCCCCAGTCCCCTGTGCAACCTCGGGACGGATAATTAGATTATTGCTGTAAAACAAATTATAAAAAAAGCTGGGCAGCTAGTTACAACTATTACTAGTATGTGGTTTCATTACTAATTTCTCAAGGAATGTAATTTTTTAATATTTTTTCTCTTGATAAACACTTGTTCTAACAATCATTTAAACAACTTGCCACGCGGAATGTTTGATAAAAGAAATCAGCTCTTTATACTGTAAACAAAAAAAAAAACAAATCTCTGCGTGCTGTGCCGGGCAGAGGAGTATGCGCAGTAGGTATGGAACGGTTGCTTAGGACATAGTGAATAGTTTGACAAAGTTCTTCGTTTGGTCCGCATGTATTGGTTTTGACCGTACATAAAACATTGTCATTAAACCATTGTCGATTCCCATTCAGGCATTTTCCTTACAAATTTCAATTCAATAGTTCGTATCCCGGAAGACTGGAACCTCTTTCGATATCCCTTGAAGTTTCGAGTTATCAGGTTTTAACTTTACGTAATTTTTTTTTACTTCCGTAGGTACTTGAACAAAAACTATTTGCAACAATTACCTGCAGGAATTTTTAAAAATCAAGCTAACCTAAAAAAACTGTAAAAAAGCCAAATCCGTTTTATCTCCATCTCTTAGAAAACAACCTACATATCTTGTCGGTTAGAAAAAGCGCCATTGTGCTAAAAAATATAATTTAAAGCACATTTTATTGGAATGCAGTTGACATCTTTCTCTTAAGCATAAGAGTGTTTGTTATACAATCAACGTATTTTTTTCGAAATATATTTTCCAAAATTAATACATCAACATGATAAGATGCAACTTTCTGTAAACTTTAACAACAGATTATTCTTAGTCGAAAACAAACATTTTTTCGTCACACGTCTTCTTTACTTTGTAATGTTTGTTTAGATATCACAATACCACAGAGTAATTAAACTATCTTTGCAGGGTTTTGCAGGAGAATCAGTTACAAAACTTGCCATCTGGAATTTTCGATAACAATATTCAACTCCAAGAACTGTAAGTGAGATTGCTAGTCAGCTTTATAACAAAAGATGGAAACTTCATCGTTAACTTTGTCCTAGCACTAGCGCTAGAGGAGCTTAAATAGAACTTCTTGTATAATATAAATATAAGAGCGGAGCTCCCACGGCGCCGACGTCGCCGCGAGCAGAACACCCAAAGGGAGGCAAATGGAATCCTATCGAACCGATATATTTTAGTTGTAGCCTCGTGCGTATGTACGTTAGTACGTTCACATGAATTTTAAGTAAATTTTATTTACTTCCAAAGGTACTTGAACAATAACCATTTGCAACACTTACCTGCAGGAATTTTTAAAAATCTAGCTAACCTAATAATACTGTAAGTAAGCCGAATCCTTCATATCTCGATCGATCTATTAGAAAACAACCTACATATCTTTCGACCTTAAAATATTTCTCTCAAGCATAAGGGGGTTCATTGCTGCCAAAATCCTGTTTCTTATACAATCAACGTATTTTTTTTAAAAACAATTCCCAAAATTATTAAATCTACATGATAAGATGCAACTTTTTGCAAACTTTAACAACAGATTATTCTTAGTCGAAAACAAACATTTTTTCGTCACACGTCTTTCTTACTTGAAATGCTGGTTTAGATATCACAAGATCATAGAGTAATTAAACGAGTTTATTTCGATAAAAGTAATATATCTTTTATTGTTCCAAAGGCGAGAAATAAATATAGAGTTAAATCAGTGGCTATATCTTAACAGAGACTTGAATGACAATCAGTTAAATAACTTGCCATTTGGAATTTTTGACAGCAATGCTCAACTCCTGGAAATGTAAGTGGGATTGTTAGTTAGTTTTATAACAAAAGACGAATATTTCTTCGCAAACTTCAACGTTTAACTTCGTCTTCGAACTAGTTGTGTAAAGCTTCTTGTCTGATAAAGGTAAAATACGATTTTATAAACTGGGTTTCTTTGCTTTTTTATCCACTTCAAAATAATAGCCCAATTTCCATATTTTAAAATTCAGTCAAAAACAATAGACATCACTACGAGGCTCCGGGGAATAAACCCCACAAACTCTATAGTTTATTCCCCGGAGACTCGTCCTGAGGTCTATTGTTTTAGGCTGAATTTTAATATATCGAAATTGGGCTATTAGATAACAAATCAATTTGCTTGAAGGTAATTAGTTCTTCCTGTTGCGTCTGGCGGCAGTATTTGTATAGGTAATCATAGGGTTTCGAGTTCAATTTGGAATTAATTTGCACGAGTAAGTTTTTCATAAAGCTGAAATTGCACGAGCCGCTTCGGCGAGCTTTTTGAAAAAACTCACAAGTGCAAATAAATTTCAAATTAAACGAGAAACATGAAAACATTTGAACTGCGATACAATAGTAAAAAGTAACTTGATCAGCGGTCAATTAAAAAAAACATGACCTCGATGAAATGTACAAAAAATAATGTAAATGTAGTGGTGTTACACTTTTTGCACTGATGTAACAGTTGAACTGCACTGCTGTTAGCCAATCAGAATCGAGTAATAAAATGGATAAAATTTTAAGAGTTGATATGGTTTTGGGGGACGCTGGCTGACAATTAGAGACGTTTGTATTGATTTGAACCATGTTTCAAGGTCCACAACTTCGTTTCTGGTTAATTTGAACGCACCAAATTGAGCCAAATGACCAATCTCACCGTGATCTTTCATATGGTGCTGTCAGATTATCGATATCGTAAAAGGTGAAACTCGCCCCAGTCCCCTGTGCAACCTCGGGACGGATAATTAGATTATTGCTGTAAAACAAATTATAAAAAAAGCTGGGCAGCTAGTTACAACTATTACTAGTATGTGGTTTCATTACTAATTTCTCAAGGAATGTAATTTTTTAATATTTTTTCTCTTGATAGACACTTGTTCTAACAATCATTTAAACAACTTGCCACGCGGAATGTTTGATAAAAATACTCAGCTCTTTATGCTGTAAACAAACAAAAATCTCTGTGTGCTGTGCCGGGCAGAGGAGTATGCACAGTAGCTATGGAACGGTAGCTTAGGACATAGTTAATAGCTTGACAAAGTTCTTCGTTTGGTCCGCATGTTTTGGTTTTGACCGTCCATAAAACATTGTCATTAAACCATTGTCGATTCCCATTCAGGCATTTTCCTTACAAATTTCAATTCGATAACTCGAAACCTCTTTCGATATCCCTTGAAGTTTCGAGTTATCAGGGTTTAACTGTAAGTAATTTCTTTTTTTACTTCCGTAGGTACTTGAACAAAAACTATTTGCAACAATTACCTGCAGGAATTTTTAAAAATCAAGCTAACCTAAAAAAACTGTAAGTAAGCCGAATCCGTTTTATCTCCATCTCTTAGAAAACAACCTACATATCTTGTCGGTTAGAAAAAGCGCCATTGAGCTAAAAAATATAATTTAAAGCACATTTTATTGGAATGCAGTTGACATCTTTCTCTTAAGCATAAGAGGGTTTGTTATACAATCAACGTATTTTTTTCGAAATATATTTTCCAAAATTAATACATCAACATGATAAGATGCAACTTTCTGCAAACTTTAACAACAGATTATATTCTTAGTCGAAAACAAACATTTTTTCGTTACACGTCTTCTTTACTTTGTAATGTTTGTTTAGATATCACAATACCACAGAGTAATTAAACTATACTATATACAAGGCTAAAAAGAGTTTTAAAAATGGTAAAATTAACTTTACCATTTTTTAACTCTTTTTAGCCTTGTATATAGTATATTTTATAAAGCGAACATTATGGACATCTAATTAAACTATCTTTACAGGTTTTTGGATGAGAATCAGTTACAAAACTTGTCATCTGGAATTTTCGATAACAATACTCAACTCCAAGAACTGTAAGTGAGATTGTTAGTAAGCCTAATAACAAAAGATGGAAACTTCATCGTTAACTTTGTCCTAGCGCTAGCGCTAGAGGAGCTTAAATAAAACTTATTGTATAATATAAATATAAGAGCGGAGCTCCCACGGCGCATTTTATTTATGCTATGGGGACAAGATTAATAAGTTGTTTCATTATTGCTCAGATGTTTTAATTTCTCCAGGAAAAGGTTCTATTCCATCTTATATAGTATGTTTTCTTATAGAATCTTGTTCCACAATCAGTTAAAGAATTTGCCACGAGGAATTTTTGATAAAAATACTCAGCTGTGTATTCTGTAAGTAGAAATATTCCGCAGCTTTATAACTTTCATCCACATCAGCCCCGCATCAGCCTCATATCGGCCCCACATTAGCCCCACATCGGCCCCACATCGGCCCCACATCCGCCTCATATCGACCCTTATTATGATCAATTATTATTATTATGAGGCGGGGAAGGAATAGAATTGTGGTTGGTGTGGAGGTGGTGGTAAGTTATGGGAAAATAATACACAAATATAAAATGCGAAATAGCAGTGCCGGACAACCGAGTGTGCACAGTAGCTATGGAACGGTTGATTGGGGCATAGTGAATAGCTTGACAAATTTCTTCGTTTGGTTCGCATGTTTTGTTTTTGACAGTGCGCAAAACACAAAAGCTACTTTCCTTTTGGTTCTTTCTTTGAATTGATGTTTGCCGGACATCAAAACAACAAACTGTGATGACGACTTAGTGGCGAAAGTAAGACTGGCGAAAGTAAGGCTAGCGAATTATACTAATTAAAATAACTCCAAAGATTCTGAAATGATTTAGCCGAATTTCTTGGTGTGAAATGACAACCGTTAATAATCATTAAGGTCAACTGTGGTGTTTCTTGGGTGAGCAATCGAGCGCAACATAAAACAAACGTATTTTTGTTTCATGATGCATAAATTGGAAAACATTTACTGCTTACAAAAAACGTTTCTGACAAAAAAAGACAGTAAGATTTTCGTATCTCGGACATAAATGTTATGCTTGCGACAAATATGGGGCACGCGGGGTGAAACAGGGAGACTTTTGTGTCGGAAACAATGTATCATCGTTTGCCCCGGCCTTCATGTATAAAATTACACACTGTAATAAATTACATAAGGAATATAACCCTCGGACGTACAAGGGGGGGGGGGGTGGATGCCACCCCCCTATAATGTTTTTTCCAAATATTGAAAAGAGGATTTAATCTATAATGCTGAAACTTTCAGTAGCTGTTAATTCATCCTTTACGGAAATTTTGATATGTCAACCATGTGTACATGCAACGTCATAAATACAGGCAGGTCTTGCCAAAAATCGTCATTTTTAACATTTTTCTTTATGTTTTCCAGTTTTTTGAAACAGAAGTGCAAGATTTGTTTATTTTTACATTCCATAAGCATTCTGGCTTGATTTTGCATCAATTGTCGTTATTTTGTGACTTTCTAAGAAAATGTTGAAATCCAAGATGGCGGATTCAAGATGGCGGCTCAAATGACGTCACAGCCAATTAAAACTATGTCGTCTTGTAGTTTAAGCTAAGGGCTTTCTTATCAGTGTATAATAATCTTGCTACGCCTTAATATAACGAAAACTCCGGGGAGGGGTTCCATCCACCCCCCCCCCCCTTGCACGATGGTGGGGGTGTGAGTTTGCTTGTACGTCCGAGGGTTAATATGCAAATTGCTACGGCTGGCCCCACGACGACTACAAGAAGTCAATATCTTACAAAATGCGATAGTGCAGATCAGTAAATCCTGACTATGTCAGAAGAGTGGGTTTTGGCCGTTTTTTCGACTTTTTTTGCTTGTTTACAAGCAAAAAGTAGGAGAATAGCGTTTACGTGGACTCAAATCTGAACCGGAAGGGATCGCATTCTTGTTAACTCTCAAGGGAATACTTTCCGCTGTGAGTGATGAAAGCGCGTGACTTGTAAAGTGTCACTCTATAGTTGTGCTTCAGCACTTCCGTTCTTGTAGACAAAACATGACTTGTCAAAATTACAAACATTATATAAGAATCAAAAACGTGAGTAGCCCAAATCTTACGTCAAATAACCAATTAATAATGTAAGCGGTTCAGCGCTCGAAGGCAGTGAAGTTTAAAACGATTAAGAACGCAATTTTTACTAGTACAAGTCTTTAGGCGCTAATATTAATTTAACCTAAAACGATTAACAACGCAAATTTGTACTCGTACAAGTCTTTCACACACTAAAACGTTGCTAATAGTTAACCAAAGGGAACTCATTTCGTGACAATTGATTATTTCTGCTGAGTTGCACAATTTAGAATTGCAACATCATCTAGCGAAGCGCACTATTACTAAAAATAGATTTCGCCACATGATACCCCCCCCCCCCGCGTTAGTCGGACAACAATTTTAGTTTGGGCAAAGGCTTTGTATGGAGGGGACGCATTCTTGACAAGAAAAAAGGGGCGAGAAAGGCACAATGTGAGGCCGAGATTCTCGAAAGGCTCGAAAAATGATAGATTCCAAACATTTTTGCTTTAGTAAGTGAAAACAGATTGAAGTTATCCAAAAAATGGCCCAAAATTGAATTTATTAGTCGAAGATCCGGCAATAACACCTTGATTCCCACTGCAAAATTATTCAGGCTGCCGAGAAATTTAAGCGGCGGATAGCGAATTACTATCGAATTATATAATCTCGAAGGATAGCACTTGTATGTTTGCTTCATTTAGGCCCCGGGGGGACTCCCATATGAGAGTGACGGGGATGCTCGTCGTCTCGCTTAGGGGTATAAATTTCGGACTTCGGGTCTCGCTTAGGGTGTTCTGGGGAAAATGCAAGAAAATGACAATATTTTTAGCCGTCAGGGTCTCGTTTAGGGTTACACACGAAGAAATATACCAATATAAGCTTTTTTCTCAGAATTTTGGTATCTTTTAGGGGTCTAGAATAGATTGAGCCACGCCCAGATTGGTCTCTTTTAGGGGTTCTTTTCAAAATTTTCCACGAGCATCCCCGTCCCTTTAATATGGGAGTCCCCCCCGGGATTTAGGCACCGGGAAGATCGTCGGTTGCAAGAAATTCAGAATTCTTCCCGAATTTGACGGCACTGATCGTCGGTCATCCGATCTGTTTCGACACATGATACATAGAGGGCGAAAATATTATGCTATTCAAACGCCTTTCTAATGGAATTGACGGCGGGTTTGATTTTAATAAAGTTGTTATTTATCCCCATTACTATTACAGACTGCAGCTACAGCTGCCGAGCTCGATCTGTGTATATTAAATAGTATTTGCCGCGACAATTTTGTAACGAAATTGACCTCTTAAAATATTCGGGTCAGGCAAGGGGACCGATCAGACGAGCGTTTCTTTGTGTACTTTTGTGGTGGCATAAATCTGAGGTTAGCTCTGTTGTGTTGGAAAATGTGCCACTAAGAACAGTGTAAACGTTTTGCATTTCTCATAAAAATAAATGCTTTCTTTCAGCAAATCCCGGCTGCAAATCGGGCCTTTATAATCCATTCAATAACTGAGAGTAAAACATTTTACACATTTATTGAATAATCGCTCTGTTTGACAAACCTTTTGTTTCAAACTACGGTTTGAGCTTTCTACGTTGCACAGGTAAGGCTTTCTCTCGAATTCCGAGCCAATCTGGCCATGGTTTTGTGAAACAATCGCTAAATATGCCTCCAAAGTGCCCGCCAACCATACATTGCTTTTACAGAGAGCGGTTTGTTTGTCCGAATTTTGATCACACCGGGGGTCAAATTCTGTGACGTCATTAGCGCGCTTCGCTAATTGCAACATCATTAAATGTGTTAAGTGATATTTATAAGTGTTTTTGTAGCCTGTTGTGAAATTACTTCCGGTGGAAGCAATAAACGTTTAACGTTTCTTCTGTTCAGAAGTAAATGCAACGATCGCCATTAAAAAAAATAACAGCAACTGTTTTGCTGGAAATGTAGTCGTTAAAAATGGCATGTGTAGCCGTAAAGTATAACGCGAGGAGAAGCGGCTTTTGGTAATATCCAAACGAAAATTTACTTCTCAATGTGGGGTTAAGATTGCGTGACGAGACAAAAGGTAACTCTGTCGTGCGTAACCTAACCTGCGATCAGGTGTTATTTTTTCTGCATTATGCCGAGTAGAAATCTTTCTAACTCGAAAGGAAACAACTATTTCGATTGAACATGTTAAAGGCAAACGTCAAAGTTTACCTTTTTTAACCAAGCCAAAGTATATGAGTCGCAAAGCACCCAGTCGTCGCGACTGACAAATAGCATTTTCAAACACAACCTATAATGTTCTCCTTAATCGTACTACGCAGCGATCCAGTCTTCTAGCAGGCTTATTGGCTTATTCTCTTTTCTTGTTACTTATCAAATGCATTGAAAAAATATAGTCGTAAAGATCCCTAAAACAATCTCAGACTTAGTAACGTGGAGACACGGACCGTACAACCTAAGAGGACACTTAATCTTAAAAATGGTTGTCCCATGGTTTTCACTAATCTCTTTTTAAAGAACTCTATTCAACACAGAGGTGCAGTCTTATAGAATTTTGTGTCAAACTACTTTAATAATGCTACAAACCAAAAGCAGTTCTGCAAAAAAGTATGAAAGGACCACATTAAAAAAAAAAAACTTCGGTAGCTTGTCAATTCAGACAAACCCCGAAATACATGAACGATTTTCAATTTTAAAGTTAATATTTTTAAAATACCATATCATTTATTTATTTATTTTTATTATTTGCATCTTTTTTGAAGCCAGTTTCGGTTAAAACATGTGAAGTCTTCAAATCGTATTCTGTATACAAATTTACGAAGATGTGACTGTATAGGTTTTATCATGACAACGGTGGCTGTGACTTGTTTGAAAACTTGTCTTGTCTGAAAAGGCCCAAAAATGTCCGGTCTGAATAGGGTTAAGAACTAGCTGCCGCCCATATAAGGTTTACCACTGAAATAATGTCCAATTTTAACGGAAAAGGGATGTATCATTGGGCAATTTTTTCGGTATGTATGTTCAGAATGATTATCGTAGCCTATGAATTAGAGGCGTTTTGGGCGAAAAATGGAAAACTTTGAGAATTACAGCTCATTTAGTGAACACGGCTCGGCATTCTGGCGGCTCGAGTGTGCGACCTTTAATTTGTTTCCAACGGAGAGATGTAATTATGGTAATTATATTCCACGCTTTTATGGTCAGAAAAACGCTTTTTTATAAACGAAACGGTTGTTTATGCCGAATATTAAAAAGTTTTAAGTCACAGCTAAAAACTCATTTTTTTAAATTAGCATATAATTTGTGTTCGTAGTGTTTTTAACATAGATTTTTATTTAAGATAGACAGGGGCGAGATGTGTATTGGGGGTTTTAATCTTTTTTATTTAGGGTTTTAAGCGATTTTTTTTCGATCACATCGGTTTTTTATAGGTATATATATAATATGAATAATTTTTATAAGTACATTATTGTTGTAATCCTGCGATAGTTATTAGTGTAAAGCGCATTAGATCATATGTACATGGATTTTTGCGCTATAGAAATAATAAAGTTATTATTATTATTATTATTATTATATTGGCTGCCTTGAAAACTAGACTGCTAACTACAGTTCGAACGGCGTTAACTATAGTTAACTATTTCGGTAATAGTAATGTGACCGCCTCTCTGTTCACCCTAACTATAGTTAGAAAATGTACGCCTCGCTGATCAAAAACAATACACATTAACTATAGTTATAACCAAGCAAGGTTCATGAATTAGTCTTACGTTTACAAACGAAAAACCAATCAGAATGCGACAATTCTTTTCGCACGTGCGAGATGAACATAAATATGCAAAACAAAGCGTGACGGGGAGGAAAAAAAGAAAAACAACATGCCAAGAAATTACGTATCATCAATGTTAGCAAAAAGTGAAGCTTGCATTCTTCGGTTTTCAGCAACCTTACTTCATTTCATTTTCTTCAACGCCGAAATGCCATGCAAACGTAGAAAAAATTGAGGAACAACTAGACAAAGATCAACAACAAGAGCTGTCATTAAATAATTTAAATACCAAATCAGTTTTTCACAGCCTTATCAGAACTAACTGTAGTTAACTGGTGTGACCGTAAAGACGACAGAAAGCACTAATTATAGTTAGGTTTGACGTCACGTAACTTCAGACTAAATATAGTTAAACTTTAGTTACGTCGTAGATGTGACCGCAGCCATTATTGTAATTACTCTGAGTTGCAGAAATATTCAAATTTAAATGAAAAATTTAATTAGCTCATAGACCTCCTAATATCCATATCAACGTGTTGTTTTAAATTAGTAAAATATCAAAGATACAGGCGTATTTTTCAAATCACGCGTACGGGCCAATATTTTTACTCAGTCATAATCAGTCATAGTCAATGTCGGTCGTTGTACATCGTGCATACGCTTTAAATAAATGTATAATTATTAGCTTACAGTGTCCCCCACGACCTTAGATATTAAGAAAAGTGTTTTTTGTCATGCATGGCTTTTTTAATAAACATTATAATCATAGGCCGGTCAGGGTTCTTCCATTGGTATATATGTTTATATTTTCATAAAAATTTAAGAAGAAAGAACTATAAAACACAAATACAAAAAAGTTAAGATCGAAAGACCGGCGATCAGGTAGCTTGGATAAAAATTGTTTTGTGTTGGCATTTCACTGACTGAAATCACAAATATTGCCCGTTTCTGCAATGTGCTTGGTTTTTGTTTGCAAAGGAATATTATTTATTGTGTTCGCACTGCACAAATATGCAAAGCAGGCAATGGAAGTATGCTTTTTCATGGAATTAACATTCAATTGTTATTATTTAATGCTAGGTCTTTGGGTTTCAACCAGTTAACGGAGTTGCCTGTAGGTGTTTTCAGTAGAAATCCGATGCTAAATGTATTGTAAGTGGAATCTTATTTACTTTTTCTTTTTATCAAAATTATGCCTATTCACACCGGAAAGAGATAAGAAAAAAACCTAAACCTGTTTTTCACTGTGATTCATTCTCTGTTGTTGTATGTCTAACCCTAGGGAAAGTGCTGTGCCAAAATATCAGCATTTTATTACATAAGATGGTTAAAACCGTTCTGAACATGTCTTTCCTCCAGTATTAAGGGTGGTAAAAATCTCAATAAAAAAAAGCAGTTACCCAATTAATAAAATAACACAATTACACCATCGAAGAGCCATCCAAAGAAACTTTAAAGAAGTTCGAGCTACATGTAAGTACGCAAATAAGTGAAATAGAACTTGAGGAAACTACAAACGCGCGCGTTTTCGGATACGGTTTCCAATCACCGCTCACCCCAACCCAACCAGGTTTTATCTGGCAAAGAGTTTTGTAAACGCGCACTGTCAAAAAGTGTCAAACACATTGTATAAAAGGAAAAGGCTAGTACAACATTTCGAGTTCAAAGCGGCGGTTAGTAATATAACCACCGAATTGAACATGAACTCGAAATCTTGCTCAACTTTTTTTTCTCACTTGTAAAGACGCGAGCCTGCTTTTAAATAAAATATCGCCCTATCCCGTCCCCCGCACCGATGCTATTTGCACTGAACAAAACCTACTAGTATCACCGTTTAAATTTCCTGCTCTTATGCTAATTGGAAACTTCGACAAATCCCTCGTGTGTTTTGAAGCTACTGCGCCATTGTTCAAACAAGCCATATAGGGTCATGTTTCGCTTGTATAACAAAGTTGTTATCAAAGTTGAAACTCATGTCTTGATACGTATACAGCCACATGGTGGATTTAAGCCTGTATCCAGCCCTTTCGTCTGCCTATCGTAAAGACCACAGTACTAAGACTGCGCTATTAAAAGTGCAGAACGATATTCTGATTAATATGAACCACCAGCATGTGGCACTCTTAGTACGTTTTGATCTGAGTGCAGCCGTCGACACGGCGGACCACCAAATCTTACTTTATCGTCTACAGTCGAGTCTTGGTGTCACAGGAACAGCTCTGAAGTGTTTAAAATCGTTCTTTTCTAATCGTTCGCAACGTGTCCAGTCTTTCTTGGGGGTGTCTCTATGGTAGTTGCAATCTACCACATGGAGATCATGCTTAGGACACCTACTATTTACGATCTACTCTAACAAACTATTCGAGGTGATAAAGGACCGAAAGGATCATCTTCCTGTGGCACACGCGTATGCTGACGACACACAGCTCTACCTGTCCTTCAAGCCGGTCTCTACATCTACTCATTTTGAAGAAATAAGCAATGGAACTTTGCATAAAGGCGATCTGAGCGTGAATGACAAAACCGAATTTCTAATTGGCCGTTCCGAGGTTGCGCAGGGGACTGGGGCGAGTTTCAAATCTTAAGTAATCGATAATCTGACACCACCACACCAAGTTCTTTTATGTGATGGAGTCAGATTATCGATTGCTTAAAATCAAAAACTCGCCCCAGTCCCCTGCGCAACCTCGGAACGGCCAATAACTGGCACAAGACAACAGCGTAGCAAGGTGAACATGGAGAAGTTATCTGTTGATGATGTCAGCGTTGCTCTTGTTGCTGCTGCAAGGAATCTTAATTGCAACCTGGTTTAACACCAACCTTAGTTTAGTGCCACACATTACGAAGACATGTAGGGCAGCTTTTTATCACTTACACAACATAAGAGTCATCGTGCTATGATTGGGCCATAGTTATCAAGGTGACAAACCTTTTTTTTTCGTGCGGGATGGAAGCAATCGAGCCCGTCACCACACTAGACTACTTAGAGGCTGTTTGGCTTCTACACTGGCTCGAGTACCCACGGGGTGATTTTGCTTCATTCGTTTTGCAGAATTCTTATTAAAATTTATGGGCAATTTAAATTAATTTATTGAATTAAAATTTAACGGTATGTCGATATACAAATTTAAAGCACCGGCACGCGACAGAGTGGAAAATTCAGTCCAAACATAGGCGCCGCAAAAGGCCTTGCGAGGAAAAGACTATAGAAAATGAGCCAAAGACTAAAAAAGCAGAAAAGAGACACACGTGCCGACTACATTCGGTAAATGAACTATCCACAATATACATGTATGTGAGAATTTTAAAAAAATTGTGACCCATTTGCATTGAAATAGAAAATACACTATCTGTAAGAATTCAATACTTCAGACTATGTTCAAAATTCAAAATTTTTAATCGTTAAGCAAGAATTGATCATTCGTGTATCCAATAAGCGTGTAGTTTTAGCTAACCTTTTGACTTTTTTGAACTTTCAGCTGAGCCACATTGCCTCGTTTAGTAACACCGTTGTTGTTGCTGCCACATTCGCTTGTTTTGTTATGTGCATTGAATTTTAATTTGAAGGAGTTTTTGTGAGGCAAAAATACCCTGTGGGCACTTGGGCGAGTCTAGATGTAAAATGCCGAGCAGCCTTTAGGTAGTCTAGTGTGGCGACGGGTTCGTTTGCTTCGCCCCCCCCCGCCCCCCCCCCTCCCCCCGCGCGGGAAAAAAAAGGTTTTTCACCTTGACAACTATCGCCCAATCATAGGACGAGGCTGCACGTGAAAAGCATGGCTAGTTAAAAAGGCGTCGTGCCAATCGGAGTCATGGGTTGAAAGAAAGCCAAAAGTGTACAAACCTTGGTTATTTTTTCCGTATTCTTAAATCGCAGAGAGACGCAGCAAGTTCAAAAAGTTACTGCAGTGAAAGAATGGTATTCATACTATATTTATGCGAAGTTTTGGAGTGAGTGGAGGAAATTGAAAGCAATTTTCGGCTTGTTTTTGTCGTGCCGTGGTGTTAATCGAGCGTTGCAAGTGTGCACCCTTGAATAAATTTAGTTAAGAGTAAACTAAAATTAAAAATATCGGTAACATAGGCTATAAATGCTTTAAAACAGTCAGGAAACAAGATAAAAGCAGCAAATGATGTAAGAGCAATAAATAAGCAGTCAATAAGCAATACATATTGTTTCTTACCACTTTGCGCTTTTTGAAAGCGACGTACTTGTTTCAACTGTGGCCTAGATATAAGGTACCAATGCACGATCCATCTTTGGGCTTAAACTCCTTTATCACACTGAGGATAACGAAACAATATACAATTATGCAAAGTCACGGAGGTCCCGTCATCTTAAGGCTGGTTCTCATATGATCGCCCCGATCGTCTCTGTCGCTTCTGTCGTTTGCAAAGTCTGAGGTGATTGGAGCAAGCAAACTTTTTGAAGCGACAGAAGCGACAGAGACGATCGGGACGATCATATGAGAACCAGGCTTTAGCAAAAGTTATTGGAATGGAAAAAGGAAAAACCTAGTGGTCGCCACACAAAGTTGAATTGTTTTTGGAAAACAAAATGATTTCATTGCAATTTGCCTCTCTCTACACAAAAGCAGGTAAAAATGACTGTAAAAATGTATAAAATGAATGAAAAATAAGAACAAAACAGCCGCCTGATTCTAAATAAGAGCTTTTGTTTACCAACCCAGACACTGCAACAATAACGACAATGTATTATACAACAATTCAAAACGTACGTGCAGAGCTTTTATTCTGCTTATTGAACATTTTGCTCATTAAATGTTAACGAGAAAGAACAGTAGAGATTTCTGATTAGTTTTTATACCAGTTCGCATAATACCTATATAAAACAACAGCAAACAAAACTTGAAGCTACAGGTATTTTTGAGCTTAAATTAAGGAGCTCAGTCACAGAAAACTGATCTTGGAAAAAAGTGGCAAGTTCTTTCAAGTTTGTCAGACGTAATCCGTCTTAATCTTCGTCCGTCAGAACCATCCTTGGTTATTTTTGCGTTTTGATTACTCTTTTGTTGTTTTCCTACATTATACAAGCAACCTCGTCCCCAGGGCGCGTTTTCCATTCCGCTTTAAAAGGAAAAGCTTCTTGGAGACGAGGTTGTTACGCAACTATTATTTAAAGGTTTCATTGAATCTGAAAATGATCAGAAAAATGATTCAGAATATAGTGACACTGCTCCTTTAAGCTACTTTATTTTAAAAACAAAAATGTGTCAATTCGCGGTCTGAACAACAGCATGCAATCAACCAATTGAAAAAAGGCCAAAAAGAACGAAATCACTGCTTGAAATGTTACTAAAGACATTTATTTAAATTCTAAGATGCGGTCTGCGGAATCGGTGTGCGGTCGTATTCAAAAACAACAATTATAACACCAAAGATTTTGATTTTCGACAGCCGGTCTTTCCGAGCACTCTACGATTATGAAGGCCTAAAAAAACATTTTCAAATTGGAATATCACTGCGATGCAATGTCCAAAAACTTTGAAACTCCAGGATATGTTTATTAAGAGTGTGCCCGTGAGAGAACAGGGCAGAACCAGGTAACAAGTGATACAGCTCATATCACCGATTTCGCCCAAACTTAGCATAAATGTTGGGTATGGTGAGCTATTTACTGTGGCAAAACATTAACTCAAAATATTTTATTCCCTTCAAGTTATGGCACCTTTTGAAAAAATGGCCATTTTACACTAATTTATGCATATTTAATTAGCTGACTTTGATTGACCAGTTCCACAAGAAAAAAAGACTTCTGAAAATAAAATTCACTGCGTTATATTCTGTGGTTATTAGGCTTTAAGTGCAATAATTCACTTCAACCGTCTGATTTGATTTCTTCTCCTCAAACGGTCTTTTGGAAGGTACACATTTCGTACAGTTGGAAATAGCCTTTAACTAGTGCCCAATATCTCCCATGAGCAACAACTTATATACATTATTCTTACATGGGTAATGAAATCCATCATTAAACTTCACAAAAATGCCACAAAATGTCTGGGGACTTCAATATTTTATTAGTAATGAGGAACTAAACACACGTGACTTAACGATTTCTTGCTATTTCATCAAAATTCACCGAAACACAAAAGCCATTTATTTGCCTCAATTTGGCATAAAATCGGTACGAAATAGCTAATCAAGCATAAATCTATAGATAACAATCAAAATATTGGCGAAGAAAAGGCAGTTGGGACATTTTTCGGAGCGTTTTCAGAGCCATATAATTCGGCAATGTTGTGATAGCAAATGTAAAAATAGCAGCGAAAGATTTTCTTCACAAGCTCGCTCAATTCAACATTAGGCACATCAAAGTTAAGAAACAAGAAAGTAATACTACATACATGCCACTTATCGACACACAGATGCTTCCTTTTGAAGAATTTGTTCTTCCTCGCTGCACTTCGATTCTTTGATCGATCTCAATTGACATGTACTGTTGCTTTGAGGCGCGATGAACTTAGTCAATACATCGTGGTTCATTCTTCGTGAAAGGTGTAAACAGGTTGTCAATAAAGTCATTCAAAAAGCTGTTCAAAGTTCACGGAAGGACACTTGTCTCAGCCAGTTTGCATGAAATAAATTTAACTAGAAAATAAACAGCCGCCATGTTGTATTTCTACCTTTGAGCCTGCCGTTTCAGTCAGCGGTACGGCCGTTCACTGGGTATCACGCGTCCATCACGCGTGACCACACGCGCGATCATTTGCTTTTCCTCCGCGAGTGTTCGTTGGATGCGTTTGTGATGAAAATGAGAATATTTTCAAATTGTCGTAGGGAAAACAATTTCCTCCGCTACAGCTTGACGTGTTTATCGCAATGTGATGCTGAACGAACTCTAGGGTGCTTACCATTTGTTGGAGAGAACCGGTTGGAATGACCACTGAAAAATGGAAAGGCTTCTTTCCAAAATTAGCAAACTAACCGAAATAGATGTCGCTTACCATTTGTAGCTCAGTTTCCTGTTATTTCTTTCCGTTGTTGGGAGACTTGAAGGATGGGAGACTAGAACTGGGAAACCTTACAAATGGTAATTAAATTTCTGACGTTCTGTCAATTTCCGAAGAGATTTTCCAGAAAAAAAACTGTTCCATTTGACTTTCACCGAAACAGGGTTCTTGATTTTTCTGTTCAACGGTCGGCATGCACGAAAACCAAATCAAAATAATGGTTTATGTTCCAAAATGACGCTAAATGGCGGTATTAAACTGCTCCGACGTCTCGGCAATACTGCCTTTTTTTGGGGTGGCACCCTGAAGAAGGCAGTATTGCCGAAACCACAGGGAGACCACAACAGTAAAAAAAAATTGAATAAATAAATAAAAGAATATTATTCACGTGGTTTCGTTCGTTTTCTGTGTTGTTTTTCTTTATGCGTAGTCGATAGACACGACAGCACTGTTGTCGTATGCTGAGCTGTCTTGTGCGCGAGCGGATTTCAGATATGCAAATTTTCTCTTTTCTTAATAATAATTGACAAGGGTGGCAACTCTTTCACCAAACGATTTGAACACGCTTTACGAAATCGCTTTGAACTATTTTCTTTCTCGCCTTTTTGCGACAAAAATCGACACAAAAGAATGCTGGATAAATTTTGAATACGCTCACCTGTCTGTTTCCTGAAAAGAAGCGTTTTCCAGAGAGAATTTGAGCTCCCTTTTAGATGTTTTCCTCGGAGTTTTTTTTCGTTATAGCTGCGGCCAGTTACCTTGGCACATTCGTCAGCGATTTACGCGCCATCAAGTGCGAATCAACTACGCTCCCTCCCTCGCAGAGATTTTTTGCGCGAACCATTCGAGGCTAATAACTTAAGAACTACACGGTCAAAGCTTTTATTTTTTATATATTTATTTTACTAATGGACAAAACAAACGATTAAATAGATTGTTTGTTCGTTCGTGTACAATTTTGAACCGAGCGGGAAAAGTAAGTGTTCGCGCAAAAAATCTCTGCGAGAGAGGGAGGGTAGTTGATTCGCACTTGATGGCGCGTAATTCGCTGACGAATGTGCCAAGGTAACTGGCCGCAGCTATTACGAAAAAAAAACACCGAGGAAAACAGCTAAAAGGGAGCTCAAATTCTCTCTGGAAAACGCTTCTTTTCAGGAAACAGACAGGTGAGCGTATTCAAAATTTATCCAGCACTCTTTTGTGTCGATTTTTGTCGCAAAAAGGCGAGAAAGAAAATAGTTCAAAGCGATTTCGTAAAGCGTGTTCAAATCGTTTGGTGAAAGAGTTGCCACCCTTGTCAATTATTATTAAGAAAAGAGAAAATTTGCATATCTGAAATCCGCTCGCGCACAAGACAGCTCAGCATACGACAACAGTGCTGTCGTGTCTATCGACTACGCATAAAGAAAAACAACGCAGAAAACGAACGAAACCACGTGAATAATATTCTTTTATTTATTTAATGTTTTTTACTGTTGTGGTCTCCCTGTGCCGAAACGTCGGAGCAGTTTTATACCGCCATTTAGCGTCATTTTGGAGCATAAACAATTATTTTTAGCATAAAAGACGCTACACATAACTCAACAATGCACGAGGAGAAAGTTTTTATTTCTTTTATGAAATGTTAAAGAAATTGCGCGCGCTAAAACTCGTGACGTAAGCAGCGTGCATTATATACTACTTATTAACCGAGAGTGAGGCCATTACAGGGGAATCTCAGACCGAGGCCTTGATGTATTGACCGAGCGATAGCGAGGGTACGTTTTTAGCGCCACTCTAAACTGAAATATCTAAAAAACACCGAGGTGAAACTCGCTCTCGCTCTCTGTGGCTCTCTCGTCGCTCATACTAAAGAAGTATCGGTATGCTAATATTTTTCTTTCAGTTGTTGAAAAGATAGTTACATTTTGTCGGAATTTTTTGTCGTTCTCGCAATTGCGCTAGTAGCTTTTACTCACAACTCAAAAAACCATATAAAAACCGCCGAGCCAAGAAAATTTTTAATAATGCCCGGTCATTACAAGAAAATAATGCCCGCTCAGCAGCCAATCAAAGCGCGTACTATTGTAGCCATATAATAAAACTCGATAAAGCACGCGCGTGACGTATGCAGCGTGCTTTATTGAGCTATAATGAATTCAAACTGACCAATCACAGCGCGCGCAATTACTCGGACATTTTATAATTAGTTTTAATGCGGGGTTTAAGCACTCTACAAAAGTCTGCATTCGCGTCTTTGTAACTCACATAGCCACTTGAATTGAGTCGGTGATGAAGAAAATTATCATTTGAAGCCGCAATTCGTCACTTGCAATGTGGGCATTCAAGAGGAAAAATTTGTCCCCATAAAAGCCCTTTTCTAAAACAAAACTGCAGTAATGACGTTTATCGGTAAATGGACAGATGGAGAACTTTGTGGGATCCCGAAAAAGAGAGTGGGTACAAATTCAGTCTCCTAGCTACCAAAGTGTAATATAATATAGACGATTTGAACAGAAGGAATAGATGTACACAGGCCAGGCTAACAACCTGACCGCCATTTCTTCGAATGTCCATATTCACCCCCTCCCCCACCTCCTAAAAAAGACAGAAACAACCAAAAAAAACAATAAACATACTAGTTTTAACCTGATATAAGATGGAAAAACTTGCTCTGATTATTTAATGGTTTCCGACATTTCAGAGCTCAATTTCAGAGCATCAAAACCGATTGCATCGCATACATTACACTGCATCCAGTGTATTTCTCTTCAACTATTTAGCAAAAAAATTCAATGGAGAAGTTGAAAAAATTCTCACTTTTACAAGAAACGTACACTACTTATAAGGCTAAGATCAAGCCCCGGTTGTTCAGAGGGTAGATAACGCCATGCGCTACTTATTCCGACGAAAACAAACATTTGCGGAGGAAAAGCAAATGAACACGAGTGTGTATAGCTGTGTATAGCTGTGTTGGGCTATGTATAGGCGTGTATAGCTGTGTAGGGCTAGGCTATGTATCCCTTCTATGAATATCCCTATATAGGATTTAGTAAAACAACTATATGATGACTACACTACGTACTTGCCCCAGTGAACGCCCGTACCGCTGACTGAAACGGCAGGCTCAAAGGTAGAAATACAACATGGCGGCTGTTTATTTCCAGTTAAATTTATTTCATGCAAACTGGCTGAGACAAGTGTCCTTCCGTGAACTTTGAACAGCTCTTTGAATGACTTTATTGACAACCTGTTTACACCTTTCACGAAGAATGAACCACGATGTATTGGCTAAGTTCATCGCGCCTCAAAGCAACAGTACATGTCAATTGAGATCGATCGAAGGATCGAAGTGCAGCGAGGAAGAACAAATTCTTCAAAACAAAGCATCTGTGTGTCGATAAGTGGCATGTATGTAGTATTACTTTCTTGTTTCTTAACTTTGATGTGCCTAAATGTTGAATTGAGCGAGCTTTTGAAGAAAATCTTTCGCTGCTATTTTTACATTTACTATCACAACATTGCCGAATTATATGGATCTGAAAATGCTCCGAAAAATGCCCTAACTGCCAATCTTCGCCAATATTTTGATTGTTATCTATAGATTTATGCTTGATTAGCTATTTCGTACCGATTTTATGCCAAATTGAGGCAAATAAATGGCTTCTGTGTTTCGGTGAATTTTGATGAAATAGCAAGAAATCGTTAAGTCACGTGTGTTTAGTTCCTCAATACTAATAGAATATTAAAGTCCCCAGACATTTTGTGGCATTTTTGTGAAGTTTAATGATGGATTTCATTACCCATGTAAGAATAATGTATATAAGTTGTTGCTCATGGGAGATATTGGGCACTAGTTAAAGGCTATTTCCAACAGTACGAAATGTGTACCTTCCAAAAGACCGTTTGAGGAGAAGAAATCAAATCAGACGGTTGAAGTGAATTATTGTACTTAAAGCCTAATAACCACAGAATATAACGCAGTGAATTTTATTTTCAGAAGTCTTTTTTTCTTGTGGAACTGGTCAATCAAAGTCAGCTAATTAAATATGCATAAATTAGTGAAAAATGGCCATTTTTTCAAAAGGTGCCATAACTTGAAGGGAATAAAATATTTTGAGTTGATGTTTTGCCACAGTAAATAGCTCACCATACCCAACATTTATGCTAAGTTTGGGCAAAATCGGTGATATGAGCTGTATCACCTGTTGCCTGGTCCTCTTATGGACACATTCTTAACACACTTGCAAAACAATCGAAGAAAAAAAAAGAACAATGTTGGGTAAAAAAATGGCGACTTTTTAGTTTTGTAATCTACATAAAAATGCCTAAAACATTTTGATTAATTTGATATTTGACAGAAACATGTAGGCTGTTTTTTTCAATTGGAAACTAATTAATGGTCGCACACTCGAGCCGCCAGAATGCCGACCCGTGTTCACAAAATAGCTGTAATGCTCAAAGTTTGCCATTTCTCATCCTGAAAATAGATACCGAAAAATTGCACAATGTTACATTATCGTAGCCTATGAATTAGAGGCGTTTTGGGCGAAAAACGGAAAACTTTGAGAATTACAGCTCATTTCGTGAACACGGGTCGGCATTCTGGCGGCTCGAGTGTGCGACCTTCAATTAGTTTCCAACGGAGAAATGTAATTATGGTAATTATATTCCACGCTTTTATGGTCAGAAAAACGCTTTTTTTTATAAAGGAAACCGTTGTTTATGCCGAATATTGGCTGCCTTGAAAACTAGACTGCTAACTACAGTTCGAACGGCGTTAACTATAGTTAGCTATTTCGGTAATAGTAATGTGACCGCCTCTCTGTTCACCTTAACTATAGTTAAAAATTTACGCCTCACTGATCAAAAACAATACACATTAACTATAGTTATATCCAAGCAAGGTTCATGAGTTAGGGCCTGTTTACATGATTCCGGAATGACTTCGTTCCGGAATGAAATTCGTTCTGCATTTACATGACAGAGTCGACCGGTTCAACCAAAGGCATTTTCACGTGCACGATCCAAACAAGGTGGAGCATGTTTCGCGCGAGATCAAAACAAGATGGCGCATGTTTCGCGCAAGCATGTTTTTGTGCCCATTAATGGCCGTATCTGCAGTTTCGACGAGTACAAGGGCCTGTTTACATGATTCCGGAATGACTTTCATTCCAGAACGAGTTCATTCCATCCCCATACATCTTTCTGTATCTGTTTACATGATACCGAGACGAAAGTCAAGTCATTCCGGAATGAGTTCATTCCGGTTTTCATTCCGGAATGAAAGTTTCGTTCTGGAATGACATTTCATTCTGGTATCATGTAAACGCAGAACGAATTTCGTTCCGAGATGAAATCACAACTCATGAAACCACATACGGACTCCACAGTTTGAATACAGAGCAAAAAACCTAATAGCATTCACTATTTAGCCCAATGAAGCAGCTCTATGGTCAAAGTACTCGTTAAAATTGCAGATACGGCCATTAATAGGCACAAAAACATGTTTGCGCGAAACATGCGCCATCTTGTTTTGATCTCGCGCGAAAACCGCGCACGTGAAAATGCCTTTGGTTGAACCAGTCGACTCTGTCATGTAAATGCAGAACGAACCTCATTCCGGAACGAGTTTCGTTCCGGAATGAAAGTCATTCCGGAATCATGTAAACAGGCCCTAATTTGACCATAGAGCTGCTTCTTTGGGCTAAACAGAAAATGCTATTACGTTTTTTCGCTCGGAATTCAAACTGTGGAGTCCGTATGCGGTTCAACAAGTTGCAAGTTCATCTCGGAACGAAATTTGTTGTATGTTTACATGATACCAGAATGAAATCTCATCCCAGAACGAAACTTTTATTCCGGAATGAAAACCGGAATGAACTCATTCCGAAATGACTTGACTTTCGTCTCGGTATCATGTAAACAGATACAGAGAAATGTATGGGGATGGAATGAACTCGGAATCATGTAAACAGGCCCTAAGTCATTCCGGAATGAGTTCATTCCCGTTTTCATTCCGGAATGAAAGTTTCGTTCTGGAATGACATTTCATTCTGGTATCATGTAAACGCAGAACGAATTTCGTTCCGAGATGAAATCACAACTCATGAAACCACATACGGACTCCACAGTTTGAATACAGAGCAAAAAACCTAATAGCATTCACTATTTAGCCCAATGAAGCAGCTCTATGGTCAAAGTACTCGTTAATTGCAGAGTACGGCCATTAATAGGCACAAAAACATAAAAATTTAAGAAGAAAGAACTATAAAACACAAATACAAAAAAGTTAAGATCGAAAGACCGGCGATCAGGTCGCTTGGATATAAATTGTTTTGTGTTGGAATTTCACTGAATGAAATCACAAATATTGCCCGTTTCTGCAATGTGCTTGGTTTTTGTTTGCAAAGGAATATTATTTATTGTGTTCGCACTGCACAAATAAGCAAAACAGGCAATGGAAGCATGAAAAAATAATGAAAAATGTTAAAAATGACGATGCTTTTTCATGGAATTAACATTCAATTGTTATTATTTAATGCTAGGTCTTTGGCTTTCAACCAGTTAACGGAGTTGCCTGTAGGTGTTTTCAGTGGGAATCCCATGCTAATGTCATTGTAAGTGGAATCTTATTTACTTCTTTATTTATCAAAAACATTATGCCTATTCACACCGGGAACAGATAGGAAAAAAATCCTAAACCTGTTTTTCACTGTGATTCATTCTCTGTCGTTGTATGTCTAACCTTAGGGAAAGTGCTCTGCCAAAATATCAGCATTTTATTACATAAGATGGTTAAAACCGTTCTGGACATGTCTTTCCTCCAGTATTAAGGGTGGTAAAAATCTCAATAATAAAATCAGTTACCCAATTAATAAAATAACACAATTACATCATCGAAGAGCCATCCAAAGAAACTTTAAAGAAGTTCGAGCTACATGTAAGTACGCAAATAAGTGAAATAGAAGGAAACTACAAACGCGCGCGTTTTCGGATACGGTTTCCAATCACCGCTCGCCCCAACCCAACCAGGTTTTATCTGGCAAAGAGTTTTGTAAACGCGCACTGTCAAAAAGTGTCAAACACATTGTATAAAAGTAAAAGGCTAGTACAACATTTCGAGTTCAAAGCGGCGGTTAATAACCGCCGAATTGAACTTGAACTCGAAATCTTGCTCAACTTTTTTTCTCACTTGTAAAGACGCGAGCCTGCTTTTAAATGAAATGTCGCCCTATCCCGTCCCCCGCACCGATGCTATTTGCACTGAACAAAACCTACTAGTATCACCATCCCCGGGGATAATTTGTCTTTCCTTTAATCTTTCCGAGCGTTTAAATTTCCTGCTCTAATGCTAATCGGAAACTTCGACAAATCCCTCGTGTGTTTCGAAGCTGCTGCGCCATTGTTCAAAAAAGCCATATAGGGTCATTTTTCGCTTGTATAAAAAAGTTGTTATCAAAGTTGAAACTCATTTCTTGATACGTATACAGCCACATGGTGGATTTAAGCCTGTATCCAGCCCTTCCGTCTGCCTATCGTAAAGACCACAGTACTAAGACGGCAGTCCAAACATAGGCGCCGCAAAAGGCCTTGCGAGGAAAAGACTATAGAAAATGAGCCAAAGACTAGAAAAGCAGAAAAGAGAAACACGTGCCCTCTACATTCGGTAAATAAACTATCCACAATATAAAAGACAGCTAGAAACGAATCAATACTAGTAACATCACAATGAGAAAGAAACTTATTCAGTGGTTCACACCGTCGAAAACAAAGAAATATTAAAGGAAGTTCTCATTCACTGCATGCAACATTCGTCAGTTCGTGTTTAAATGCGTGGCGACCAGTTTGTTTACTAGTTATTAAAAATACGGTATTCATTTAATAAACAGTTCATCCTTAAATTTCAGCTTTTCTGCGACTTACAGGGAGGTACTATAAACCCCGCTAAAATAGCTGGAAAGGGAAAGTTTTTTAAAAAAATAAATTTTTCACTGCCACACACGCTGGCGCCATATGTTTATTTTGTGAAGATTAATTAAAACGCCGTGAAAAATAGAATTTGATGTCCAGGGAGCCACTGCGTCTACGGCTTTGCAGTCCTCAGTGAATTCTTACAACTTCACAAATTTCTAAAACTTTAAGGAAACGAACTTTTGAAGAATCAATTAGATTTTATACTTAAAAATCGGTCTTAATCGATCTTCCGATCTTGTGGTGAAGACACTGAAATTTGACGAGTGTTCATGCGTGAAGGGATGACTGACGAATGATAATGATTATTTGTAAACTTTCGCTTTCAAAATGAACTTTGCGTTACGTTCAACCCCGTCTTTCTGTTGTTGTACGCCGGTGCGCGTGCGATTATCAGTTATAATTTCTGAATTTTCCATATTTAACTCAGTAATTATGAGCCGGTTTGCATAAACTGTCTTTCATGAACATGTTTGCTAAGGCTTTGCTCTAGCAGCAAAACACATGGACCCATTGGGGCCCTATTATTTTAAATGTCTTAAAGCCACAACGTTAAACAATTTTTCTAGTCAGTGACAACTTCAAAAACTTTGTTATGCCTTTACCTGATTGCAATTTTAGCATTTTTTAAATTATTAATTGATATTTTGTAATTTCGTTTGCAGGGAAATGTCCAATAACCAATTGGAACACTTTCCCGCGGAAGTTATAAGTAATTTAACTCACCTAGACTCTTTGTAAGTACGACGTATCGCTTGATTTTTTAAAGGTTTATGAGGTGCTTTTAAAATGTTGATCTTTTAGTTACTGTATGCAAAATTTTGTTTCCAAATATATAATTTAACAATTATTTAATGAGCCTGCGTTGGATTTGGGGTGGTAAATAGCCAACGAGGCGAGAAGCCCTGTACAAGAAGGGCCAAAAGAATAATTGTCATTAAATGCCCAATTTTCCAAACTTCCAGTAGCCAAAATGACATGATCACATATGATCATGTCATACGAACGGTTGATATTAAAACTTAAAGAAGAAGGTCACTCTACATTGGAGATTTTGTCTTTACCCAAATCGAAGGTAAATATAAATATATTTTACTCATCAAAGTTTCAAGTTCCAACGAACGCTAAAACTTTACGAAATTCTTCTCTGACAGTATCCCAAAACTCGACTACGGAACATCGCCATCTTGGACCTGGCAATGCATTCGTAACGTCAAAGGGCTCAGTTTGAAGTTTGGCGGGGAAATTTAAAAACTCAAGGGTTAAACGTCTTTTGCTTGTTAGGATACCATTTTATGAAACTCCATTTCGCTCAAACAAAGCTCCAAGAAATACAAATTAAAAGATATTTTTCTTTTCCCCGAACACAAATAGTTTAGTGTTCCGAAAACTAAATGGAAGAGTTCTTCGGAGTCAAAGAAGAAAAACTTCATACACAATACCAACCACTTTAAATAAATCTCCCTCTGTAACTCCCTTCAAAAGAAATGGAAGCGAAATGAGGCTATATTCCAAACTTGGTCTGGTCAACCCGGCGTTTACTTTAAGCCAGCGTTCAATCGGGGTCCGGTGTTTATCAACGAAGTGCAACTTTCTGTATTTTTCTAAATTCTGATTTGCTTTTTCATATCCTTCGAACCCACGATTTTTCGCGCTGTCATGCCCAACAAACTAGCTAGGGACTGGTTAAAAAGTATTGGGGTGGTGGGTCGGAACAGAAAGGGGGTGGGGTCATCAGTTTCGACCCCTTAAAAAGGGGTGGCCTATGTAATTTTCAACTATCTTTAAATTGTTATAGTTCCAAGAAAAGATGTATTCATCAGTATATAAAATTGATAAATTTCTCCATGTGAGCATTTTACAATAAATTTCTAGCCATTTCAGAAGGCCCAAATATAAACATTTATCGAGGGAGCTTGTCCCCTGACCCCCAAGATGGCGTGTGATCATAACATCAGGTTTGCTTGTCTCTCTTCAACCTGAAAAGATTCACGCTGCGCTTTAAGCCTTTTATATCAGTAAATTCGAACACTTTGCAAATACTGGTTTTGAATGACCGATAGTGGTTGTAGTTTCTATTATCAATTTCCGTATAAAAGAATAAAGACTAGTATAAGAAGTGATAAATTCATTCTTCGCTGTGTTAAGAAACGGGAAAAGACGTACAGTGTACATGGAACAGCAGCGTCTATCAGGGAAAATTAGGGTGATATATTTCGAGAATCTTACTTTAAAAATTGATATCAAATCAAAAATCCTTTAACCCCTTACAGATTATAAAGTCCATAAATGGCTATGTCGCCAACGGTCTCCGCGGTTAAAAACATCCTCTCCCACTGTTAAAAAAGGGCGTAATCCATGACAGCAAGAACGCGAACATTGCTGTTTCATGTTATTTACAGCATCCATCCTAGTGATATACTTTACGCCGACCGTTTCCTTAGTAGCAAATCGTACCAGTTTGTCGTAGCAGTTCTATATAATTACTTGTTTGCTCGACGGCAAATCAACAGTCGGACCTCAATCAAACGCCCCCGGCGTCTGTTTAAAAGCTAGTAGTTTTGACCCGGTCGGCCTTATCCCCCACCGGGGGGCAAGGAACTAATTAAGAGAAGTTTTTATCGGGAGTTTACGCGAAGCCGTCGCTTAACCGAGATCCCGCGTTTACGAGAAAATACGACGACGGGGATAACAACTACAACCAGAAAAAATTAAAACATTACAGCATGAACAAAAAATAACTTTATCGGTAACAAACTTCTCACAATTGAAATAAGAAAACGGGATGAGTTGTTAGACAACTTTGAATGCTATAACTGGGTTGTACATGTAAATACATATAGAAGGGAAAAGACAGGGAAAACTATTTAAGCAAGAAATAAGTTAATATAAATGTGCTTTATCTAAAGTGAAAATTTTCAAACATTTCTAGCCTAAATAATGTAAGTCAACTAAAAAAATAACATAAAGCTGACTTTAAGAGGTCAGAGTTGCGATCGTATATTTGATCAAGGAGCGTTTCTCTTGTTGGTTAAAAATCCTCCATGAAACTAGATAAAACTTGAAACAACATTAAGGTAACGTTGGTAATATTGCGTCTGGCTTTTTCTTTGTAGAATGTATCTGTTTTTTTCTTCGCAGTCATTCGTATAGTTTTCGGGAGGCATAAATATTTGTGTCCACTTTGGCAGGGGATTTTTCGTCACTGTCCATCTTTATAAGCCGTCCATTAGCATTTTTCTTTTAGATATTAATTAAGTGATAATATGTTTGTATCTCTTGGAACCCTGTTTGAACAAAATGAAACTGCAGAAACAGGCACTTTGTAAACATAAATCAGTACAATGAAACACGGCGTTCGAGTATTTATATTTTCCCGCCAAACTTCAGGCTGAACTCTTTGACGTCATGCATACATTACCAGCTCCAAGATGGCAGGCTTTTCAAAGTTTGAGCTACTTCAGAGCGTACAGAAAATAAATGATTTCATTGGATTTTTTTCTTTGAACTGGGATTAAAGGAATACAAAATGCAAAGGCTGTTCAAGGCGGTTCGAAAAAAAACCTTACTGAATTATTCAAGTTCAAGTTCATCGTCAAGTGAAATAATCGTGTGGACATTTCCGCTGCAGTTGTAGAAATGCTGGCCGAAAGCTTCTATGATAGCTATTTGAGTCGGAGTCGAAAAATTATTCCCGACAAGAACTGCTTTCCTAAGAGGGCGGCTTTTAATGTGGAAATTCACCAGGAATTGGTGAAAACTGCTAATGGATCTTGGCTTCTTTCCCCTGCAAGGCATAATTGAAACACTGTTTGTTGTAAGGCATCGAGCAGTTCATCGGTTTTATCTAGGAGGCTAGGAACATCTCCCGCGGCGATGGGTGGGAGGGGGATAAAGATGATGAATATGTAGTGAAAATCACGCGAAAAATAACAAAAACTTTGGGCTTATTTTTCGTGCAATGTTCTATGCTGATTGTTATTATAATTTCAACCCGTGAGGTATTTGGAGTCTTTGACGTCATTTTCTCCCTATTCGCAACCAAGCCTTGGAACAAGGTTTTTTAATGGCGGCCGTAAATTTTTAGAAATAAACGTTAAAATAAAACGACTTCTGATGTTCGTAATGGATTGAAAATTGGCAAGGTAAGTAAGAAAGTCTAATTGTCCACGAAAATGTAAAAAAATGGAAATCGAAAATTTGATCATAGTGGAACTTTAACATTAAATTCTTATTATTTAATGCTAGGTTTTTGGATAACAACCATTTAATGGCATTGCCTGAAGGAGTTTTCAGTAAGAATCCCCTGCTAACCGCTATGTAAGTGGAATCCAATTTCTTTATTTATCAAACAAAATGAATCCCCTACTAGGCTGGGTGTAAGTTTATTCACACCAGGAAGAGATTAATCCCAAACAAGTTTTTTTGCGGTGATTTATTTTCTTTCCTTGTATGCCTAACCCTAAGGGAAAGTTCTGGCCTCGGTTGTTCGAAAGCTGGATAACGCTATCCACCGGATATATTACTATCCGGTGGATAGCGTGGTATGTTTTACTAACAGTTATCCGGCGGATAGCGATTTATCCGGTGGATAGCGTTATCCAGCTTCCGAACAACCGGGGCCTGTACCGTAAAACCAGCATTTTAACCCTATTCAGACCGGGGGGGGGCTTTTGAGGCCCGCGCTGACTTTGAACTTTTATAACTTTTTTAAGATTTAACCAAACGCTGCCAAACTTTCTGAGTTTTCCTAAAATTTATCTGGCAACAAATTGGTAGGGTTGGATGATGTGTCAGGAACTTGACATCACCATGGCAACGGCATTTTGGCAGGCATGTTTTCCCAAATTTGAAATTTCGCGTGTTTCTGTCAATAAAAATCAACTTAAATGGCATTATTTTTACATTTTGACGGGTTTAAAGCACATTTTTATTCATTTTGAGTACTTTGAAATGATTTTGGGTGGTTTTCTGGCATTTTGGAAAAAATTTGAAATCCAAGATGGCGGCTGTTTTGACATCATGACGTTATTGTGCCCCCCCCCCCCCCCCCCGGTCTGAGAAGGTCCAAAAAAGCCCGGTCTGAATAGGGTTAAAACATATGATGGTGAAAACTGTCTGAACATGTTTTTGCTCCAAGATTAACCCAAACGTAAAACAAACGTAAATTTGGAATTTAAGCAGCATAACGCCAGCTTTAAATTGTTTAAAGCTGACCTTTCTGCCAGCATTACACTCAAGTTTAAAGGCAGGGTAATGGGACTTCTTTACACCAACTTTAAGTTACATTTACACACGGTTGCGTAAAGTTTGGTTTAAGCACATTTAAACCCATTTAATTGATAGCGTAAAGTTGGATAACCAACTTTAAACCAGATTTGAGCACCTTAAACATTTATGCGACGGTCAAGTCAGACGCATGACAACAGTTTTTCAAGGCAAAAAAAAGATGTCGCTCGTTCAGGAAATCTACGAAGTGGATTTTCCTGTAAGTTGTTGTGAGTAAACGTCAACTGTTTGGCAGCGTCGCGGGATATTTACAAAAAAAATTGCCAAGCATCTTGCATTTGAAAAGCTCTTCGCTGAATTTTTTTTTTTTTTTTCATTTTTAGCCAGATTTCTCACTTGATTCTTCTCGTCGATGAAAATGGTTTTGGTGTTGTTATAATAAGAAAACACAACAAAAAACACTCCATTGAAAGTTACATTAGATTTACTTAAACTTGTCTTTTCTCAAACACAACCTATAATAGTTTCCTTAATCGGGGATCCAATCTTCTAACGTGCATATTACATATGTAAAACAACAGCAAATACCACTTGAACTTGCTTAAACTATGTTTGAGCTCAGTCAGGAAAGACTAAATTTGAAAAAAAAAAAAAAATGGCAAGTTTTTTCATGTTTCTTATTCGTTATCCGTCTTAATCTTCGTCAGTCAAAATCATCCTTGGTATTTTGCATTTTGATTACTCCTTTATTGTTTTCCTACATTGTACAAGCAACCCCGTCCCCAGGCGCTTTTCCGCCGCTCTGAAAGGAAAAGCGCCTTGGGGACGAGGTTGTTACACTACCATAGTTTAAAGGTTTATTAAATTTGTATGTTTTCAGAAAAAAAAAAGTCTTCAAATATCGTGACAATGCCCCTTTAAGCTGTTTTATTTTATAAACAAAATGTGTCAATGCGCATCTCTAAACAACAACAAAAAATCAACTAGCTGTAAAGCGTCTAAAAAGAACGAAATCACTGCTTGAAATGTCACTGAACAGAAGCACCGCAACAGAACCACTGCGACAGAAGCACCGCGGAATGAAAGTGCTTAACAGTTTTGACCATGTTGAAACGTGGAAATCAATCCTGAACTCCTTCTTCGATCTTGAGGGAGACTATAATAGCCAGTGAAGTATCACAAATGTAAAGTTACTTGACAGGCCTCGTTACATTTTCCCGCCCATTTTCACATACGTCGTGTAATAGACACGATTTATTGGTGCGGTTACCAAGCTGAACATGAGAAACAATCCGCCATATTGTCATTTTTAACAACAGCCTGAAAAAGATTAGTGAAACAGATCAAAACGTCGATTTTAAATATTCTTAACCTCGGAAAAGATCCCGGAAAACAGTGAAAACATTTTAATTTCTAAAGATGAGAGGTGAAAGTTGCAGAAATGGGATCACATTTATTTAAATTCTAAGATGCAGTCTGCAGAATCGGTTTGCGGTCTTCTTCAGTCTTCAAACTGACACCAATAATGATGCCACATGGTTTTATTTCCGACAATTTTCCCCACAGGGGGCCCATACAAGCGGCGTGACTGTTTCTATGTATAAAGAAATGCATGGGGATATTGAAAAGGTGTTATTTTTGAAACTCTACGATTATCAAGGCCATGCGATGCAAGGCTCAATTACTTTAATACTTTGGGGTATGATTATTTGGCTCTTTTATATTAACAGGCTTGCAAAAAAAATCGTATAAAATAATAGAAAAGGCGAGAGTTGACTGTATTGCTCGTTTCGTTGGCAAATGAATCAGATAATGTTTATTGTGTTCGCACTACGCTAATAAGTGAGGCAATGAACTCATGCTTTATTTTTACATGGAATTTACATTCAATTGTTACTATTTAATACTAGAAAATTGAGTAACAACCAGTTAACGGAGTTGCCTGTAGGAGTTTTCAGTAGGAATCCCTTGCTATTCCTTATGTAAGTGGAATCCAATTTCTTTATTTATCAAACAAAATAATCAACAACAAAATAATCCTTAACCCGTGTGATTTATTCACTGTGGTTGTATTTTTCCCTTAAACAAACGACATTGTCAGATCATTCAGATCAGCATTCTTCTCCTTCACTTGTTTCTGGAATGGGAAAAACAACATTGCTGAACTATGGTTATTGGTTTGTTTCTATTTAACGCTGTTTTTATTTTTTAACGCCATGTAACGAGAAACGTACGTACCAATTAGTCCGTTTAGCCACCTTCAACTGAAATTGATAGATTCTTTTGGTCGCTACATGCAAGCGCCATTCTATTTCGTCATCAGTCTAGGTTGTTAGGGACGTGACCTCGCGTTGATAGCAATGTTGCATGAATCGGCTTTACAACATGCGAACGTATCTACGCAGTTCGAGTGGAATTTTAGTCAAAGACAGCAAGATTCTTTCGTATTTCATCTTCAAATATAATTCGAAAGCATTCACTGTATATAAGGCTTTTGTTTAATCCTGGGTCTTGATATCCGACCCTCGCAGAGCCTAGACAAAACGCAGCTTGAGTGTAACGATTTGTTTACGCCGCAATTATATGCGCAATGTTTTCTCCGACAGTAGTCGGAAATATCCGTATTTTTTTTCGTGCTTTTTCGTGGAGCAATCGTAACGATACGGCCTTGAACACATTGAACAGCGGTCTACCTATAACAATTCAAATATGGCGTCGCAAAAACAAAGCGTCGAACGCATATTTTGCTGTTTCATTTGCTAATTTCGCTGCCGTAATCGACTGTCTCGAAAGGTCTTTGCAATTTTAAAGTATAGAATTGTCAGATCTCGGTGAAATTTGCACTGTTTATTTGTGTAATGTTAAATAATATGTGTATAAATACCCGGCGCGGACGAGCCATTTTTGACAATAATATATGGCTGCATTTCCTCCGCGAAGATAGGAAATTGTTAAACTAAACTACAAAGAAACTGTAATGAAAAGTTCGAAAACCAATGCACAGGATAAACCTACGACTCGTACTTCATGCAAAAAAGTCGGTATCTCGAAGAGACTTTGATTATAATCGAGGGTCATCAGTCGATTTGATGATCGATCTTCTAACCTGTGGCTCGCCCCTCCAAACTGAAACTCCACTGTTGTAATCTTCGAATGCCTCGCCCAACCATTCCTTTTTGGGGGACTGTCGTTTTCTTTTTCTTTGTGTCTGAACAAAACAACCGGTTTTCAAAAGCATAACTATTTGTAAACTTTTGAGGAATTTTATTAACTCTCGTTCTTGTATTGACTGTAAGTACTGCCTAAGTCAACTTTTCCCCCACCCTACAAGGGAAGTTCATGATATTTGTCATCTTAGCCATACGAGTATTATTTGTGTACGCTGTTTGCCTCTGAGCTATTTTTTGAACCTTCGCGTCAGGCAGAAGTTAAAACTCAATAAACAATACCCCCAGTTTCCTATCACTTCGCGCTGTTTTAAAGCGAAGGTACCAATACACGGGGTGGGAGGCGTGGTGGCCTAATGGTTAGCGCGCTCGACTCCGAGTCGAACGGCCCGGGTTCGAGGCCTGGCCGGGGCGCTGCGTTGTGTTCTTGGGCAAGACACTTTACTCTCACAGTGCCTCTCTCCACCCAGGTGTATAAATGGGTACCGGCGAATTTACTGCTGGGGGGTAACCCTGCGATGGACTAGCATCCCATCCAGGGGGGAGTAGCAATACTCCTAGTCGCTTAATGCTACTGAAACCGGGATAAGCTCCGGCTGTATGGGCCTCATGGCTCGGAGACAGACTTTACCTTTACCTACCAATACACGGACCATATTTGGGCTTGAACTCCTTAATGAAGTCCAGTTGATCAGACTGAGGATAACAAAACAATATACAGTTATGACAAAGTCACGAACGTCCCATCATCTTAGCAAGAGCTGTTGGAAGGGAAAAAGAAAACCTAGTGGTCGCCATCTTACCAAGAGTTACTGGAAGGGAAAAAGAAAACCTAGTGGTCGCCATCTTACCAAGAGTTACTGGAAGGGAAAAAGAAAACATAGTGGTCGCCACGCATAGTTGAGTTGTTTCTGCCATTGGTTTATTACATGATTATTGACAGTTTTATAGGCAATTTTTACTGGAAGTTTTGTTATTTGTATTTGTGTAATTTATTTTGCAGAGAGCTTACCAATAACTCATTGGCACACTTACCCGCAGAAGATATTAGCAACTTAACTCGCCTACAATGGCTGTAAGTCCAACGCATTGCTTACTACTGTTTTTTTTTTTTTATTTTAAACTAAGGCCTAAGCAGTGCTTTAAAAATGTTGATTTTTTAGTAATTATATGCAGAATTGTGTTGCCATAAATACACACACATGTATGATAGGAGTTTTGGCGCAAATGGCAACAAATAGCTCGGCTCGCCTGCTCGCCTCGCTCTTTGTCGCTATTTGCGACCAAAACTCCTATCATACATGTGTGAATACGCGCGAGCGGCACGCAAAAAATCGCGAGCGGCATTGGTGCGCCAGAATTATTTTTCAATTGAACAAATATTTTTCTTTGGTATATACAACAGATGGCTGCCGCAAGATATTCGTCAGAAGTTTTGCAAGCTATGATGGAGGAAAACCTCCGTGAATTTCAATGAAATCCACAAAGGAACAATATGTTTTTTGTAGCAAGAAACAATTTTAATGATTGGCTTCGTGTATGGAAAATGAACATACCGGAATCTGACAGAAATAACAAAGATCTTTACACTTTTGCAAGAAAAAACAAAAAAAAGTTTTATGATCTTTTAGTAAGCGAAATTAATGACTTAAAAAGCTTAAAAGCGAGTTTTGGGCTGGAAGTTAAATTTTCGATACAAAAAAACGGTGTTACGCAACGCATGCAACACTATTTTAGAGAAAATGAACCTCACGTTTTTACAATACACAACAAAGACCAGATAAAAATAGAACTTGAAAGATTTTTTGAAAAAACAAAAGGCGAGATCGAAGCTTGGTCACAGCGCGGCTCAGGCTGGGTTATTGAAAGAATAATTGAAGCGTACGTTAATGTTGCACGCTATCAGCCATTGCGCGGAGGAACTTATTTGCCTTTGCCCCCAAATTTGGCAAAAAATAAAGCAATAATTAACGTAAGAAACAGAGATAACGAATGTTTGAAGTGGGCTCTTAGAGCTGCTTTATTTCCTCCAATAGATGGTAAGGACGCCCAAAGACCAAGTAAATACTCGCTTAACGACGGCATAAACTATAATGGCGTCGATTTCCCAACACCTGTAAAACAGATTGACAAGCTTGAGGCGCAAAACAGCAAACTTGCAATAAATGTGTTTGGATGGGAAAACAATCTTGTGATTGTGCACAGAATAAGCCAAAAAGAAAAAAACATTCCTCGTATAAACCTTATGTTAATTGAGTCAGGATTAATTCAGCATTATTGTTTTGTAAAAAGAGTAAGCGCTCTGCTTTACGATCAGAGCAAATCACACAACTCAAAACACTTTTGCATGATGTGCTTGACCGGTTTTACAAGAGCAGACTTGCTCGAGAACCACAAAAAATATTGCAATGGCATGAAAGGCAGGCCGACAAGGATCGAGATGCCGGAAGAGGGGAAAAACACCCTTTTTTTCCAAAATCATCACAAACAGATGAAGGTACCATACGTGATATATGCAGACTTTGAGGCTTTGGTCAGAAAGATGCAACGATGTGAACGCGAAACTTCTGAGGACCGCAAGAAGCAAAAGAATCTTGGAGAAGAATTGGAAGATCTAGACCTGAAGCAAAAAAGCTACACTGAGAAGACAGAACAGCACGAGGCATGTGGTTTTGCTTATACAGTTGTAAGGAGTGACGGTAGGAATAAACGGCCAGTAGTTTACAGAGACAAAAACGCTGTTGAAGTGTTTTTGAAGCAACTTTTAAATGAAGAAAAATTGATACGAAATAGTTTGGCAACACCAAAGCCACTTGTTATGACGGCAAAAGATTGGGAAAAACACAAAAACGCAACTGAATGCCACATTTGCACCAAAAGTTTGATAATAGATTCCTTTTTTGACTCATTACCTGTTTGGGACAATGACACAGGCCGTTATTGCGGCCAAAGCCACAAATGTTGTTATTACGCGGCACTCAAAAAAATAAATTTTGTTGGGCCAAAAAGAGAAAAAAAAGAAAAAGACAATATTGACCAATGGATTGCAAACAATCAGGAAAAATGTTTGTTTTGCGCAGAACCTTTTACGAAGCAAAATTTCAAAGATTCTGTCAAAGATCATTGCCACATAACAGGTAAGTTTCGAGGATCTGCGCATAACGCATGTAATCTGAAATTGCGAATAAAACCAAAGACGGACCAAATACCAGTTGTTTTTCACAACCTGAGGGGTTACGATGCACACCATTTAATGCAGGCGATGTCAAAGCTGCCGCTTGCATCAAAGAAAGAGGTGAAATGTGGTGCCAACAACATGGAGGTAAAATGTGTTGCCAACAACATGGAGAAATACATAACATTTTCATTAGGTGGTTTGCGTTTTATTGACAGCTTAAGTGGAAGTCCCGTTTAAAGCGGTCCTCTCAACTTCGCGCCAAAAGAAAGTTTCCGTTTATTTTTTGCCTGTGAAAAGGCTCTGGTCCATACATACAAAAAAGCAATAAATTATTTTCTAGTTCTTTATTTTCGCTTTGCTACAGACCAAAATTGAATTTTGGCCGACATGGGGCCGCCAACGGTAGTCGAAGGGCTAAATTTCGACCATTTTGTGAAGCGCGCTATGTCCACAAAAATGTACTTGACGGAATATCATTTGGCACAAATTCTAAGACACCTTTATTTAGTTCACTGACGAAACGAGGAAAATTTTACGAAAATTCTAAGCATGCCAGCGCTTCTGAAATACACCATACTCTGAGGTCTTTATTCACATGTTAAAATTTAGGTAAATACAAGAGATTAAAACTCAAAAGTTTCAACATAAATTGGAGTAAAAAAGCACATCAATGTAATCTTCTTACCTCAATGAATCGTTTTCTACTTTCAAATCGGTGGGTATCTCCTTGGATTGCACGCGAGAACAAATTAAAATCTGCCATATTCAGTGTGTTTACATAATTGTCGCTTCGTGCCAAAGCTCATTTGCATAACCTTGCAATCGATGAGAAAACTCCCTCAACCGTCCAAACTCGATTAAATAGCTTTAGAATATAAGGAAATTGCTTCTTTTGATATTCCTATACCATACAGATCCAGCGCTGAGAAAAATTGCGTTGAAGATGACAAGAATACTCGCGGCGTGCGAGACTCCACAAAGTAAATATTGACGGTTTATTCACTGGTCGCACTTGTCCCATAATTTAAGTTCAATTCGCTCCCGTAGTATCTCTAGGGGAAGAAGAAGAGTCGAAATTCAGCCATTTAATAAATATAAAACGTGTTAAAACGACAAATGAATTCTGACAACGGGAATCGATCATGCAAAGACAGCTTATAACTTTATGTCCAAAAACATCACTTACAGGTTGCTTACTGAGGAAACGTAGTCGCCAGATACAATCCACAAGTTTGAATAGAACTGTTTTATGTTATGAAGTGATGAAAAGGCATAAGCTTCAATTCATTCTTGATACGTTTGCTTTCATAATCGGTCATTCGAAGCCACAATGGAAGGTTTGTGCTTCGGGATCCATCAACTTTTTCCCCTTGCGACACGATGTCACACAACTAAGTGAATTGTGACGTGACTGGCTGATCAGAGGTCAAACAAGGGTCATACTTTGGGGGTGGTGGGGAGGGGGTTGGGTTGTCGGTATTTTACAGCAGGAGAAAACTTGAGGGGTTGAAGAGCTTTTTTCACAGCAAGAGAAAACTCAGCAGTTGAAAGCATTTAAACGAATTTATGCTTTCCATTGGTCAACATTTTCTTTATTTTTCTTTGAATATGTACTAAAAAAGTTCACTGCGACTTCAGCCAAACAAAATTATTAAACATAACTTGAATGAAGTAAAAGCACTTATGCCTAAATGGATATAGCGAAAAATCACTGATGAAAAACTCAGTGTTGGTTTGCGTTTGTACATCTATCCTGCTAGAAAATCAAATGTTGTATTGCGTAGTAACCCGTCGCAAAACGAATGTCTGTTTGCCTTGGTCAAGTCCAAATATATCCATGCGACCCTTGGAAAGCCACAAATGAAGGGCGATAAAGGAAGGAGTGTAATTGGTATGACATTCTCTTCTTGTGCATGAAAAGGAGTAAGAAACGCGTACGGGGAACAGAGAAAAGTTTAGGGAATGGAAATGATTTAATGGAAAGGGAAGGTCATAAACGGGATACGTAATGAGAACTAAAAACAGTTCAACGGTGATTAGGAAATGAAAACGGGAACTGAAAAAGGTTTGAGAGAATCATTATATTTCCCCTCTGTAATGGCCCAAGATCACATATGTACATGCCGGCCGTCAGTCCTGATTACAATTCACATTTTTCAATTCCCTTTCGATTTCTAAATTTCGCGCTGTCAAACAACTACGCTAATTAGATTTAGAAAGCACGAACTGTACTTGCAAGCTTGCGGCTTGTTATCGGTAAAACAATGCCTGTGTGCTTTATGAACATCAAGGATGGAGGTGGGTGTGGGGATTTCAGAGGAGTTAGCGCCCTCGCACGTCTTCATGAATGCCAAGATGACATTTCAGCCCACTTGAATCGCTTTCACCTTTCTAACGAAGATGTTCTTGAATATCAATTGATTCTGGTTCGTGCGGGTCACTTTGGCCTAAGCGAAGACAAGGTTATGGAAATGTTTGTGTGCCCAATGCATCGGGGCTATCTCGGAAAATATTGGAAATGTACTAAAAGTGTTTGTCAGCATCCTGAACATAAGGGGAAGCCTGAACGAGTAAAGGGAGACCGCGTTTTTAATGTACGACTGGCAAGAGATGTTTCTGAAGTTTTTGGAATTACAGTTGCAGTCGGATCACGTAAGTTCTAGTTTAAATGGAGAAATGACTTTGTTTTTACGAGTAAAAAAATGCAACAGTTACCGAAATGAGCGTATTTCTACTTTTGAATATGTAAATATGTCACTTTTCAGTCCGAAATTATAAATCGACAAGAACATAATTTCGACTAACAGACTAATTACATTTATTTGTGCACTTACGCACTTTTCGGGTTTTTGTTTTTTTGTTACTCTCAATACCCAAGAATGAACCAAGCAAACACAGAGCCAGCGAGAAATAAGGACGTATTCAATCAAAGCTTATTGATGAAATGCTCTTGGCGTTTAAACGGGAATTTATAACATAACAGTTCCAAAAGAAGAAGAAAACAACTTAATTTAATTATATCTTGCGATATTATCTATTTAATAAAACACGCTTTGAAAGTACAGCACACAAGGATCATTTTTTATGTATTTTTTAGCCATCTGTAACAGCTGTAGAAAGCTGCACAGTAGCAGACTGAAGAGTGAATGGCTGTGGCTAAGGACACCGAAAAAAGAAAGCAGTCGTACGGAAGAAGAGGATTATGGTCTCATTTCAGATTTGTCAAGGTAATACCGCATTTTGTAGCCTGCGTTGCAGACGAACAAAACCCCGGTATAGTGCGTCTGCGAATTAGAGCACAAAAGCTTGTTCCGGCCCCCCGCGTGTTACCAGGGATTTCTATAATAACCTCTGATTGGCTTTTGAATAGGGCCGTTCTTTCGTGCGTCGTATTGGTCGAGTGCATCATGAGAAACCATAGTTACGCTTTCGACGAAGACCAGATACAAAACAAACTTGGCGACGATCACGGCAGATCGGACCAGATCGGTGATAATTAGCGTTTGAAGCGGTAAAAAAGCAGCCGGTTCGAACTATCTCATAAAAAAAAGAAAACAACGATAACGACAACAAGCATACACAACTGACAAGCAAAAAGGTCATGGTGTAATGTTGAATAATCTACATTTGTCTTGTGGTGAAAGAATGTCACACAACGAACATCCGTCATCCGTGATGAGAAGCAACACACCTTGCAACACAATAAACAGCCGGACCAGGCATTACAAATGCAGAATGCAAGTAGTCGACATCTTCACGAAACATTTAGGACCAGAGGGAATATTTCAAAAGCTCAAAACATATCTTGCAAATATGAATGTTCCAAGACTAACCGCGATAGTAATTACATATGACAAATGTAAAACAGAGGTGTCAAAATATCCGGGAAAAATATACAGACGGAAAGCCGTGCAGACCAATGTCTTATGGCTCTACTCAACTTTAAACGCCTCCAAATAATACAACTGACAGCATATCGTGCCCTATCTAAACAAGTGAAAAGCGAAATAGATTGGATGACCAATTCCAATACAGAACGGCACAAATTTATGACAAGAACGTTTTACTGTATCTGGTATCTGGTATTCATCGAACACGTAACTATGGTTTCACGAGATCCACTCAACCAATTACGGCGCACGAAAGAACAGCCCTATTCAAAAGCCAATCAGAGGTTATTATAGAAATCCCTGGTAACACACGGGGGGCCGGAACAAGCTTTTGTGCTCTAATTCGCAGACGCACTATACCGGGGTTTTGTTCGTCTGCAACGCAGGCTACGCATTTTGTGGCAAGCGATTTTTTAGCATTTTGTCACTGAATGTTGGATTTCATTTGTGTGTGTGTGCGTCGGAGGGGGGAGGGGGGCGGCGTTGGGAGGGGCACCTACTTTAGAAAATATATCATTGCGCATACAGAACAGGAATCAGTCCCAAACCAACTGTTACGTTTACAGTCCCTAAAACCCGGAAAGAAGAAAGTGCTCCGATTTTTTAAGGAACTAGAGATAGCATAGCTTTCTTTTTAATCTGACGCATACTATTACCGTTCACAAGAGATGTTTATACCGGGAAGGGGGTACTCCCTATAATGGCCTATACGGGAAGGCTGCGCTTGAAAGAGTTACCTTTTTCAGGCTGCAGGTATATAAAAGGGTAGGGATTTCACAAGTTTAGGTATACGCAAGGGTATGGAAATCTGTCATTTACGTTTTTGGAAGGGCCTTTTATTAAAATATTTCGAACAGATGCAATTTATGGCTGTATTATTTCAATTTATTAAGCGCTACATGAAAATGACAAGAAAACGTTATACCATGACTTTCAGGTATATGAAAGGGGTACCATTGTTCATTAAAAGGTATACGAATGGGGTACAATTTCTGTCAAAATGGTATATAAAAAGGCAAGGGGTAAGAGCCCGGAGCGGAGCCTCCCCGTACAAAACTTTTTTGGGTACCCCCGCCCGGGTTTGTATATCTATAAGCCGCTCGAGTTTAAGGGTTTTCTCTGTCCTGATTAAATGAATATGGCCGTGATGAACAGACCTATGCAAAAATATTATCCATGTGGTCTGGTCAGCCAGAATAACCTTTGTAAAGCGACTACCTCGATATGTAATGCCTATTTGGTCGTGTGTGCGGATCTTTCTATTCTTTCATTAATTAAAATTTGTTCATTAGTACATGCGTGCGCCAAATATAATTTTTAATTTATTCTTTGTCGTTTGTCCTTTTTCCGCTTTTTATTTTTTATTTATCTTTACTTTACTATCCTTTTTTTTTTTTTCAGAAAAACGAAAGAAGCGGCAGTCTCCACAATCAGACGTTGCTTTTCATCTCCCGCTTTAGAATGCTGCAGTACAGATCCCACTTGGACTCCTGGGAAATGGCGTGAAAAGGAATCTGATAGCTCGTCAGACGATGAATCTTCTGCTGAGAAAGATCGTGATGTGTTTAAGGTGTACAATGAGTCGATGACGAACATTGCGTCTCTCACAGATCGAACCGTGGAGCCACTCACCTTCAGGCTTGTGTCTGAGTGGGACAAGGCTACTGCAAGTGAAAAAGCTTTATGCTTGGAAAAGGTGGATGAAGCATGTTTAGCTGTGTGCAGTGTCATTGCCCCGAGAGACAGTGAAAGGCTTCTCAAAGCATTTCACGAGTCAACACAAGAAAACGCGTGCTCCGACGACCTACAGGCACTAGTAGCCGCGTACAAAAATGCACCAACCAAAAATCTGAAAACCCAGATTCTCAGCCTGTATGCAACGCGTTATTCAGGCAAATTCCTGAAAAAAATACACGAGCCTTTTGAAAAGCTGAGTGACCGCCAGATAAAGAAGGCAAGGGCACATGCAAAAAACGTCGGAGTAGGGTTTACTGTGGAAAAGCTGCCAAGTCATAGGGTTCGAATAGACCTAGTGAAGCTTGAGCACTTTCTCTCTTTCGCAGATCAGCCCCACTTTTACCAGGATGTTGCCTATGGAACGAGAACTTTAAAACTCGACTCTGGAGAGCGCCTGGTCATGCCCAACGTCGTAAGAATTGTTGGAAGGTCGACGATGATCGAACAGTATTTCAAATATTGTTGCGAAGAAGCCTTTGACCCCCTTGGAAGATCGACGCTCTACAGAATTTTACAGGTCAGGGAAGCATCTCAGAGAAAATCCCTCCAGGGGCTTGACAACACTGCTGCAGCTGGAGCTGAAGGGTTTGATACTATGCACAAGATAGTAGATGAGTTGAAAAACGCAGGCGCAAGTGCAAAGTGGTGCGATGAAATTCGAAGCAATCTCAAGGATGGAAAGCGCTACCTTAAGACGGTGTACAGAGTCCATTGTCGGGAAGATGAGAGTGCTTGTGCTGACCACTGTCCACGCTTTGCTGTCAGCGATCCTGAGAATCCCGAGTTTCAAAGGACGTGCCTACATGAGCATCGCGTTCGCTGCGAAGATTGTGAAAGCTTAAAATCTACGATGCAGGCAATCGCAGATGAGATTGAATCACCTTCAATCAATCTGTACAGTGCTGATCAGAAAGAGGACCTCAAGTACGACCATACGCAAGCTCAGGAAATGATTCTTCAATGGAAGGCCCACCTCATCAGAGCAGAGAATCAAGAGAGAGCTAAACAGAATGTGATTAACTCACTCCAGTTGAATTCTGCTCTAGTGGTCATGGACTGGGCCATGAAGTTTTTGCAACTTAAATATCGGGAGAAGCAATCAGAGTGGTTTGGAAAAAGGGGGATAAATTGGCATGTTAGTTGTGTCATCACGAGGAATGAAGCCGACAACGGCCTGGAGATCGTGTCATATGCCCACCTGTTTGACAGCTGTGCCCAAGACTGGTACACAGTTTGCGCAATACTGAAGCACCTTCTCCGTACCATCAAAGGAAACAAGCCGAACGTAAATGAGGTCTTCTTGCGATCAGACGAAGCCGGTTGTTACCATAACAACAATCTAATTGCGGCTGCCCTTGACGTTGGGGAGGAAGTTGGAATCAAAGTTATGAGGTAAGAAAATCTAAGAGTTATACTATAGCTATGGTGCACAGCAATTGAAGATAAGCTTATAAAGGTTCCATCTTTGAAGCTATCATCTTACTTCCATGCTTGTGTTTTGACCAACCCACGGCTTCCTTACTACGTTGAATTGTCCAAATATGGAAGGACCTCACTTCCCAGTCACTATTTCTTTCCAAGGTCCTGTTACATGATTCTGGAATGAAGTTCGTTCTGCATTCACATGACAGAGTCGACCAGTTCAACCAAAAGCATTTTCGCGTGCGCAGTTTTCGTGCGAGATCAAAACAAGATGGCGCATGTTCCGCGCAAACATGTTTTTGTGCCAATTGATGGCCGTATCTGCAATTTTAACCAGCAATGTGACCACAGAGTTGCTTCTTTGGGCTAAACAGTAAATGCTATTACGTTTTTTCGAATTCAAACTGTGGCATCCGTATGCGGTTTCATAAAATGTGATTTCTTTTCGTCGCACGGTAACACTAATTTATACGTGAAAGTGGCCACGATATCTTGGCATATCAGGTCAGTAACTTGATATCGTAGGATGTCAGGTACTTGTGAATTTGGGTATGGTAAAAAAAATTAAAATTAAAATATTTGACAACTTCGATTAAATTCAGTAAACAGACATCTCCAGCGGCCTACATTCGTCTTATTTAATAAAGACCTTGGTCGCTTAAGCGAGATATCGTAAATAAGGCTTATAAAATATTTCACGCTACAAGAAAACACAACAGTCATTCAATAAAGAAGTTGTCATCTACTAATATTTAATATACGCATAAGAATGGTATACGTTAATTTTTTTGACAAATGTTACAAAAACTATTTAGGACCCCTTGGGAAACCTCATCGTCTTGCATGCATTGCGTGCCGTTTATTATAATGGACGACAATTTCGTTAAACTTTTATCTTAACACTAATAGTGTTGCTTTTTTCCTATATTTGTTCGTGAAAATCCAATATAAATATTGTTTAGCAGCCCCGTAGAAGTTGTTGCGTTTGAGGTTATCCTTTTTTAGTATATACCACACAGCCAAGTGAATAGTGTCTTTCGCGCGCGCTGATTGGTTAACTCGGAGGTGATTAGCAAAGTACTATTCACCTTCGAGCAGCTATAGAGAAACAATCTGCCTTTGCGCGTAGTTTTGTTTACCGAAAGTGATGTCTTGGTCCGTTAGTTATTCAACTTGTGTGGTATATACTAAAGCAATTATTCACCTCAGTGTCGGTGAATGTGATGGATATTTACTGAGCCGCGAACGCCACTATTCACCGACACTGATGAGGTGAATAATTGTTAACTACTCCTACCTTTATTTTATTTTTCGATTCCATTTTCCTGTGGAGCCGCTTAATATGCTAAAGTTCTGGCAGTAGCAGCAGCATCAGCAGTAGCAGTAACTAATTTATATTCCCTTTTCTACCCTATTAGCTACGACTTTTCGGAGCCGCAGTTTGGGAAAGATGTTTGCGACTGCATTATTTTCCCGATGAAAAGCGCAATACGCAGATATTGCAATGAAGGGAATGACATCATGTCAGCCAGTGACATGTACGAGGCCTTAAGAGCAAGGCAGGTTAAGGGGACTTCTGCAGTCGTTTGTAAGCTGGATCAAGTAGAGGTTCAGGAACTGCAAGTCAACCGGATCGCCAATTTCAGCGCTTTTCACAATTTTTCATATGAAGAAGATGGCCTTCGTGTCGTAAAAGCGTATGGAGTTGGTGGTGGAAGACTCATTCCATGGTCGGAACTTTTCATTCAGAACCAGAATCCTGCAGTGCTTAAGGAAGTTGATAATTATGGTCTCTTTGCCACCGTTCCTAGAGCAATAAAGCCGACCTCAAATGACCCTGAGGCTTCCCGTGATGATGATGATGATGATGATGATGATGACGTTAACGACATACAGCTTGTCTGCCAAGAGCCAGGATGCTCCTCTGAATTTTCTTCGGTAGAGGAACTTGAAGATCATATTCACCTCGGGCGACACAACACATCAGAGAACTTGTACGATGGACTAAGGCGCGCCTGGGCTTTAAAGTTCTCGTCACTTACACTGGAATCGCAATTATCGTCCACAGTTAAAGAAGTAACAGGTGGAGTAAATAATGAGAGTTCCAATATCGGTTGGGCCCTTCAGAAACCAAGAGGGGGAGGAACGAGGTTTGCGGAGAATGTGAAAGACTATCTTTCAACGAGATTTAACACTGGCGAGACAACTGGTCGTAAAGCCGATCCCGCCCAAGTGGCAGCTGACATGAAAAAAGCCAGAAACACTGATGGAACGAGAAAGTTCAAAAGAAGCGAATGGTTAACAAAGACCCAGGTGCAAGGATTTTTTTCGAGACTTGCAGCCAAACGAAGGAAAGGAACAGCTGATCAAGTAGAGGACGATGATGACGACGATGACAGTCTCATCGAAGACGAACTTGTTTACCTGGATGACAAAGCTAGACGTGAAGCAGTGGAAGATATTGTCAGCCAAGTGGGACTGGTGCATCCCATAACTTATGACGGTCATGACATTTGCGAGCATGCCAGACATGACACCTTATCGAAATTCAATGTCACGACGCTAAAAGCCATGTGCGCTCACTTTGAACTTCCACACAAATCCAGAGATCTTAAGTCCTCCTTAGTGAACAAGGTAAAGGACATGGTAAAGGAATGCACCTGTTTTAAGTAGCTGACGAGGCTGTCACTCAGTGAAGTAAAGAATGAATACGTTCGTTATTTTAAATTTATGGACGCCTGTAGATTGGACAGGTAACATGATTGTAAATCTGTATTGATCCGTATTTTCGTATTTTTCATAATGCCCGTGGTCATTTGAAAACAAACTAGCAAACAAAGAGAGTAAAGACCTATAAAAAGGGACTGAAAGAAGTTGTAATGCAAGAAATTTCAAGAATGTTGGGATTTGTAAACGGATAAGTGCACTCTGTCATTTGTCTAACCCACCAAAGAAAGAAAAAACAAAGGCCTGGGGGTATGGCCGATATAAAGAAATTATACCTATACAACATTAACTTTGTAGCATCTTGTTTAGACTAATTATGTGTTCAAGAGATGGACACAAAAGTTAACTCTAATTTCCTTGCATGTGTGTCCTGGTGTAAAGAAAAGGAGTGATGTTAGATTTTAGAAAAGGAGGGGGGGGGAGGGGGTACCCAGCCCGTTTCCCGAGTAGTGGAAATTCTCCATATTTTCTGAAGGATAAATAAGTAATGATAAAATACAGTGATTGCGTGTTTTTACGGTACGATTCCTGCTGTAGCTACTAATAAAAGCACCTCCAAGTAAGAAAAACTGTTTCTTTTCATTTGCTAAGTACTATAGATTTTTGAAAAAAAAAACTTTGCCAGATTATATATTTTTTTTCACAGATGCCCGTGACAGTAAGATAAAACACAACTAAGGGTAGCATTTTTTCATTTCAATATTGAAAACAGTTTAGCACACTCCGCCTTTTATCGGAACCTTTTCTTGGATTTTTTTTTTCTGTTCTGTCTTTTTGCGATTTGCTCCCAAATGCCCAACCACAGAAATAAATTAGCAAAGGCACGTTACACTTGAGTGATACAAGGTGGAATAAGAAACAAGGAAAAAAGAAATATTTAGCGATAAAACACGAGTCACTTATTAAAAAAAAACAGATCATTTACTACTTCTGAGTTTTCTCTAGCTGTGAAAAAAGCTCTTCAACCCCTCAACTTTTCTCCTGCTGTAAAATACCGACAACCCAACCCCCTCCCCACCACCCCCAAAGTATGACCCTTGTTTGACCTCTGATCAGCCAGTCACGTCACAATTCACCTTCCATTGTGGCTTCGAATGACCGATTATGAAAGCAAACGTATCAAGAATGAATTGAAGCTTATGCCTTTTCATCACTTCATAACATAAAACAGTTCTATTCAAACTTGTGGATTGTATCTGGCGACTACGTTTCCTCAGTAAGCAACCTGTAAGTGATGTTTGTGGACATAAAGTTATAAGCTGTCTTTGCATGATCGATTCCCGTTGTCAGAATTCATTTGTCGTTTTAACACGTTTTATATTTATTAAATGGCTGAATTTCGACTCTTCTTCTTCCCCTAGAGATACTACGGGAGCGAATTGAACTTAAATTATGGGACAAGTGCGACCAGTGAATAAACCGTCAATATTTACTTTGTGGAGTCTCGCACGCCGCGAGTATTCTTGTCATCTTCAACGCAATTTTTCTCAGCGCTGGATCTGTATGGTATAGGAATATCAAAAGAAGCAATTTCCTTATATTCTAAAGCTATTTAATCGAGTTTGGACGGTTGAGGGAGTTTTCTCATCGATTGCAAGGTTATGCAAATGAGCTTTGGCACGAAGCGACAATTATGTAAACACACTGAATATGGCAGATTTTAATTTGTTCTCGCGTGCAATCCAAGGAGATACCCACCGGTTTGAAAGTAGAAAACGATTCATTGAGGTAAGAAGATTACATTGATGTGCTTTTTTACTCCAATTTATGTTGAAACTTTTGAGTTTTAATCTCTTGTATTTACCTAAATTTTAACATGTGAATAAAGACCTCAGAGTATGGTGTATTTCAGAAGCGCTGGCATGCTTAGAATTTTCGTAAAATTTTCCTCGTTTCGTCAGTGAACTAAATAAAGGTGTCTTAGAATTTGTGCCAAATGATATTCCGTCAAGTACATTTTTGTGGACATAGCGCGCTTCACAAAATGGTCGAAATTTAGCCCTTCGACTACCGTTGGCGGCCCCATGTCGGCCAAAATTCAATTTTGGTCTGTAGCAAAGCGAAAATAAAGAACTAGAAAATAATTTATTGCTTTTTTGTATGTATGGACCAGAGCCTTTTCACAGGCAAAAAATAAACGGAAACTTTCTTTTGGCGCGAAGTTGAGAGGACCGCTTTAAACGGGACTTCCACTTAAACTTTCTTCAAGGAAGCCTTGATTCACTTGTAAGTGCGGCACCAAAGGAGTCATTAAATATAACAAAATCTCTTTCTTCACAAAATTTTGAACTTCTTTTCAAAAAGGGGATCTATCCGTACGAGTACATGGACTCATGGGATAGATTTAGCGAAACAAGTTTGCCTGAAAAAGAAAATTTTTACAGCAAACTTAACGACGATCATATAACAGACGAAGAGTACGATCACGCAAAGAGGGTATGGGAAGCTTTTGGTTGCAAAACGCTGGGCGACTACCACGACCTGTACGTTCAAACAGACGTTGCTTTGTTGGCAGACGTTTTCGAAAACTTTCGAAAAATCTGCCTTGAGCATTACGGGTTGGATCCTGCGAATTATTTTACTTCGCCTGGCCTTTCTTGGGATGCACTCTTGAAAAAGACAGGGGTCGAGCTGGAGCTGCTTACAGAGGTTGACATGCACCTTTTTATCGAAAGAGGACTGCGTGGAGGTATTTCGATGGTTAGCAAGAGATACGCAAAGGCTAACAATCCATATGTTGAAGGCTTCGATCCGAGCAAGCCAAAAAAATACATTATGTACCTCGATGCAAACAACCTTTACGGGTGGGCAATGAGCAAGCCGCTGCCAAAAAGTGGTTTTAGATGGAAAAGAGTTATGCCAACTGAAAAAGAAATCATGAGGAAAAAGGAGTTTGCAAAAACTGGCTGGATATTGGAGGTAGACCTCGAATACCCTGCAGAACTGCATGAAGAGCACAACAGCTACCCATTAGCACCTGAGAAAAAGAAAATAAATAAGGACTTGTTTTCACCCTACCAAAAGGAATTGATAAAAAACCTTGATCTGGACCCACCAGACAGCGAAAAGCTTGTTTTAACTCCTGAAGACAAAACTAATTATGTTGTGCATTATCGAAACTTGCAGTTTTATTTGAAACAAGGAATGAAACTCAAAAAAGTGCACAGGGTTTTGGAGTTCGAACAGGAATGTTGGATGGAGCCGTACATAAAGATGAACACAGAATTCAGGAAAAAAGCGAAAAACGACTTTGAAAAAAACTTTTACAAGCTAATGAATAACTCAGTTTTCGGAAAAAACAATGGAAAACCTGCGTAACCGTGTTGACATAAAAATAGCGCGAAGCGACGAAACGAAAAAAATAAGAAAACTAGTTGCCAGTCCATTGTGCTCAAGACACGTTCTGTTTTCAAACGATCTGGTCGGAATAGACATGCGGAAAAGCAGACTTTTTCTCAATAAACCTGTCTACACAGGCATGACTATCCTTGACGTAAGCAAGATTTTGATGTATGACTTTTTTTACAACGAAATGAAAATGGAGTACGGGCAGCGCTGCGAGCTTTTGTATACAGACACTGACAGCCTTCTTCTGGAGATTGAAACAGAGGATATTTACGAAGATATTTATCAAAACAAAACTCTATACGACACAAGCGACTACCCAAAAGAACATTCACTTTATTCATTAATCGGGCGTGGCCGATTTATAGTTTACCCTTTGGTCGTCCTAGAGCGTAGTCTCCTGGCGCGGCCAAAAAGACGGGGATAGCTTGGGGTTGCTACAAAACCGCTACGGGTGACGCATACCGCAATGGTTTTCATTTTAGTTTTGACAGGAAATCGTTGCAGGCACACTTGGTCGACTTTTGGGTTAATGTGTAATCAGGTTGTGTTTTTTTGCTTCGGCGGAAGGACAGAGAAAAAAGCTTACGGGGCAAAGTACAGTATGGGGCCCAGTTCTCGGCCACTTTTGACGTAAACTTGTATTTCTTACCTCAAAAGAAGCGCAGGAACTTGAAATTTCTCCCAGAGCTAGCTACATTATTCAGCTTTTTGGTGTAAAGCTATCGACCGGTCAAAAATTAATTTGCCCGAGCAATAATAAAAATAAAAGCTCCATTTGTGGGCCCAGTTCTCGGCCACCTTGGCCCAGTTCTCGGCCACTTTTGACGTAAACTTGTATTTCTTACCTCAGAAGAACCGCAGGGACTTGAAATTTCTCCCAGAGCTAGCTACATTATTCAGCTTTTTGGTGTAAAGCTATCGACCGTTCAAAAATTAATTTGCCCGAGCAATAATAAAAATAAAAGCTCCATTTGTGGGCCCAGTTCTCGGCCACCTTGGCCCAGTTCTCGGCCACTAAAAAGCTTGTGCGTAATTATCTGTAAAAAAATGCTCAATTAATTTTCACAGTCATAAAATCACTCTGTAAACCTATTTATACTATATCGATCCCAAATTATTTTTATGATGCTTTGTTTTACTTTAGAAAAGAAGGATTTTAACGCGCCTAGTTGCCTATGTGCAGGTTCTGGCAAAACCGCATTGTGTGACCCGTGCATTTAGATGGTTTATTTTGCAGTGAAAAGGTCTTGAAAGATTTAGGTGTTGTAGAAATAATAGACAAGACAAGAGTCAGCTCAAAACTTAGAGATAAGATTGAACTTTATTTTTAAAACATTTATTTCTTTCATTCTGGCAGCAGCAGATGAAATTATATTAAAAACCAAGCGCTAAGCTGTTATAGCGAGCAGGGTGGCCGAGAACTGGCAAATACGCAAACGTCGCAAGAAAAAATTTCGAAGTAAATTAATTAAGACCAAAAAATACAACGGTTCAACGAAAAGTTAACTAAAGCAGAAAGCTGAATTATTCTACGTTTCACATGCCAAAAATTAGCTCGTATGGTGGGGGCTTTTGGATAAAATACGAATTTAACTACATCCATGAATTTGGAGCCGTAAACAAATGCAAATGCAAATTCACCTACCTCCGCGTAAACTCGACGTGTGAGCTTTCTATATCGAATTGAACGATCAAACTCAAGATACTTAAAGCACATGAATCAGTCTATCGTTTGAAGGAAATACCTTTTTCTTTTGATTCAACTGGAGTGTGAAAAAACGCGTTAAACACAAAGTGGCCGAGAACTGGACCCGGCCGAGACTGGGACCCATACTGTACTGATATTCACCATTGTGAAATTGCACTTACTTTGACAAGTTAAAGTTATTTTTGTAAATGAAAAAGGTAACGTCATTGATGTCACGCAGTGTTTTTTTTAGCAAACTAGATGGTTTGCTGGTTTCTGACTATGAATGGGGGTGTGATCTTGCGGTATATTGTTTGAGCCTGACTCCGCCGTAAAACTTTTTTTTATTTAGCAAGAACTGTGTCGATTTTCATTTCTGAACAATTGGTCGTCAAGTCGTTTGTCACAAAGAGTAGAATGTTTGTACAGCATGTTTTGGAATTATTTTAGATTTGGTTAGTAAGACGCTTCTGAAGACCTGAGCAAAACATTGGGAATGTACAGTATTAATAGGAACTTGAATGGAATTTTTCACAAGTTGGATAAAGGTATCAACTGAAAAAAATGGAATTCAAAATGAGAACTTGGATTTTGTTGTAATTAAATTTTATCGCGGATTGGATGCATAATATCACGGTTTTGAAAGTCTTCAAATAATTAGAAAGGTTCCTTTCTTCCTTTTGATCTTATTGTTATTTTCATGTATTGATTATTCGAAAGTGGTTTTCGTTGATACGAAAATAACAGTAAAAGTGAGTCCGCTATGCGAACATGTGTGGACTTTCATTTAAATAAAAGTTGACATTATGAATTAATCAATGAGTTACTGTAGCAGTCAACAACTTCAAGTTTCGAATCGAGTAATTCGAGATACAAGGCGAAAAAACAAAGAACTTGTCAATCAATTTATTATTTACAAGACTGTTGGAAGAACAAAGTGTACTATTACTTGTCTTATGTACTACGCTTCAAGAAACAAACGTTACCATTGCCGCTCGGGATGTCACGCAATGTGAAGGAGCGTGGTGTGACCCTTTGTCACGTCGTTCACGACAAATGCCTTTTTTCATGCAAATAAAAACCTAGAATCCTACAAGAACAGCAGTTATTAGACCAAAAGCCTTTCCTTACCGCTAGCAAGATAGGATACTATTTTCATTAAAAAAAGAAATGTTGCGTGGAGCATGTGAACTGTCTCGCATCGCTTGTTTACACAACCCTTACTTTTTGTGTAAAGCTTGTGTAAACAACTCATCGAAAAACTTATTTTCTTTCAATGAGTTCTTTTTTAACCTTTTTGGAATAAGAACTTTTCAATAAGCTTTCACAAATAATTTCTTAGTAGCTTGCGTAGAAAGGCGGAGAAATATATTTTTCTGTTTACGAAATATTCACTTGAAGTCGGTGTTTTGAGAGGCGGCGAAGGACGTTATTTGAACCGACAATTAAATTATTTTGTCGCACGGTTTGGATATATGCATATTCTACGGTTCGATGTTATTTTTATTCTTTTCATGACAATGTTTTAGTTCAGTTCTGAATTCGACATCGGTCTTTTGTTAAATATACTACTTGAGAGAAATGGAGCTGGTGAATTATATCCCGGAGTCCAAGACAAGTAAAACAACATGATCAGCGAACTTGTTTTGATACAACTCGTTATGCATTCATTGTGTTTGGCAAAGCTGAAATAAATAAATAACCAGACATTTGATTCGTTTTAATATGCGAATCAAAAATGCTCAAGCCGCACAGAGAAACAAAAACTGTGGAAAGTGAGTCAAAAGTGTGAAAAACAAGAAACGTGACCTATGACCGCAGTTGTTCAGCTCATTAGATATGAAGATTTCAGCCGTCGTGATTGTTATTTCACTTTTCATCTACGCCACCGCTGCCTTTGAAGTTGTTCCTTGATGTATATTTTCAAGCCACCACACGTTCTTCGAAAGCTGTGTCAAAAAAGGCTTCTAGATTCAAGAATAAAGTGCGACTTACTCGATACTGATCGAATTTCTGGGTTTACTGCCTTGGCTGCCCATCTCACCGAAACTTCAGAAACTTCGGATTCTCCGATCACTGTCGAAAACTTCCGAAAGCACTAAGCCGAGTTATCACGGAAAGTGACCCCCCAATCGGAAAAAACTGCATGACAACAATGTGTAGACTTTAAAGTCCACACAAAAAAACGGGTTTTCACTGAATTGCTTGAAGTATTTTTAGACGTGATAATATTGGCTTAATCAAATTACATTGTGCACGAAATATTTGTTATTCTTTTGTCTTGAAACTTTGAGGAAATTGAAATTTTTGTTTGACAGTAGTGTATGAAAGGCATTTTATAGAACTGAATAAAAAATAAGAAACATTGATAAAGGTTATTTCAAAGATTTATTTTGCTTGATTTTGAAGGGTTTCAGGAGTTTTAAAGAGTGCTGGTAAACGGCTGTATGTTGTTTGTGATTACGGATCTTATTTAGTTTCGAACGCTCTAATTTTTGAAAGGTTAAAACAGGTTAAAACCGGGCGGTTTCATGAGTTTTTTGGGTAGAAAGGTACGGTGGTGGTCAAAAAAAAAAAAAATGTTTAGAAAGGAATGACTGTAGTAGCACGTAAGTCGGAGGTTTGCGTGAGTCACGGGGTATAGTATGCGTGAGCTGGATTTCCGGCGTCATAACGGCATGTTTTGTTTACTGAAAGATACACTCGACGTTTAGTTAGCTTAGTCGGCTTGGGAAACTATTTTAAAAATGAATGTTGTAATAGTTAATTAATAGTAATCTAGAATTAACCCACTCTCGATTGGAGTCTGTTCTGGATTCGCGCTACCTTTTCGCCGCGAAGAAATTTTGTAAAATTTCGCTAGTGGAAAGAGGTACTGTAAGAACAGTATCAATAACTCAAAAGGAGGAACTTCTTTGTAGCTCTGAATTAAGACGTATGATAAAATTTTAGAATAAGAAACTTTCGATATATGGTTTTCATATTGTTTTTGTCAATTTCCTTTTGTGGCAGATTTTTTGAGAATCAGCTTTTCTTTCGTGTGATGACAGACACAGGACAGAACGGGAGGTGGATGAGAAAGATGCCGAAGATGAATAGGCACCGAAAAACGACAAGAACCGTCAAGGACTTATCTTTAGAGGGCGGGGAGTTTTGGCATACTGTATTTTGAGGACTGGACTGGACTAGTAAAACGCGGACTAGTAAAACGCGGACTTGTAAAACGCGGACTAGTATAACGCGGACTAGTAAAACGCGGACTAGTAAAACGCGGACTCAGGTAAAACGCGGACTTGTAAAAGGCGGACTAGTAAAACGCGGACTAGTAAAACGCGGACTTGTAAAACGAGGACTAGTAAAACGCGGACTTGTAAAACGCGGACTTGTAAAACGAGGGCTTGTTAAGCACGGACTTGTAGAACGCGGACTTGTAAAACAAGCGCTTGTAAATCGGATAAAACTAAACGGTTTAGCGGGCGAAACAATTTGTGTTTGAAGCTCTTGTGTGTTTCTTCGACGGCATATTTCTAGCTTTTTTGAGCACTCTATGTAGTCAGGTCGGTTAGCGTAATAATCGTTACTTGCGTGATAAAAGCACCAATTTTTGCATGCGGACTCCTTTCTATACTTTATTTAAGTTTATCCGTGGCTCCATCCGAATTATTTTATTTTTTCTTGAAATTTAAACCAGAACGTTTTTAGCTCATTTGCATATATTCATAAAAGTTGTTCCGCACTGCCCCTTCGTAAGCGATCGATTAGATTTTGTGATAAAAGCCCCAATTTTTGCATGCAGCCATTTTTCGATACTTGTTTTAAGTTTATTCGTGGCTCCATCCGAATTTTTTTTATTTTTCTTGAAATTTAATCTAATTTGCATAAATTCATAAACGCTGTTCTTCAATGTTCCCTTTGTACAGGCATTTATACCATGCCATAGAAAATACAGCCAATCAGAATACAGGAATGCCGTTGTATATTCGACGATATTCAACCCAACCTTCCCATCGTGCGCTGCGACTGTATTTTTCGACGAAATTTAGTAAGCGTATTTTCTATGGCATGGTATAAAATAGTTACACAACACTTTCTCGTGGTATACTATGGAATATCCCACTTGTCACTTGTATTTTCTTGGTATACACACTCGCCTAAAGGCTCGTGTGTATACCGAGAAAATACAAGTGACTCGTGGGATATTCCATAGTATACCACTCGAAAGCGTTGCATAACTAGTATTTATCAGAGTATTTGATATTGATAACCCATAAGGTAAATTGAAGAAAAAACCACGCGATTTTCAGGTTCCCTAACCCTAGCGTTCCACGCAGTCGTTTTTAATGACAAAAGTAAAAAATGCGGTGGCTTAAGGCTTGAAAAAATTAACTCTAATATCCTAGACAGGAGTGGATCTAGTGGCGTTGGATTGGGTGGCTAGCCACCCCCTTGATCCAAAAATAAACATAAAAACATGAAAATATAAGGAGAGTGAAACTCGATAAGGTGTAGAAATCGTTGCAATGTTCGGTTAAAATAAAGTCTGGTGAAGGGATATTTTGCTGAGCCTTATTAAAGTGAGTTAAAGCAAAGCATTTTCCGTCGGTGGCATCTTCTCCATGAACGTTCTTAAGACAGAAAAGTTAAATCCTAGTTTGGTTAAGGGACAAGGACGAAATCTCTCTGTCATAAACAATGATAACCAGCCGTTCAATTTTACGGAAGTGCTCACAGTCGACGGCATCAAGGGATTCAAACGGATGAGAGAGGCTGAATAGGCAGTTGTTTCTGTTTCTTCTTTAAATGCCTGCCAAGTCTGCCCTTTCCCCTAAAACTGCATTGATGTAGTATTACAACCAGATATAGCGTGGACAATGGCAGAGAGCTTTCTAGGTACAGATGGAGGAATCGTAGCTGTTGGTATACATTTACCCGGTTGGTTCTCAGCTGGAAACTGGAGGAGACTGATGCCGGTACAAAAAAGAGCTTTTGAAGGTTGTCTAAGGCATCAACAGTGAACAGACCTTTCGCAGGCAGGCAGAGGATACAACTCCATCTTCGTCAAAGTGCTCGCACATGGCTTCTGCTGTCCACTCTTCAAGCTGTGCGACCCTAACCTGCGATCAGGCGTTCTTTTTTTGCGGCGGGAGGAGAAAAAGATCGCCGGTTAGTGTGACCCTGGTATAGGAAATAGAAATTCCCAGCTGGTGTAAATGCTTGATGATCCGCTTGCTTCTCGATCTATGATCTATGTATGTTCAAGTCAATGTAGACAGGCAGAGGCGGTGCACGATTTTCGTTTTTTTTTTCTTGCTTTTTCAAACCGTCTCCATTGAAAATTAAGAATATTATGATTTTGAGGTTAGTTAGTAACGACGCTTCTTGACTCTTTTATGGAAACAATCGACCATTAAGTTTATATGCCTCGTGGCTGAAAATGTATTTTCTTATTATTGAAGCTGCCTTGGCCAAAATTTGAGCGTCCTCTGTGTAATCTCGTTTCTTACTACAAGCGCATAAATACAGTAGAACCCCGGTAACTCGACCTCTAAAGGGGAACGAAAAACAGTTCCAGTTAGCAGTTCCGGTTAGCGGAGTTTCGAGTTATCGGGTCGATTAAATGTTTAATTTGTCAAGTTAATAATTCATTTGATAGTTTGCTGATTTTTTAGCACTTCAGTATACAGTACAGTGCAAATTAAACTTATCTCGTCAGAAACTCTATCACGATCATAAATTCTTATAATAAGAATGGAAAAAGGCTGTCAAATACTTGATCCGTTCGTTGCTCTAATCAATGGGAATTCGTGGCGGGTTGCAAGAACCAAAATTCGAGTTATCAGGGTAAATTTGACCCAAATTTTGATCGAGGGAAACGAAATTCAGTTCGACTTAGCAGGGTTTTCGAGTTATCCGACTGTAATCACCATAATAAACATTTTAGAATACTGCATCTAAAAATTGCAATTTTAGCAAAAAACTTCAACAACGTCTTTAATTTATATATATTTTTGCAACATTTAAGCATAAAACTGCAAATTACTTACGGAGTAGAGAAATATTTCCTGCTGTTCCACTTTAATTTAATCAATTCAAAATGGCGTGGTAGCGGTGCTTGAGAGATTGTGCGTGGTCAACATGTTTAGCAAATTTTGCAAACTGCAAGAAAAAATTCAGGTGGAGCCACGGATAAAATTATTTAATAGTCTTTAAAGAATCATTCTGCAGAGTTTGGTGCTTTTATCAACCGTGTCACGATTTCTCCAAAAATTTGCCCTAAGCGACCTGACTAATGGTCTGTTTTAGCGTGGAGATGTTTTTGCAGTATAGCACATGTTCGTTCTGCAAACCCCTACGAAAACAACGGGATTGATGCTATGAGTTGTGTGCATATGTTTCTTTCTTTCCACTACTTGACGTCTGTTGAGTGCAGTCGTTTGTATTGCTCGCACGAGGTAGAACGGGGCCCGTCCAGAAATCAACAGTCAATCGTAAATAAAGGTGACGGGCCTACACGACTCCTACGTTCGAGACATTAGAATATTTCCCGTTAAATGTTTAAATTCGGTCTTTCGACCTTATTTGCTTCTGACTTCTTTCTAAGGGTACTGTTTTAATTTGGGGGCAGTATGTGGTAAATAAAGGTGACGGGCCTACACGACTCCTACGTTCGTGACATTAGAACATTTGCCGTTATATGTTCAAATTCGGTCTTTCGACCTTATTTGCTTCTGACTTCTTTCTGAGGTTACTGTTTTTTTGAGACATTATGTATTGAAGAGAGCCGTAAGATGATTGTGGCCAAGGAATTCGAAGTGTCTAGAGGCGTTTTACAAGTCCGCGTTTTACTAGTCCGCGTTTTACTAGTCCAGTCCAGTCCAGTCCACAAGTTAAAGACACATCAAGACCACCCCACTGTGAATTGCCATAGCACAGACAAAATTATAGTCAATATCTTATGTGTTTTTAAGAGAATTACATAAGAACCAAGGCATGTCTTGTCTTGCCTTACATTGACATGCAATAATTTGGAAATACTAAGCTCGTAACAGTTTAAGACAGAATCCATCAGGAATTTGAGTAACATTAATTTTAGTTACGCAAAAATTGAGCACCAGAATAATTTAAATCCTTGTGTTCTTTCATACCTTGTTAAAGGCTTGACATGTGATAACACCAACATAACACCAACAACAGTTCTTTATCAGTGGGGATTGAAGAAAAAAATGGAAACATCATCACACAGTTGACCCCCATGCAAAAACACTCCAGGATGTCACGGGGCTGTTTGGTGTCCGTCTGCCAATTTCTAACTTCAAATTCCAATGTTAAATTCACATTAAATTTTCAATATTTCTTAGTTGTCTAAATTTTACTAATTCTTTTAAAAAAACTATCACCTGCCAAACATCCCCAAAAATCACTCAAAAAATTACAAAATACCGCAATACATAGATACATGGGATGAGTGAAGTTTCCTTGGATTCCTTGAAACACCAACAAGATATTTCCGTTTAAGGTGGCTGATAATGGGTTTCAGTATTTCCCAGTCCTTATACTTTGGTTCAGGACTAAAAGCCTTCATCAGTTGCTATTACAGTAATGGTATGAAACAAATGTTCAATCATTCATCAACAAGTTGTGATCATTTTCTTGACAATAGTAGTTCCCCGGTAAACGGTTGTAGTACTGTCCCATCAAAGTGCAATGCCTGGAAAATACCGAAAAGCACACCACCTTCAGGTGAAATCGCACCTTACAGTATTACCAATACACTGCACTTTGCTAAGTCTTAAAACTTAACATTGTCTAGTCATCTACTTCAATCGTTTATTTGTATTGTGTGAGATACATTTATAAATTGAAACCATCATGTCATTAAGTAATAATGCAATCTCGACAACGTTCTAGATATTATATTATGCACACTAATACAGCTCATGCAAGCCCTGTGACTTACACAAACACAGTCGGACTAAGTGCTACTTAAGTAACTGCTTCGTGGTTTCTGCTGTACTGAACCCTGCCTTTCAAGGCAAAGCGCCCGATTTTAAGCTTCTCAAGCTTCTCAATGTTCTTGTTCGAAAACAAAAAGGTCTTGGGGAAAATGAAAGACGAATGCGCAGGAACACCAATTTCAGAGTGTGTTTGTCTCAGGCCCAAAATGTACTCGATCATTTACGGCACGCAAACCGCGGACCAAAAAAAAAATCAAAAAAGCGAAAGGTGTAAAAAAGAGCGTTGTAAAGAAGCAAATTGTACATGAACAGTATAAGGAAACGCTTTTTGGAACAAAGCAGTTATGGCATGGAATGAACATACTTAGAAGCGAGGGTCATGAGATTTACGGAATGCATCTCAACAAAGTCTCGCTGTCGCCTTTTGACTCAAAGCGATGGATAGCGGATGATGGGATACAAATGCTTACGGATATAAGCCGACATAAACAGAACGTTTATAGCTTTTCTGGTGGTAACTGTGTATTTTGAGGAATAACAAGCAATTCTTCACGCACGAAGCCGCGCTTGGGGCCATCGTGCAAGTAATAAAGCACTGGCTGATCAGGTTTAGTAACAGACCTTTCGATGCTGTAGACTTTTAATGACCAAATCGGATCTGTTGCCCTTTTTACGCCGCCTTCCAGCTCGCCAGGTTGGTAGAGATAGCGTACATTAACGAGAGAGGGTATTTTTTTTCTTTCTTGCCAACAGGCCTTGTATATTTTGAGGACGGTTTGGACGAAACAGCCTTTTCTTTGATTGCAGCAGCAGGGTTTTTTCCAGTAAGACTGGTAACTTCGTTGTTCAGAGCGGTAACAACTTCGGGAAGCCTTTTTACCCACGCTGTCGACCGCTGGCCAGATGGCAGGTTCATCTCGACACCGTACTGATAACCAAACAGGCGCCCTGCCAGTGTTTGATTAAATCGTTCAACAATAGCTTGATCTCTGTGGATATTAACACGCCCGCGTCTAATATAGGTTTTGTGATTTTCCATTTCTTTGGTAACAGCTCCCATGAATTCGCGACCAGGGTCAACTTGAAGCATATGTGGCCATTTTAGTGCACTTCGCCTGTAAATTGTCTGAAAACCTTTTGCAACCTCAGTTGAATCTTTGGAGGTCAAAGGCTCGGCCTCTTTGAAACGGCTGGCAACGTCAACAACAGTCAGAGCGTATTTGTAAACTTTTCGCCCTCGCGGCAGTTTGTCGTGTGGCAGAAAAAGAAGGTCCGCCTGGTGGACCGCGTTAGGAGAAGAAACATCGAATTTTGGGCGAGGAACGTATCGTGGTGCCGGAAGGTTGATCTGCCAAAGGGCCTGCTTAACTAGCCACTTTTTTGCGGCATCTTCGGAAACCTTGGCCGCCTCGGCTAATTTTTTTATCGCTGCAATTCCCTTCCAGTAGCCCTGGGGGCTATAGTAGACTTTCGAGATCTTTGCATCCATGCGTATACAAGAAAAAAAGAAACGTTTAAAGAAACCGAAAGGCAGCGTACCCAAGTGCAAGCGCGCCAGCGCCAACGAACATCAGTTCACCTTGTTTCTGCTGCTCGCTTGGCTGATAAAAATCAGAGAACTTGGGCTCTTTCGGAGGAATCATTTGTTTGTCAGGATGTGCCTGGTTGTAGAGTTTGAAAGCGTAGTCAGTGTTTGTGAAGTTCTGTTTGGCCTGCTCTTTTATTTCCGCGTTGGTTTGTATCCAGTCGAGGAGCTTGGTGCGGTCGCGAGAGTATTTCGCATAAGCAGCCTGGTAGGCCTCTAGAGCTTTGTCGTGTCTTTCTTTTTCTTTTAAAGCGGCGTCATCTCCGCCACCCAAAGCTCGAGCAAGGTAGTTGCCGCCAATGAAAGCAGCAGCGTTCAAGATAGCTCCGCCAGCCATAATCGCGATGCTTGCCATGGTTGAACTTTGTTAATATATTATGTACAATTTTTTAATTGTCTGGAAGAATTTTTTGGTCTTCGAGGTACTGTTTGAGCGCAATGCTGCCTGCCATGACAGCCGTGAACTTTGCATAGTTCATAAAACTGCTGCTGGGGTCGGATGTAAAGTTTTCTTTAACAATTTTTTTGGCAGCCCAGCCGATTCCGGCGGCGAGACCTGTAATGGTGGCGGCATCCATGAGTGTTTTCACTAGCTTGTTGTCGGACATGACAGTTCAGTATAAAATAATAAAAAAGTATTCAATTGAAAATTTTTTTTCATGCAGCGCCGGCTGCAACTTTTTTTGTGCTTTCGATACCTGCGTTGTACCCTTCATTATAGACTCGTTGGCGCTCGCGCGCTTCTTCTTGTTGGTTGTCCTCTTTATATTCCTCAACTCCACTTGATGTTTCAATAAAATCATCTCTTAAAGAGTCTATAACAAAACATAATACACTAATAGAAATCGACGTAGCACCGATTTTAAAAAATAAAGATGAAAATTCATCAAAAGATCGCGGTAGCTTCATCGTTATAATAAATGAAAAAGAAATATTCAAAAGAAATATTTTAATCCATCGGACGGATTCCTCTTTGTGAGCCCTTTGGGATCAAGCCATTTTGGCTTGTTGGTTGCGGGATTCTCGATGCCACAGGGTGCGTTGGCACCCTCTCCCTTACTGAGTTTTCAACTCTTGCTGCTATCTCTGGTGTAACTTGAGAGTCAGAGAGCCCTTCGGGCTCGGGATCACCTTCGACGCTTTTTCTATTGAAAAAGGCTTTTATGTCTTCGCGTTTCACATAAGTTGTAATGATTGCAACGCCGATACCAAGCAAAGAGATCAATTGATTTGTGGTGAGACCGCTTGATTGCGGCTGAGCCTCGGTCACTGGCGGAGTTACATTTCGCTTTGCAGATGCAGATTTCTTTTCCTTTTCTTTTGCAATTATTGCAGCAGCCTCGACAGCAGCTTTTTTCTGTGCTTCACGAGCCTGTTTTGTTTTTTCAGCTACAAGCTTTCCAGCAGCTACTCGCTTTGGATTTTTGGCAGGCTTCGTTGCAGGAGTTGTTGAAGTAACTTGGTTCTGTACTTCTTGTGCAATCTGAGTTTGTGATTCACGTTGTTCGAGCTCGGCCATTATATAATGAGAAAAAAAATAATATTTAAATGAAAAATGCTCAGCAAACTTTTTTGGTCAGCATTTAATGAGCATTGTTCAGTAATTACTTAGCATTTTCTTAGCATTGCTCAGAAAAATCTTCAGTAGTTGATGTTTCTTTGGTTTGCAACTTTGTCGGGACCCCTTGGGTCCCCGCGCCAGGCGCAGCTTCGTTTAAATCAATGTGCTTTGTTGTGATGAGCGCAGCATTTGCAACGGCAAGAAAGCGGCCGCATTTCAAAGCCAGACCGCCTGCCAAAGTGGACAGCTCTTTACTGATAATGTAGTCTTTTTTGAGTTCCTTTTGATAATCATTGACGTCCTTGATATTTACGGCCATACCAACGACTTTGGTAACAAGAAAAATAAAGCTGTCAATCAAGCTGTCGGTTGTTTTGGATCCAACGTATGCCTCATATCTCTTTAAGTACTTTTCGACTTCTTTATCTGTCAAGCGCTTCACCTGCTCGTGTGTCAGTTGCACACCGATTGCTTCTTTGGCTTTTCCTGTTGAAACAAGGATTGCAAGCTGTTCACGCAAAGCAGGAATGTCAGGGCCTTGAATGGATGCCATAGCGCTTTCTGTACTTTCTGGTTCAGCTCCTAGCAGTTCCATTACGGAAGCTAATTCTTGTTCACTTGCAGCGCCCTTGACGCTCTCGGGAGGAGAAGTTGCGAAAGGGTCAGCCATTTATTACTATAAAAAATATGTTCAATAAAAAAATTCTGTGCCGTAAGGGTGGCGATGAGAAATGACAAGATGCGAAAACTTATTATTTTTCAGCCTTGAAATGAGTTCTTTGGAAACCTCATAGGTAAGTTCGCCAGCGTAATCCTCAAAGATTGCCTTCGTGGTCTTGGCAGAGGGGGTGTAAAAGAAAACAATTGCCGCAACATTTTCGCGGAATGAGGCTGTTATGCTTGTCATTTTTTGAGTCAGCACCCATATGCTTAAACCTGCGTGGCGAGCAGAGAAAGCAACATTGACCAACTCCCCTGTTCTTCCCTTTACATCTTTCGAAGCAGCGCAGTCGTCGAGGATGATAAGCGTGTTCGTACCCTCAAAAAGAAATCTTGTTAACCTTAACCAAGATTCAACCTCGTGCTGCTCGCAAATAAAACCAAAAAATCGAAGATCTTCCTCAGCAAAGCGATAATAAGTCTTGTTGTGCGCGAACGTCGGGCAGATTAGCACGATATAGTCAAACTTAGCCGCGGAAAGGGCCACAAAGCTGATTAACCAAGTATCTTGTTTTTCCTGAGTTCGTTGGTCCCACAATGAGGGCGTTGAAGGGTATATTGGCAGGATCCATCTTCGTTCGTTTATATTATAAAAGCACAGAATCTAACTGCCTGCCAATTATATTCATTTGGGCGTCGCTGATTACGTAAATGTGGCAGTTCAAATTACCTGAGCCGCTTGCTTTCCTCTCTAGCTCAAGCTGGACACCGTCCTTTGTGTTCACAAGGCGCGTGCCGCTTCCGTGCATCGAGTGGTCAGCCATGGAACGCAGATCAATAAGAAGGCCAAACTTGTCTTCTGTGTAAAACTTTTGCAGAGTCATGTGCTGCGTTTTATTTTTTTCTTTCATGTAGAATCTTTTAACTTCTCCCCAAATGTCCATTCCTTCGATGCCGTTGTTGTACAGCATGTTTGGCGAGCCGTTGACAGTGATGCTTACTTTTGTAAGGTCCGGGTTAATGTACTTTTCCGAGCTCCTTGCACCTTTGTTATATTGCTCAATAAATAGGAGCAAGATACCTTTCATGGACCTCCTCTGCGGGTTGACCCTTAGATTCAGACGTGTGTCGGAGCCTGAATTTTGCAAAAGTCTTCACTTTATCACGCTGGATGTGGTCGTAAGCGAACTCTTTGCCGCCCGAATAAGCGCTGAACGCTTCATCTGCAATTTCCTTGCTTCTTATCATCTCGTACTCCAGCTGGATGTTTGTCAACTTGTATTTCAGTTTTGTTGTATCTGAGCCTCTGACCACATGTTCGGCTGCCGCGAGCTTCAGTTCGAACACAAGATCATTGAATAGTGCCTGTGGATAAAATGCCCCATGGTCAGTTAAAATCTGGTGATCCAGTCGGATGCGGTATTTATTACCATATAGCTCATTCAGCTTTTTTTCTGCTTCGACTCCTGAAGTTTTCTTATCGCCAGCATTTGAGCGAATTTTGTTGAGGTCCTCGCTCTGAATGCCCTCTGGCACCCTGTCGTCGCGCTCCTCCTGCGAAAGGAAAAAATCCTCAAATATTTTGTAGATGTCATAGCCCACCGTGTCCTGCACGACGGTGCCTTCGTACTTTACAACAAACTTGTCGACCAGAGCTCGGCTGACGTTGTCAACCAGAAAGTTGTCGGCATGGCCTCCGCTCAAGTCGATGTTGAAGCGCAGCGCCAGCGAGCCAGGCACAATGACCTCGTTTTCGTTCAGCTTGGGCACTGAAACATACAATGTTTCCTCTGGATTGGCTTCAGTGCGGTCAAAAGTGATTCGTTTTACAGTGCGCTCGGCTTTCAGTGCGCCGAGTATTTTCTCTGTGCGTCCCGGTCGAAGATTTTCTTGAACAGCAGCCATCTCTCGATTGGTTTTATTGTTAAATTGAAAAGTTTAATTTGAAAATATATATAAATTAAGCGATGGCAACAGGTGGTGGTGATTTTGGATACGAGGACCCTGATTTGGACCGAGATCTTGACCACAACAGTGATAACGATGATGAAGAGGAACAAGAGGTCGACACAACCAAGGAATTTCAGCCCGGGTGGATATCCACACCCAACCAAAAAGGTGAAGAATATGAAATGCAAACGATACAGCACGAACAGAGCGGGCTGCCAGATACATCATATGAAGAAACACCTTTGCTTGGCAGTGCGCAATCAATGAGCGAAAAGGCATGGAATGCTCTAAAAGGTGTGTTTCCAGAAAGCTCATCAACAAATCTTGAAGCCTCTTATAGTCTAAAGGGCAGATTACAAGTAAAAATGGCCGGAGCTGGTAAAAAAATATATGACCTTTTCACCACCAAAAGGGGTACAGGTGGTAACCAACAGCTAAATCCAAGTCTTACAAAAGAAATCAGGAAAGAACTTGGACCAATGGCACAAGAACTTATTGAGAGAGACAATGAAGAAATAAAAGATGAGCGCCAAAGATTAAGAGAAGCTGAAATTCAACTACAACAGGCAGAAAGAATTGGCACGCAAAAAGAAAAAGCCGCCCAAGAAGTGCGAGATCTGAGAATAAGAATCGAGCGAACAAATGCCAAGATGGATCAACTTGGGTCAAATGTTGAAAATGAATCAGAATTGCGCAGACTTTATCAACTGAAAAAAAATCTCGAAAAGGATTTTGAAAACGCAAAAAAAGAAGTTGCTGCTCTTGAAAAACAAGCAAAGCAGAAGGCAAAAGAACAAACACGAGTCGGCCAACTAAGGGCAAGCCTCGCTGCCAAAGAGAGCGAAAGAAACACTTTGCAAGAAAGGCTCAACGACAGAAAAGCTTTGGATGATCTAAAAGAGAGAGAAGCCGAGCTGAAGCAACAAAACGAGGAAGATCAAGCTGTTATAGAGGATGAGAATGCCTCCCCCACTGACAAACAAGCCGCGGAAGAAAGAGTTGCGGAAAGAACCGAGGAGCTCGGGCGTTTGCAAACGCAGATTGCCGAAAGAGAAAGGGCTCTTCCACGTCGTGAGAGGATCAAAGAGATCTTCAAAAAATATGGCGTGACAGTTACAGCGATCTTTCTTGCTGCTGGTGTCACGATTGGTGCTGTAATTGGTGCCATTACAAACTCTTTGAAGGCCACCGGCAAAGCGTTGGGAAAAGGCCTAAGTGATGTTGGCTCAAAGGTTGCGTCAGCTCTGCCCGGTCTTATTGGCTCGATTGTTAGCTTTCTTTTCAAAACCGCTGGTCAAGCCATCGGTTTTCTTGCTGAACACACCTGGCTGCTTATCCTTGCTGCGGTTGCTTTTCTTGTTGAAAAATACATCAAAAAGAGGCGTTAGCGCATAAGGGTGTAGAGCAAAGCTGCTGCTCCAACCGCGCCAACAGCGACAGTTGCTTTGTTTATTTCGTGTGAATCATTGGCTACGGCCTTCGTAGCTTTAGCGCTTTGCGCGTTGCTAGCTGGTGTTTCAGCAGCGCTTGCGGCAGGTGCCTGATTTTTTTTTGCTGTGGCGCTCTTGTGTATAGGATTTGAAGGGTGGCTGTTTGGTGGGTTGATTTTTGATGGTCCTCCGGCCATAAGTTTAAGAGCTGATTTTTTTGTGGAGGTATTAACTTCATTATTTACTCCAACTTTCATTCCTCCTACCGCCTGCTTAAGCTGGTTGTTGTAACCAACAACGCTTTCTGTATTTATTACCATCCTGGCGGGCATAAGCCAGGCACCTGGACAGACGGCGAGGTTAAGCCGAACCTTGGCCTCATCGATTGCGAGTTGGTATCTTTGAACTGACTTTGCCAGATCAGGTTGCCTTATAGCGTCTTCAACCAACACGAGGAACTCACTTTGAGCCTCCTTTGCGCGGCCGCCTGTGCCAAGTATGCTACTTCGAACGTTGACCTGCGAACCCAAAATACAGTAGACAAAAGCCTCTATCGACTGGTTTACTCTCGACAAACCTGCTTGGGTCAACCCTTCCGCGGCGTTAGGACAAAACCAGTCTGCCTGTGCATTTGCGGAATCATCAGGCTCTATGTATTGAATCAAGTTACCCTTGATTGCCGCTCCCCCTTCGTCCGAAAATTTATCGTAATCAGGGTATTTTGCCCCAGAATTTTTCGGACCAATATTTGAGATCCAGATATAAACGTCACCCGACAAGACCTCGTCGTACGAAGCGCTCTTGCGGCGTATCGGATCAAAATCGCCAAAATCGCCGCACTCAAGATATGTTATTGACTGTGAACAATATTATTCAAGGCAGGGCACCATCCAGCTTCAAAAATCTTATAACTGAAAAGAGAACAGCGTACAATCTTCGCGGTAATTTTAATCTTTCCATACCTAAAGTGAACACTACCAGATATGGTCTTAAGTCGTGGCGTTATGCTGCAGCAAAGCACTGGAACATGCTACCTCGTGATATTCGTTCCATGGCAGGCTCAAAGGACTTTTTGAAAAAGATTAGACAAACTGATTTCAATGTTTAATAATTATATTTTATCGCTTTTAGATAGGATTTTTATATTTATATATATATATTTTCTAGGAATCTTAATTTAGCTAGATGGTGTTGTTGTTTGTTTGTTTGTTTGTTTCTTTTTTTTTTTTTTTTTTTTTTTTTTAACCATTTTAAAATAGTCTGATGTAATACTTTTATACCCTTTGTTTTGATGTAAATACTTTTGTAAATACTAAACTTTTAATCGTGGAGCACCTGTAAACTAGCTAACAGCTAAGTGTGTACTTTTTTCCACGTTAAATAAAGTATGTATGTATGTATGTATGTATGTCACCCAGTCCGTGGTTCGCGCCTCTTGTGAAACGAAAATCGCTTGACGGATCGACACCGAACTCAGCGCATATTCTTTTGTACGAAGCCACGTCGTACTTGTTGTCGAACTCGCTAAACGTTGGGTCGCCAGGCAAGGCGCTTACGCTCTGAATTCCACCCATCTGAAACAATATTCGCCTTATTGTGAAATAAACGTGAAAAAGGTAAAAATTACGCACAACCGGTGGCAAGCTGAGAGCTGAGTGCTCTTCATCGAAAATCTCTCGACTGATCCCACAGCCTGTTGTCGCGCACCAGACAGCAAAGTTAAGTTGCTGAGGCCAGTAGGACATATTAGGGCCAGCAAGCCACCTTTTTGACTCTTTTCCTGATGTATGCTTCAGTTTTGTTTTTTTGAAAAATCTCTCTTAATTTCGTTGTGAAATATTGATCTGGTGTTACGTAGATGTTGATTTTGCTGTTAAATATTTTTTTCAAACTCGGTGCGGCTTCGTGAAATCCAACCGCGGGAATTGGCAAAGATGAGCCTTTTGCGCCGCTTGGTGACAGCTGTTGTGGAAAACCGCCTGAAATTTGATTCACCCCCAGTGCTTTTTTCATCTCTGGGCTCCAATATTTGCTGACAGAGCCAAAAACATTTATCAAATGGCGTTGCTCTGCCTTGTAATAAATGTCTGCCGTTGCTGTGTGGTTGTACGCGAACTCAACCTGTGCAACAAATTTTGTTCGGTCAGCGTTTGGATATTTTTCAAGAAAAGGTTTCCATGCCTTGTCTTTTGCCGCTTGAGAAATTTTAGTTGCTTCTGGGGTTTTCATCCACTTCAAAAAATCTCTTGTTTTCGCATCCATGGTCCTCTTTTATATTAAACATTTTTTATTTTTATTTAATATAAAAATGGTTGTGCTGACTGTCACCACAAAAGAAAATCCGAGCACTGTTTATTTTGACCAGCCTATTCCAAAACTAAGCTATATCCGGCTTTTAAGTTGTTCTCTAGCTAGGTGGGGCCAAACGACCCCAAAAAGGGTCATTTAGACTAACTTTGCTTATTTTCTATGGTTTTTGACCAAACTTGGCAGATGAACTTGGGTTGTTATCTAATTCAATCTATTGTTACAATTGACACAAAAAGTCAAATTATGACGTCATAATTAATGACGTCACAAAAACGTGTTAGGGAAGTTCTCTAATTTCGAAGTGAAAGTTATGTGGTTTGAAAGGGCTTGGCTAGAGGAGTTAAACACCGAAAACCGCTTCTCGCTACAACAAATATTTCTCGAGTTATGGCAATTTAAAGAAATTTCAAAGTCCCCCCCGGAACCATACTTTTCTTCTAAAATCAATCCCTTTGATTTATTTTTTTCAATTTTTATCAATAAAATCTAAAAATTTGGCAAAATAGAATGCTAGGTGTTACCAAAAATCGTATCATTTTAGATTTTTAGTTTTTGGCTGTAAAACGCTACTATAAGCACTCACAAGTATTGATGACGTCACGATTATGACGTCACAAAACTGGTTTTGAGTTACTAACACTGGTAGGAAAACTTTTTATTCAGAGTTTTTTTGTTATTCGTATTCTAGTCATGTAGGACATCCAATCTGCAGCATAAGTAGAATCGTGGGCACCAAGAAACAGCTCAAATTTGGCAAAATTACCCAAGGGGGGGTCCCCATTTTTTGGCCAAGCATTTTTCAAAGTTCAGAATGTCATATCTCATCGAATTTTTATGATATCAACAAACGGTTTTCAGTTTTTAACTCCTCTTGATGTGCTCTTTCGAAAGCACTAAACAAATTGTGTAAATTAAAAAACTTTAAATCAAGAGTATGATATGACGTCATCAATTGTGACGTCATATTTTGACATTTCATGTCAATAATGAGATCAAAATAATTTGCCTGATGTCCTCTGTTCACTTGCCAACTTTGGGGAAGAAATACCCCATACAATTAACGTTATGCTAAATAATGCTAAATTAGTCACTACAAATCGCACATTTGGGGGGTGGTTTGGCTACAACAGCTGGAATAGTTTGGAAAAGGATGGAATAGTTTTTTATAAACAAGTGAACAAGGAAGAGAAGGCGCGTTATATACGGCAAGGAAACTACTCACTCGATGACATTGCGAGTATTTTTGAAAAAGGATTTCCAGAGAAAAACATGCTTTCTGTAACAAAAGGCATTGCAGGTCGTTCATTGATAATAAAAGCAAAAGAGCCCAATTTAAAAACTTTTGGACTGAATGGAAGTCTTATTAAGTTCTTTAATTTGCCTGGGTTTGAGAATTACGCAAGTATTGAAAAGGAATATTTTGAAACAATTGAGGTAAATAATGTTTCAAATCCTAAAAATTACTTCATCAACTGTGACCTTATCGACAAGCAACAAAGCTTGCTAAATGGTAAGCCATCAAGCCTTTTAGCGTTTTTTGACATACGTGGAAAACCGTATGAAAAAGTTTATTACCAAAATACACATTTTAACGTCTTGCGCGACGTTTCTGCTGAAGAAAATGTATCATCTCTGACTCTTTCGATTGGAGATGAGAATGGAAAGCCATTCGATTTTAACGGCTCAAATCTTACATATGAGCTGGAATTGAATTAAATTAAATACAAAAATAACTTTTATGTATACGAGACCATGTCATCTGCTAATGGGCTCCCGAGTGCCCCTGCTTATGGTGATCGCGAAGAAACACAACTTTATCCAAGCCTCCCAACAAATGCCGAGAATTTTCGGCTGACTGAAATCAGTAAAATTGAAAAAGAAATATCCGCTGAAGCTGAGCATTACAGGCTTGTGTTAAAAAAAAATATAAAAAAGTCCGGAAAGTTATTCACTATTCCGTGGTCTGTCTTGGCGCCGTGACGGCAGCTCTGTCTTCTGGAGCTGTTGCGACTTCACTTACTGGTGTTGGAATTGTTATCGGCGTGCCTGTTGCAGCAGTAGCAGGTATATCTGGCGCAGCTTCCACTGGCCTGTCAGTTATCAACAAAAAGCTTGAACGTAAAGTTAATAAGCACTCAAGAATCCTCGCTCTGGCTGTTGCAAAACATGACTCGATAAACAGCTCTGTCTCACAAGCTCTGAATGATAATCTTGTTTCTGACAAAGAGTTTCAACTGATCACACGAGAAATGCAGAAATATCGCCAACTTAAAGATACTTTACGCTCAAACTTTGCACAAAAACAAACAAATTCACTCCAGCCAGACATCGGGAAAATTCGGGAAGAAATCAAGAGAGAAGAACGCAAAAGATTGGAAAAAAAACTTCTCGAAAGCACCACCGACATTTCGAAATAAAATTTCAGTCCAATAAAACATTTTTTCATTTTATAAAAGAATGATTGTCTGCGCTCATCTTGTCGTTTACTATGTGTTTGAATATTTCACGCCCGAGTGTCAAAAAAATATTCGATACATAACCCGCGATGTTGTTAATTGTCTGAACGAGGCAAAATAAAAGGTTACAGCGCACTTAAAGTGACTTTCAGCCGAGTCGAAAGGATTAAATCTGAGTGTGCAAAAAATACAATTAAGTTGAAGCGAACAGCGAGAAATTGCGTGACCCACAGCGGCATGCAATTTTTTTTTGTGTTTGCGTGCGTGGGTGTACAAAGTCGGGGTATTACCCGAATGATATTTTTAGACGTTTGTAAGTTGTTTTCATTCCTGTGTGCTAAAATCTGAGTTCTAAGCACTCTGGAATGCAAAATCTATTGTTTAACACGTGCACAACTATTGTTCTTTTGATTTAATGCACGTGATATCAATTATGGCTCGTTGCCATTAAGAATAGCTTAATGATGTCATTTTATATTTTCTTTACTCTGTTGTGGTTTATAAGTCACGGCGCACCAATGCCGCTCGCGATTTTTTGCGTGCCGCTCGCGCGTATACACACATGTATGATAGGAGTTTTGGTCGCAAATAGCGACAAAGAGCGAGGCGAGCAGGCGAGCCGAGCTATTTGTTGCCATTTGCGCCAAAACTCCTATCATACATGTGTGTAATACTATTAAACAATTATTTAATAACCCTGCTTTGAATACGTGGTGCTTTAAAAACGAGGCGCGAAGCGCTGAGTTGGCTATAACCAATCTCGTGTCCAAGTAGGGCCAAAATAAGAATTGTTTTATTAAATTTTCAATCTTCGCTTTGGAGCAGAAAGGGGGTGGGTCATCAGTTTTTGAATCCTCGAAAAAGGGGTGGGGTCAAGAAAAAATAAGGGGACTGAGAGGTAGTCTCCTAGCCTAGGCCTGGAAGTTAAAAGACCAAAAAAAAAAAAAGTCCGGTCTGAAAAGGGTTAACAGACAGGCGCAAAAACTTAGTAAAACTACAACAGGCACTACTTTGGCCAAAAGGAAGAACTGTGAAAGCTAAATATCTGACAACGCCGGGCAAAGGCCAAGCAACTCCAAGATACTTTTGGTGGTCAAGTCAAGTGTCAACATGATGGTCAGCTGACTTGAGGTTCCAAGTGAAAAACCAGTGTCCTTCATCCAGAACTTAAGAAAGTGACCGGATATCTAGTTACATGCCTAAGATCAATAACCAAGCGCAACTTCTTTCCTTTGGCTACTATTATTGGGTTCACGCAGAAAAGAGGAAGTTCGTGCTCAAACATAAAACCATTACTAAGAAGCTCACTTATTGCTTCGGCCACAAATTGTGGATACTAAAACGCCGATCCATTGCACTGTGCAGGGTACTCCGCAAATGGTTACCTTAAATCGTGCCTAATCATGTCAAGCATAAAATCTGTTGCGTCTTAAAGTTTCAACCCAGAAGTTAAGTGAGAACTTCAAGCGACCCTTAACGACATGGCTAACACCCTTAACACTAAATTCATCGCTACTACAAGACAAAAAAAATCATTATTTCACAATTACACTCAACTTGAGCTTTTAGCATTATCTGTAAATAATGAACTGCCATCTAGTCGAACACCGCGAGTGTTGCTTCTTGAAGTGTCCGCGGTTTTCGTGCAGGAGGAAATTAAATGACCATACTCCCCACAATGAAAACAAAAAAGGCAATAAAGAACAAACAATAAAATAAATCCGAAACATAAAAAAAAAAAACAGTGGTGTAACGTGTGGCGTTCGCAGACCCGAAGAAAGAACACAAACTGACAACGCCATATTTTTATGAAACGCAATTAACGGCTATGACGTAACCTGAAACACCTCATTGTGAAAATCACAATGACAATACTGATGAAATACAGAACGTGCAGAAACAAATATCGCTAAACTACGTACCGCAGATATTTTGATATGTCACGCTGGCATATCTAAAAATAACTTTTCTGTTTTTGACATATCCCGCCCAACGCCCAATAAGTACCTCTCTGTCCCCTTATTTTCTCTTGTATTGGTGGGGTAAGTAATTTTGAACTACATGTACTTGACGGTGGGTCATTTTAGTTATTTACTATCATTAATAAACTGTTATAGTATAAAAGCTGTATTCATCAGTATTTAAAATTGGTAAATTTCTCCAGGTGAGCATTTTACAATAAATTTCTAGAAGATTAAGAAGACCCAAATATAAATTTTCCTGGCTTGCGATCCTAACATTAAGTTCACCTGTTACTTTTTTACTTTTTTTATTCGTGATCGATATACCAAAGAGAGAGTGATTTCCTCGGCTTAGTCAGATGAACAGGATCACAATTGTTTTTCCAATAATCGCAAGTACTTGCCCCGCACCGTCGTATTAAATTAAAATGACTCAATAAAGTGGTCCATTAACCCTCGGACGTACAAGGAGAATTTAGGATTTACTCTACAACGCTGAAACTTTCAGTACCTGTTCATTCATCCTTTGCGGAAATTTTGATATGTCAACGTCACAAATACAAGCAGGTCTCGCCAAAAACCATATTTATTTTTTCCAGTTTTTTGAAACACTAGTGCAAGATTTGTTTGATTTTACATTCCATGAGCATTCCGGCTTGATTCTGCATCAATTTCCGTTATTTTTAGACTTTCTAAGAAAATGTTGAAATCCAAGATGGCGTCACAAAAAAATAAAACGTATGTCATTTTGTAGAGTAACCTAAGGACTTTCTTCTCAGAACAAAAAAAAAATTTCGCTACGCCTTAACAATATTCAGATAGGGCTTTTTTCGTCTTTTCAGACAGGGGGGTGGCGGATTCCGCCCCCCGCCCCCCTCCTCTGTAACTTCCAGAATACTAAAGCGTGGACACGAGAGAATTTGAATTTATAAGTTTAATCGTTATGTTATGCGTGAATTATGTAATGTCTTTTGTTTCTATTGTTTTTCGACTTTCACAGTTCCGTTCGTTATTTATGTAAATTTAGGCTTTTTTCGTTTTTGCAAGTAGTTAAAGTAAATTTCATGTCGTTCGATTTCAACGTTGACAGAGACAAAATTTTAGGACATTTCAGTCGGGGTTTCGAAGACTTAACCCCTTCGCTGCGGCCCCTTTTTTCACCCCTGTGCGGACCAAAATTGAGGATTTTCACAAACTTTTTTTTAACCTTTTTTATTGCGTAACCGTTCTAAGTTACAGAACTCAATTGTATGATATAAAAACACTTTCTAGGTACTTTGTTATGAATTGTTTTAATAAAAACTGTTATTTAATAATGGTTTTCAGTGTGATAGATCTCGAAGCACGGATGATAGCACAGTCCAGGGTTGCTAGGTTAGGTTGAGCAGTGGTATCTAGATTCCTTTCTGATCTTTTTTTTTGTGCAAACCCTGCACTTTTTTGGGTTTTTTTTCTCTGTGGGGGGAATTGGAGCAATAAAGTGCCTTTCTGTCAGGCGAGCAATAGCCTCTTTCCTGGGAATCTCTTCAGTGTTTTCCACAAACATGATCCAAGATGGCGACTCTAATGACGTTACATGACGTAATATGACGTCACAGCCACTAAATAGTATGTCATCTTGTAGAATTAACTTGCTTCTCAGTGCAAAATAATTTCACTACGCCTTAATATGACGAAAACTCGAGCGGGGGGGGTACCATCCACCCCCCCCCCCTTTCCCACTTGTACGATGATGGTGGTATGAGTTAGCTTGTACGTTCGAGGGTTAACTAAAAATCAAGACGCAGTACGAATAACCACTGCGACATAATTAACCAAAAATGTTGGTTGCGATCCTTACCTTTCTTGTCATTATTCTTGTAGTGGCGTGTCCAATAACCCTCTGGAAGGATTGCCTTCGGGAATTTTCCGCCACACTAAGGGGCTTACACATTTGTAAGTATTAAAAATATCATTATTAATTCACTCAAAAAATATCAGGAAAATTAACGTTTAACGAGTGTTGCAATATCTGATTAATGACACGGCTAAATCAAATTTTAAGTCTAATTTTCTTGGCCAAAAAAACCCAAAGAAATGACCTCCAAAATCTTCAGGAAGACTGAAAAGTTATACTTCAGAGGTTTTTGAATAAATTTGCATGTTTTGCTTTATCGAATCTAAAACACACGGTTGCGCCTCGAATAAACCACGAACTGTGAGTTTCTTAAACATTACATACGCTTTATACAAAAAGTTATATATTTTTAATTTCCTCAAGTTTTGATTTTCCTTTCGTTATAAGTGATTTAAGTGCATGGCTTTACAGTCAAAACAACTCAAGCGTTCCTGTCATGGTTGGATTAATGGTTCCATTATTGCAAATTTGATTTCATTCTTTGTTTCAATATTCCATTCTTGAATTGAATAATGCAATACACGCATCCAGAGTTTCAGACTTGCGGTCCAAATTCAAAGGAAAAGTGAGCACTCATTAAGTCAGACCATTGTTAAACATCGCAAAACACAATAGCCTGACTTAATGAGTCTCACTTTTCTTTTGAATTTGGACCGGAAGTCTGAAACTGTGGATGCGTGTATGTTCAAACGGCGACACAATTCAAAACAACAATCAATGTTGATTATATTGTTGTCTGGCTTCACGCAACGGGCACGTGTGAATGGAAAATGTCGTTATGCAAATTGGGGAATTTTTCAAATTTTCACGTGCCTGACGCATGAATGAAACCGTTTGAACATAGCAATATTCTATTCAAGAATGGAATATTGAAACAAATTTGCAATAATTGAATCATTTCCAACCTTGACAGGAATGCTTGAGGTTTTTTTGACTGTAATAAAAATGACGATATGTCAGTAGTGGCACGTGGGGCAATTAAGGCTAGCACCGCAATGTATGAGCTTAATAAAATTAAACAAACATTTCTTATTCTGCGGAATACCATCAATTTAAACGTGACCGTAAAACGATGGAATACAATATTTCTCATTAAAAATAAAACACAATACTAGTATTAAAAATAAAATTGGGGATTACTTTGAAACAGGGAAGTAGAGTTGGCAATTGCAATAGAAATTAAACAGGCTTTTTTTAGAATATTTTTTCTGGAAAATAATAACATAGATTTCCAACCGCAAACAGCAAAAACAAGCAAACTGGACTAGCACAAGGAATATTATTTGCAATTATTTCTGGTCTATATTTTAACCCTATTTAGTACAGGGGGAGGGGCTTTTGAGGCCCGCGCTGACTTTGAAGTCTAATAACTTTTTTCAGATTAAACTAAACGCTGCCAAATTTTAGGAGTTTTCCTAAAACTTACCTGGCAATAATTTAGTAGGGTTGGATGATGTGTCAGAAACTTGACATAACCATGGCAACGGCATTTTGACAGGCGTGTTTTTCTAAATTTGTAATTTTGCGTGTTTTTATTATTAATTTAAATGGAACTTTTTCTACATTTTTATGGGTTTAAAGCATATTTTTATAGATTTTGAGTTATCTCCAGTAATTTTTGGTGGTTTTCTGGCCTTCTGGAAAATTTTTGAAATCCAAGATGACGGATCCAAGATGGCTGCTGTTTTGGCATCATGATGCAATTGTCACATAATGTGACGTCACCATCTCTCGTGACGTATACCAAAAGAAAGATGTTTGGACATGCAACGCATCCTATAAATTTTATTGCGATTGCTTTAATATTCTGGAAGTTATATGGGGGGGGGGAAGATTTGCGGGGGCTTCCGACGCCCCCCCCCCCCGGTCAGAGAAGGTCCAAAAAAGCCCGGTCTGAATAGGGTAAAAGGTTAGATTTACGGTGCCACGAGAAAATGTGATGTAAACTTATTGTAAACGTTGACTACCAATTTTACGGTTGTTACTTTTAATACTTCAGTTCAACGTTGTCATTTAATTAGCTAATTATTATTTAATTGGAGGAGACTATTGTCCTACAGTCACAGAGCGAGAGTCTTATTTTTTATGTAAAGGCTTCGATAAAATCACACACGAATAAATACTAACAAAATAGTAAACAATTCCCACCGGAGCCCTTACTCTCAATCACCCCGGTTATAGTTAAGTTATGGGAACGAGGCGACTCCGAAGGTGAGAGAGAGCGAGAGCTCCAATACGGCAAGTACAGAGGTCATCGCTGCGGGGAGGTGGGTGGGTCGCCAATGCTTCAGTCCTCCAGCACTTCACGAAAAGACAGAATACACGTGTACTGAGAAGCTATATATATACCTGTACATAGTCAGCGGCATGGCTTGCAGTTGCCAAAGTAACTGGGCACGTGGAATGGGAAATTAGGGTGTTTGTTCGCGCGGGCCCCGGTGAGAATAGTAAACAATTCCCACCGGAGCCCTTACTCTCAATCACCCCGGTTATAGTTAAGTTATGGGAACGAGGCGACTCCTACGGTACCCGCTCACGTAAGCCCCAAGCTAAGAACAGCCAACCTCGTTCCGAGGCTCTCTTTCTCTTTGCCTTTTTGTTAAGTGGGTGATTTCTCGGTACATTTTCTTAAACTTGAAAGAAAACAGGAGTCTTCCTCCCAAAACTCAGAAAGCGTGTAAGCATTTACAATAATATAATTACGGCAAGACACTAGTAAAACATAGCAAAATATGTCACCAAAACGAAACTAAAGAGAACAGCAACAAAAAGCAATCAAATGGACATTTCTAACTGATTGCTGGGGCCCGCCATGCGGGGTTTTCCCCCTACCAAACGCAATATCAGCTACCAAACGATTAAAGCCCGAAAAATACCGCAAGCTCGAGATCAAAACCGAAGTGAGCTCCCCGGAGTCAACCAGGACAACGAAAATAGTATATAAACGGTGTCTCAAAGATAACATACAACGACTTGGAAGGGGAAAAACCAACCACACGGCGAGACCCGAAATACCCCGTCTAGGACAGAGTGTAAGGTTTAGATAACCCCTTTCGGGACAAGCCGACGCGGCGGTTAATCTCGCCTCCAGATACAACGATAATAAGTGATCTTTTTATATTTTTCCATTTCATTTTTCCTCTTTTTTAGTTCTCTTTTCTTGTTTTTTTTTTTTTTTTTTAAGTTTCTTATTTCTCTCTCATCTTGTAACTCGAGTCTCCTTTCTCTCAATATCTTTTTGTTAATCTCTTCATTTCTTTTCTACTTTTTTCTTTTTTTTTTCCTTCTCATTTCTTTTTCTTACTTCTTCTTTCTCTTATTTTTATCTCTTCATCTCTTTTCTTTTTTTTTTACTTCTTCTTTTTCGTATCTTTTTTTTTTATCTCTTCATCTCTTTTCTTTTCTTTTTTTTTCTCTCCTTTTCTTTTTCTGACTTCTTCTTTTTCTCATTTTTTTAACTCTTCATCTCTTTTCTTTTTCCTTTTTCAACTTTTTTTTTTTTTTTTTTTTTTACCATCTCTTAATTTCCATTTTTTTTTGTACATTTCTCCCATGTTTAAGCTTCTCCTCCTTCCTCCTCTTCCCGTTTTACGCTTTTTATTTTGTCTGTTCCCTAAATAATGTAATTAAACAATAACACAAGAAAAGACAAACAATACCGACAACTAACGAAGGGACAATAGGAAAGTAGAACAAAAGGTGAGATTGCAACGCAACCAAAAAGGTGTGATAAACTAGTAGAAGAGGTAAACAACAAGCAATGAAATATAAAATACGAGAAACCACGCCAAAAAATAAATTAAATACTGAAATACCATGCAAAAATACCGATAAATAAAAAATGCAGAACAAATACCAAGGGGGGATGAATGAAAACACGTGGCGTGAGACAAAGCGACGAAAACTGAAGGCCATGAAACGAAATATAGGGACAAAAACCGAGTAATGAACAAAACCTTAAAAACAAACAAACAGACAATAAAACCAGATCGGATAAGTAGAACCCAACTAAAAATACAGAAAACAGGTAAAGGGAAGAAACGAAAAAGCGAGGGAAGGGCCGCGAATGAGACAAATACACCATAACTAGGGACGCGAAGGTAGCTTAACAAACACCGCAAACAACACAATGCAAAATAAGTAGAATAGGCTAAAACTGTATAACAAACTAAACCTGGTTGAGGAACGGAAGACTAACATGCGAGCGAAGACCCAGATAAAAGACCTCGGATTCTTCTCTGTAGGAATTGCTAGAGCGCTAGCGGGTGGTGTATTTGCAGTTGGCACGCTTGAAATAGAGAAGCAGCGGCGAAGTGAGGATAAACATGTTGAACGTATAAACGAGTAAGACAAGTAGCCAAAACTTCAGGATAAGAGCACCAGGACTTGTGTAATGGGCAGACGGAGGGCGCAGCGATGACGCTAGAGTAAACGAGAAGCCGATGCAAAAGTACGCCAGCACTTCACGAAAAGACAGAATACACGTGTACTGAGAAGCTATATATATACCTGTACATAGTCAGCGGCATGGCTTGCAGTTGCCAAAGTAACTGGGCACGTGGAATGGGAAATTAGGGTGTTTGTTCGCGCGGGCCCCGGTGAGAATAGAGCAGTTGGATAACAAACCTTTTAGATATTTTTCTTTGTAGTGTCCCTGCGTATCCTGAACCGTGCGTACGTACGGGCGATAACCATAATTTCTCGGGTCGATTGGATACTATATGCCTATGGATGCTCCACTCGCGATGCCTTCGGCGCCGCAGGACCTCCGCTAATACGTATCCCTTTCACTACGAACAATATGACTACATAAATGTAAACAAATCGATAAAAAGAGGATTATCAGAAGCTTTCTGTAAATTAATTCCCAAAGATAAATTCCCTACAATAGGCGATTCCAGAAAATATCCGTACCATACCACGGACGGCTTCCATATTTTAGCCCCCCTTGCCTTCGGAAATTCCAAAATGCGTTATCCCCCATGCCCTCGGAATTCCATAATCATTACCCCCCCCCCCCCCTCCCTTTCAGATTTTTCATTTTTTAGTCAAGCTCTTTAGAATTCCCGTCAGGGTTCGCAAATACGCCCAATGTGGCGTATTTTACATCAATTATTTCAAATGACTCGATCTGTACATAGAGACAGTCATTATGACTCAAGAAATTCTGGGATGAAAATGTAAAAAAATAAGACTTTTCTCCTTGCCCTTGTTCAACAGATACAACCTACATTAATTTTACATTGCCCTTAACTGGTGCAAAACATTAAAATAAGAATATCGTGTGATGCACGTGTGTAAAAGGAAGATAATACGATCGAGTGCACTGGCATATCCGCCATCTTGGATTTGAGCCTTCACGGTCAGCAGTTGCTCTCAACCAACGTGCTTCAAAATGGCGTCTCGAAGCGTAGCAAAATAGTTTCCCAATCCACTGAATGGACTAAATAATTGCGGATCCGCTTTGACAAGAAAACAAAGAGCGAATGAAGAAGTTCATCAATGTTAAGGCATCTGAAGATTGATGTAGAACCCACATTTTAGCGATTTTCTTTTGTAAATGAACGCAAACACATGCCTGATCGATCGATACTTGTCTTGTATCCTGCTTCCGCTACGCGGTCGTCAGTTCGTTCTTTATTTGCGACTTGGTAGTCCACAAAATAAGCATTTTCAAGGAACACACTCTAGTTTTCTCCTCTGGAAATCCAAGACCTGGAACTCCCCCATGCCTTTGGAATTTCCAATCGTAAGTATCCCCTCATGCCTTTGGAATTCCAGTTCAATGAACCCCCCCCCCCCCCCCCCATTGCCCTCGGATTTCCAAAAAGCCTTCCGTGGTATGGTGCGGATATTTTCTGGAATCGCCGTAGTTATATATTATATAACTCAACGAATATTTTATGTACTATCGTGGTAAGAAACTTTCCATTAACTAAAATAATTTTTAAAGGTTTTTGTCCGATGTCGGAGTACAATATCTGCCACAGGGGATTTTGAACAGCTATGCAGCATTAACAATGCTGTAAGTACAATGGCTTATCTATCTACTCAAAATTTGTTCTTTTTAATTTATTTTTTTACTTATGAATTAATTTTCGCACGCATTGGAGGTTTCTTCAGTATCAAGTAAGTAATAAAGTGAAGATACTAAACTAGCCTCATGCGCTGTTGCTAAATCCGTAGTAGACGAAGCAAAAAACCGTAGAGAGCAGTTGACTTATACTAGTACCCCGGATATTCTGCCATAGTCATTTTTTTTAGCGTCACTTGATTCTCGTGCTATGTACATTGTGTTCCTTTCTTAAAGTTTTAAAAAGCCGTAAAAAATACACTGTAAGATGTGACCTTCTTTGGCCTCCTCGCATATAATTTTTTTTCGTACATGGTAAAAAAAAAACTTTCCACCATTTTCAAATATCATTTTTTATATTATTATTCTTCAGTTGTTATCACTTCTTTTTTCTCTCATTTGTAGAGATCTTTCATTCAACGAGATCCAATACCTGCCCAAAGGATGTTGTAGTAAACGATTAGAACTTTTGTAAGTATTTGTTCAAAAATGTGGTTTATATTAATTTTAGGAACTAGTTGATTAGTGTATTGTTTGCTTTTTTTAGGAACGACATAGCAAATGAATCTCATTTTGAGCAATTGAAAAAATCCCCCACCATAAAAAAGGTTCATTTCTCGTCATTTCTGATGTGGGCTATAAATTGAATAATCACAGGTAGCCAGAGCCTGACATTTGCATAAATTAAAGTCAAATGGCGGAATTTAAAAATATAAGAGATTACATGGGTTTTAAGCCGGACAGTTTTGTGCGATATATAAAAGCGCAAATTCTAAATAAAGTTGACGGAACATGAAATGATTTCGTTTTCTTTTGTTACAGCGTAATTTAAAGCAATTTAAAGCTAGTTTGCGTCTATTTACTGTAACATGTTTATCGTACATAACAATATGACAAAGTAGAAAACCTTGGTCGCTACTGGCGCGCGAAACGAGTTCAAATTTGCTCAAATTTCGCTCTGACTTCAAATACCAATGATAGGATGATAAGCGAATGCGTTTCTAAAACGTGCTTGCTCCTACCTTTTCCTCCTCAGTATTCAAGCCACTTTTGAAATTTCAAAACCAGCTCAAAATAGCCGCCAAATAGTCCGTGGTACCAACGACGGTAACGAAATGCCCCAAAATAGACTGGACTCCAGTCAAAATGACCCCCAACGGAGAGGCGCATGCTCTTTTTCAACGCGCATCAAGTTGTTTTCACTACCACACGGCGAGGACAGCATTTTCCTCTTCTCGCAGCATCCACGCCTGACAAAATGGCGTGTCTCCGACCGTAACGTGGAACAGTGTCACCAGTAACGTAGTTGTAAATATGTCAAAAAAACATAAGTGACAAAATATTTATGCAGTGAAACAGGTTTAAAAAAGACCTAAAAACAAAAAAAAACTTGCCCATCTTTAAGGTTTGCCAGAACCCACAAGAAGAAGCTAGTCATGCGTCCAATACTGTCTGTTACGGGAACGTAAAATTATCAGCTTGCAAAGTGGTTGGACGAAAAGCTGAAATTCCTGTTCGTCAACGACTGTACTGTCGGTGACATTTTACAATTCGCCGAAGAACTCCACGGGATGACCGTGGCATCTTAGTGTTGTATGGAGTATCACCACTCTTCACCAACGTACCTGGAGACGAAACCATTGTAATTAAAAATCGATCTCGAACGTCAAAAGAAGGGTTTCGACCGATCTCCACCAAATTTAAATGCAGTTTTTAAGCCATTTAATTTTTTTTGGGAGAATGGGATGATCAAATCTGCACGCAAAGGCTGACAAACTAGAATAACAGTTTGCTACCACGTCACATCTAGGTGGAAAATTGAATTCTCTTTTCCCTTCTTAGTCCATTTGTGTTTGACCAATCAGCGCGCGCGTAGCGAATGACCGTTTTTAAGTATTTTCTAAAGCGTTTTAAGTTAAGCTTCTCGACCAAAATTTTATATTGCAATTTTATACTAAAGGTCGCAAAGTGCCAAGTCAGTAATCGTAGAACTGTATTGAGTAAACTTTTAAACACATGACATAAATTATGTCATAGGCCTTGTGCAATATATTAACTCTTTTTCACCCGAAAGCAGGTAAGAACGGAAGTTTGAAATTAAACTGCAATCGCTCTTGCAAAAAAGGCAGTTGATTTCGTAAACATTAAAGCATCTTTGACGCTCTTTAGAATATATATGTATGCTGAAAAATGAACAGGATGTAAACTGCGTTATTTTTTTGCTGATTAACAGGTCGTTGCAGAATAACCAGATTGATTCCATTTCCAACACGACATTTACCGCCTTTATTCGAATGCTGTACGTATTGTTACGTTTTTGTGTACATTCAATAGAGCTTAATTTCTTGAACCCAATAATCTACTGTTAGATTTTTCGACAATTTCACTTGCGCAAGGTTCTAAATTAACTTAATTTAATAATCTTGTAAGTTATATAGTGGCAACCTGACCTCCCAACCGATGAGTTTCTGGAAATTCGTCTTCTTTCTTAACTTTAATTTCCTTCGTTTGAAGTCAACAGTGTAGCATTAAAAATTATTCGATTTTTTAAAAATTAAAAAGTAAAAAAATAGTGGTGAATGAAAACAACAAAACTTTTCATTCAAAATAGTACAACATTAATTTGTTAAAGGTTTGTTGCTGACTGTGTTTTATGTTATTTTCCAAGACGTTTCGGCTATTTTTAAGCCTTTATCATTAGTTCGTGTCACTCCCGACTCCCCTTAGGAGACTTTTGTCGTTCACGTGACTTAAGTCGCCATGTGTTCAAGTAGGCGAGCGTTGGTTCGTGTGTTATCAAAAGTTGTTATATTTATCGTGCCGTTCGTTCAGCTCAAAGTAAACATTTCGGTAAGTTAATATTTCCCCTTTGTTATTCAAAGAAACCTTTGGAACTAATTAGCCTTTGTAATTTTCAGAAAACCTCACTTACATGTATAAACGTTTAGAGTTTTATTCAAGTTTTTATGACTTTGTTCATCGTCTGATACCAAGCGGTTGATATGTGCCTGAGCTTGAGCCCATTGCAAGTTATGAGTTTTCAACGTTTGTTTGAGAGCAAATTAAGACAGGTACTAAGGTACTGACAGTTCTTTCCCAAAGTGCGCATCCTTAATGGATAAAATAAAGGATCCGCACTCTGGGAACGACAATGCTATCATCCCAGAGGTTTTCAAGTCCTTGTCACGCGCATGAGTTTCGCGTCTCTTTCTTTTGTTTTAAACGCTTACACAGTATTTTTAAAGGGCACGCTAACAAGTTGCCCGCGCTAACGTTTTGCATTTTCTTGTAAATTTCGTGTGAAAGCTGAAAGCTTTGATTTTTTAAATTATGAAAGCTTTTCCCAATTCAGAGAGGGGAGGGGAGGCGGGGGGGGGGGGCTTTTGAGGCCCGCGCCGAATTTGAAGTTTTATAACGTTTTTTTAAAGATTTAGCCAAACGCGGTCAAACTTTTTGAGTTTTCCTTAAATTTATCTGGCAATAATTTGGTAGGGTTGGATGATGTGTCAGAAACTTGACATTACCATGGCAATGACATTTTGACAGGCATGTTCTCCCAGATTTGTTATTTTGCGTGCTTCTGTTGATTTAAATCAACTTAAATGGAACTTTGTTTTACATTTTTATAAGTTTAAAGCACATTTTTATTAATTTGAGTGATTTTTCATAAAACTCGATTTTCATGCTGTGTGGCCATCCAAGATGGCGGCTGTTTTGACATTATGATGTAATTGGCACGTGATGTGACTTCACCATTCCTCGTGACGTATACGAAAAAGAAAGATGTTCGGACATACAATGCATCCTATTACTTTCATTGTGATTGCTTTAATATTTTGGAAGTTACATAACCCCCCCCCCCCCCCGGTCAGAGAAGGTTAAAAAATTCCCGGTCTGAATAGGGTTAAATGGCTGGTAACCCACGATTTTTTTTGATGGACGCCTTCCTCTTCCAATTCTCAGGACATTGTAAGCCCCCCCCCCCTCCCCCAGTCAGAGAAGGTCCAAAATAGCCCGGTCTGAATAGGGTTAAGAAATAGCCGAAACGGCTTCGAAAACAGTATTTGAACTCGAGACCTCCGCGAGAACCGGTGCGACGCTCTACCAACTGAGCTACTGAGAGAAAGGTCAATTGTGATGTTATTTCTTTCCGTAAAATGAATACAATCACCGAAATTAAATTAAATAATTCATATAAATGAGCTCTGTTCCTGATATGGTAGAGTACTAGTTAAGCGATCAAATAAGTTACTTGAAGCGCTTTTAAAGTTAAGATCAAAAGTAGCAGCTGGAGTTTGGATCTCTTATAAGGTTAAAATTATTAAATGTACTTCGAACAGTATCAATTGATTTCATTCTGAACTGTTCATGTATTTTTCAATAAATCAGACCAATAAAATTATAACATTATTTTTAACATTATTGTTATTATTATTATTATTATTATTATTATTATTATTATTATTAACATTGTTATATTTTTAACATTATTATTTTCTTGTCTTCCTCTTCAGTGTTCGAAAATCATCACAAATTTGGTTAAACTGTTTGCTACCCTTTAGTCATAACGACAACGAAAACAATTGACCAAACTTGTTTGGTCAAGATTGGTTGACTTTTGCCTATTTCTTGGACTGCGTTTCGAGTCTAAAAATTAGTTTGGCTAACTGATCCAGCCTTCATCCCCTCACTCTTAATCAATAACCGATATATTTTGCATAGAAAATTAAAATACAACAGGCGATATACACCTCAGAAGTCCAAACATGTTATTCCTTTTATTTTCTAAATTATTTTTGTTAACTTTTAGATTACTAAACGGTAACCGTTTAAAATATATTCCATATCGTGCCTTTTATAATCTGCATACCCGAGACGTATACCAGGGGGGAGCTGGAATTCAGATTATGTGAGTATCAAACAGTAATGTGGGTCAGTATAAGAGTAAAACAACGAGTACTACAAAGAGAACTGCGACTTAGTTTCTTGGAATGTTATTAGTCAGCATTTGCAAACAGTAATAGAAACGATCAAGTGAAAATGATCTTTTTTTGGTCGGGAAAGGAGCTTTTTAGCAAATTTGAAAATGACTTTTCTTCTGTAATGCTCTAACTTTCTGTAGGTGTTAATTCATTACCATAGAAATTTTCGATACGCAGGTTTGCCCAATTATTGCTTTCGACGATGGAGAGCTCGGTCTGAATAGGGTTATGCCATGACTGTTTGAGATTTTTGGAGTGCTACAAGTGACCTCAACCACATGAAGACAACCCTTATCTCATGCATATCAAAATGGTGTCGATTTTATTTTGTGTAAACATAATGCATAGAACTTGTAACGACTAGCCAAAGTTTTAATAATAATACCAAAAATGTCATGCGGAACATATCTTCCAGGAAAGTATAGTTTTATTCACCCATCGAACTAAAAAAAAGTAAAATTTAAGTGAGTATAATTTCGTGTGTCGCTTTGAAGTTTAGTACGTCCGCGCAAGAACCTTAATTTTCCACATTGACTTTTTTTGTAACATTTTCACCGCTGTGAGATAATGAGTTACCCATGTCAGAATTTTAATAAAATTACGCTGCAAGCGAATTAACGCAATGGCGACCATTAACGCGCGCTTAATTACTGCGAGATGAATTATGTGCGCAGTAAGGATGCGCATAAACAACGTAGTTGTCCATGTTCTTCGATATGCTTGTTTTCGCCACTTTGGAGGTCCATCGTGTAAAGCGGGCCAGGCGAATAAAAGGCCCACAAAATTGTCTGGAACGCACTTCGCTAGTCCATGATTACTAAAAGTATAATTTTGCATATTTTTCAGGGTGATTTAGCACAATAACAAATTTGCATCGTTTTACATCTCCTCTGCATTTTAGATAAATGTTTATGAAGTATCCGTTATTTTCTCACCTTCTAAAAGCCGATTTACACAATACGATTTTGTCGCAGGCGACATGCTTGCGATATGCTTACGACATACAAATTGCGTCGTGTAAATCAAAGTTATGTCTTAGGCCTGTCGTAAGGATGTCGCATGCGACAAAATCGTAATCAAAATCAAAATCGTACCGTGTAAATCGGCCAAGATAGCGGATCTAATGACGCCATATGAAGTCAAATTACTCAGGTACATTAAGGCCTGGTTCTCAGTCCTTTGTCATATTTTTTGACAATGTTTAAAAATCACACTTCAGTGTGTCGAAATGAGAGAAAAAAAACCTTAATCGATTGAAGGTAATTAAACAAGGATATTTTTAGTAAAATATTTGGGTCACGTGATTGGTCACGCCCTACAGATCAAGAAAACCATTGTTAACGATTCCCACTACTTATCGCATCAAAAAATAAAGTTTTATTACATGAAAACAATTACCCTAAGAAGGGTTTAAGGAAACCGCTCGGAATGAAACAAAACGTTTTACTGGACAAAAGTTATTTCCTACCTTTGACTACTACTACTACTACTACTACTACTACTACTCGTTTGTCTCCCAAATGTTCAGCTAATTTATTTTGTTTTGTTTTTCGAGAATGTTGTCGGATAATCCTATAGAGACAATCGGACCAGAAGCATTCAAGCTTGGCCTTCCGCATTTATCAGTGTAAGTATGCTTCCCAAATGACTGATAGGTTACTAAATTTAGTTTAAAAAGCATGGGGTTCGTAGCTACCATCTAAGATAAGCTATCCGCAAAAACACCGTAAAAAGTTAAGACATCAACCACAAGCTTCATAAGCTTAAAATTGGGCGTATAATAATTTACTATAGATCCGCTCTGACTTGAATGGCAGGATTCAGTACAGCAATAAGCACGAAACACTCAGTCCGACTGGGTTTTCGTCAGGCGCACGGATTGCATAAGCTGTATTAGTTTACATTACATAACATCTAGAACATTTTCAAGGCTGCATTATTTATTAATGACATAATGGTCTCAATTTTCAAATGTATTTCGCACAAAACCAATAAATAATTTAACTATAGACAACTAAAAATTATAAAATTTTAAAACTTAGCAAACTGCAACCTTTTCCCAGTAATTTCCGACTGTTTATTGGGTAAATACTATTCCCAAGAAAATAATCACAACTTGTTGACCATTGATTTGACATTTCTTTCATACCATAACTACAATGATAATGTAACGATGAAGAATTGTAGTACTGACCCAAAGTATAAGCCAATTTTCCGCCTCCTGGAGTTCTGTCTGAATTTGAATGAAATTTAACAAGGTTTAAAGAAGGGATTGAAGACAAAGTTAAAACATCATGAGATTGTTGTCTTCCGTGTAAGAGGACTCTAGATTGCCAGGGGACGGTTTGATGTCCGTCTCCCAGGGGGGAGGGGGTACTTTGGCTTGCAAATGACGAGGATGGTCAAATTGAGGCAAAACACAGAACCCCAAAAAATTACTTAAGTGAAACCGATTTCGATATTCGTGACACGTACAAATTTGGAGCAGGACAGTATGCCACTGTCTTTCTGGACCGGCATGACCAAAGGCTAAAACTTGAATTGGCCTTGCCCAATTAATAAATGCACCCAAAGCAAAAAACAATCGAAGTTTTTCAAGAACGTTAACGACAAAGTTGGCAACAATGAGAGTAAAAAAAATATGTTGTACTACATAATTAATCCATAAAGTAGCCGATCCCTAAATTATAATTTCACAGTTTAGAACAAAAATGCGGACATTCGTATCAAAGGGAAATTGTTTGTTAGCGCGACCGATAATATAGATTATGTCTAATTTAAAATGAAATGTATAGATATTTCAGTATTTGTTGAATTGAAGTACCAAAGTGGAGTATCAATTTTTGCGTTTTACATTTTTCGTAATGTTTAACAAGTTCGCCTGGAAACGTTGATTTCAGCAACATAAACTGATATTTTATAATTAGGCTTTAATCCTTTCGCCACGGGAGAGCACATATGTGCTTATGACGTCACTGTTTCGTTAAAATCTGGCCGATTTTGATGAAATTTTCACAACAGAAATGCTGTTGCAAAGATCTACTCATTGAAAGCATAAAATTTGACACCCCCCCCCCCCCCCTATACATGATATGGTTCACCACCCTTTGAAGTTTTGCAACTTTTTTCTTAAAAGAAATCATGGTCTCTAATGCATTTGTTATGAACCTACTCGCTGAGAGCTGTAAAATAAGGTATAGTTTAGGGGTATACCTAATATATATCAAGATTTTGACTTTTTTGAACTTTTTTGTTCTTAATTTTTAAACCATTATATGTCAAACCTATCACTTTTTCTGTAACTTTGATGCGGTTTTTGGAATGCACAGGTCGTAAGCTTTTAAATGGTATATCATTCGTGGGTATAGGGGGTCTATTTATTAAATTGGAAAAAATCCTCCATGATTTAGTGCTGTATGTTTCTTCTTTTCACAGGTTTTTGTTAAGGACAAAGCTTAAAATACTGAACTTTGAATCATTCATTGGGATTGGAGGCATGGATTCTAAAATGTAATTTAACGAAGACAGTGAACCATAACGTAAAAAGGGCACTCAATATAACTGTCCTTTTTGTGCGTTTTAAAGCATTATTTTTAAACGCCAAAAAAAATGTATCTTTTCAGAAACGCTAGCTGTACTTTCAAGCTTTAGAAAAAATTAGGGAACTAAATATTATTACGCGAATTTACGAGCCGCTGTTGCCTTCTCGAAAATCGTAGCTGGCCTTTTTTTTTGTACCAAAAACGACATTTTTCTCTCTCCGAAAACAACAGGCATTGATATCTCCAGTTTTGCATCTCACTTAAAATCGAAAATCGTCGTAGATTATAGGGTCTTCCGAACAGATATTTACCGAAACGGTCTGTTGGGTGCTCCTGACGTAAGATAACACTTGAAATGCTAAGCCTATAAAGTGCGTGGTCGCCTACGAGAGCGAGGTGTCCGCTAATGAGAGGTCAGACCATAGGAGAGAATCCCTTAGAGTAATAGACTATAGTCATTTGAGACTAAATCCATGCACAAAATGCGTCCGTAAACACAACAATGGGGCTATTTCTAAAATAAATAGTGTTTCGTTTCTGGTTGGCGGAACGGTGCATAATAATATAAGTGATAAATGGCGGGAACGAAAATAAGAATTACGAAAAAAAAGCGAAACAGTGACTCGGAGGTTTTCTGTATACATGCAATTTCCTCTGTGCCAGTCGGTTTGCTTTCAATATGCCGTTGAGCGGTAATTCTTCCGTGTAAGTAAACACGAGACAACTGAAGCCATTGTGTTCTCGTTTGCTTTAAGCGCTTTTATTAGTGGAACTTTACAAAGTCAACATTAAGGAAGAATATATATCTACAATGTTATCACTTTCGTATTATTTTCCCAGGCTGATGGCGAATCGAACTGTTAAAACACTGAAACACCAGAATAATTACGCAATATATCTGTCAGTATAGACATAACAAGAACAAATAGATAAATAGATGTTTCATTTTTCTTGTATATTTATAAAAAAAATAAAGCTACATAGAAAATTAAAGTTGGATTACGAAATATGCCTAATATGTACAAGGAAAATACGAGAATCGAATGGAAGAGCATTTTACGGTTGACTGCACGAAAAGAAAAAATGAAATTTCCACAGTACCTTTTAATAATGTACTGTGGCAGATTTGCTGCACAAATAACTTAATATTTTAGAAAATAAAAAAAAATTATCCCGAGCACTGATAAACTGCCATGACTGACATCCACAACAACAATGACTGGCCTCAAAAGGCACATAACCAACCAAAATGTCGCTAAACAAAAACATTTACGAGCAATACAATGACACGCGCATTATATACTTTTTTACATTTCTTTGCTGCCGCAAAGAAATGCTGAAAAAAACAACAACAACAAGTTAACCCACAATGCAGTCCAAATTAACAAAAAGAGCCACAATACTCTAAATATAAGACTAAATTAATAAGGCTTTGTATGGGAATGAAATGGGAGACGCGGTGGCCTAATGGTTACCGTGCTCGACTCCGAGTCGAATGGCCCGGGTTCAAGCCCTGGCCGGGGTCACTGTGTTGTGTTCTTGGGCAAGACACTTTACTCTCATAGTGCCTCTCTCCACCCAGGTGTTTAAATGGGTGCCGGCGACATAATGCTGGGGGGTATCCTGCGATGGACTAGCATCCCATTCAGGGGGGAATAGAAATATTCCTAGCCGCTTAATGCTACAGAAACCGGGATAAGCTCAGGCAACTTGGCTCGAGGCTTCCCTTTAAATGGGAATGAAACAATTTTATTTTATGATATAGAAATTCGAACGTTTTATGAATAACATTGACTTACACTGTTGTAGTGTCGTGTTCTTTCTTGTTTGCCAACTCCTGAAGTCAATTTGAAGCCATTTGGGCGAGTCATTGCTTTGCGAAATTTTGAACGTACATTATTGACAAGACTGGAAACTTGTTCTAAAGCTGCTCACTCGAAGTAAAATATATTTCGTAAAATTGGTCAAATCGCTACAGAATTTCCGTTGCATTGTAAATCACGATATATACGACTCGTATGGCTGGTCAAACAGCACGCCGGGGCTGCCTGTGAAAAGTGATATGTGTATAAAGTTTATATTTTCGTTTTTTTCTTTCAGTATAACAATCCTCAACAGGATTGATTTATGGAAAGAAACACTTGTGTTTGCTCCCTTTGTAAAAAAATATAATTGCTTTCTTGTAGGAATCCTCACGTTTCCGATTCAGGAGCTATCACTGTCCGAGATCCCAATGCCCCTGAAGGGAGAGCCGTAGTTTCTGCTCTCTTGGCTTCAGGATACACACTAAAAGATAAAAATCTCGATAACAACACATATATACCATGTCCCTTGGGAACATTTGTTGACCCTTCCACTAAAGGAAAGGGAGGATGTCAAAACTGCCCTCCAGGTAAGTTCACTTGAAAATCTTAAGTCTTATTTTACAAAATCTGGCTTCACACTTAATGACTAAGAGTATTACTTGAGGTACAAGCTGTCAATCATCTTTCGCGGGGTAAAATCAGTGACGCATAATTATCACAAACACGATTGCGCGCTTGTGAAATCATGAGGCCTTTGCAAAAGAGAATAGTTTTTTTGTAATTTCCCATTTATTTTTTCGTTACTTTTGACCCAAAAAATTTTAACATTACAAGAATTGCTGGTTTTGAAGAACCGCATTTCGTGGTAGAAATGAAAACCGATGGTTAAAGCCGTCTCTGAAAAAAGGAAGGGAAAATATGATCATTTGTTTATTATAAGTTTAACCATATGCATCGACTTTTCTTTCCTTTCTTGGTAAACTTACATAAAAGAATCTTGCTCCTCCGAACACAAGCCATCCATTTTGAATTTCTACTGATTTCAGATGGCAAGTTGTTTTTCTGAATCGTGACTACGCTGCACGCGCGCGCTTTCAGTTGGCTTCCATTTCCTATTGGTCAAGTTCGTTCTCAAGTGTGGTGTGAACCATACTTAGCGGCGTAGGTTCAAAGTAGGTTCCAAGTGCACTTAGACTATACTTCAAGCTCTAGTGTGAAGCGAAGTACTAGCGACGCAAGCACAAGCGCAAGCACAAGCGCAAGCACAAGCGCAAGCACAAGCGCAAGCACAAGCGCAAGCACAAGCGCAATGATCATTTTTTTTTTTATTTTTTTGTGCTTGCGTTCTTGTTAAAACGAAACATCGCATAACAGGGACCGCGCAGAGGGAGGGGCTAGGGGGGCTTTAGCCCCCCACTTTTGTGCAAAAATAAATAAATAAAATGAAATAAAAAAATAACGAAGCAAAAAATTTGTTAGGTCAGTAATAAGGGACAAAAGTTACTGGTAAAGTAGACGCGCAGATAAGTTAACAAAAAACATTGTCATAAATTAGTTATAAGTCGCTATAATTATCGAAAAATTTCTCAGTTGACCACATTAAACATTGTATTGTGCTAGTACAGGTTTATGTCTTTTAAATGGTTTCTTTTTGCAAGCGGACCTCTCATGAAAACGTAATTGGTTAATTTCAATCCGAACTCATGACTAGCTTAAGTTTATAAGGCTCCCAAACAAATTGTTCAGTTGATTGCCGAGTCCAGTTAATATAGGTACGATTATAACAGTCCCGACCTTGATCTTTTAACAATGAGCATAAAATTATTTCTCCTCTTTTTTATGTGTCCTGGTTTTATCTCAATCAGCGAAAAGTTTCACAGATTGGTGAGCAATGACGGTCCCATCGAAAGTTTTGTTGAGCAACGTTTCTTTATGGAAATGAAATTTAGTTTGCTATTTATAAATGTATTTTTGGTCATTTTAGAGGAATTAACATCAAAATTTTCAAGCATATACCCCCCTCCGCTAATTTCGCTCTCGCGTCCGTCTTTAGCCCCCCCCCCCCCCCCCCCACTCTAAAACTTGCTGCGCGGGCCCTGCATAAGCACAAGAAACTTGTTTTACGTCAGTCCGTGTCTAGCCAATTAAAGCACTCATTCCAGCATGCGAACAAAGTCGCAGAGGTCGCGGTTGATTTTGATACACGTGCACCTAGGTTGTTTGGAGGAGTGAAGACAAAAACGCTGGAGACAAGCGTCGGCTCGAGAATCGAAAGAAATAAAGATAAATGATTATTTTAAAAAACAAGCTATATTAACCCCAAATGTTTCGTTTTGCTCCGTTTTGTAGTCGCTTTCGCTTTCTTTATTACAAGAATAGAAGAAGAAAAAACACTCAACGCCTTAGAGTTTCTGCCGCAATATTTGCCGACAGAACTTAGTCGAGAACGCAGCCTATAAACTTGTAAACATCATACTCTTATGATTATGTGCTTATGCTTATGTCGACGTTCGTTGACTTGAAACAAACTACTTCTGGCCCTAAAAAGTAATTGCTTTGTTAACAACAATAACTTGTTGGGCTTATACTGCCGAGAAAGAAACTGGCGAGGGGTACCAAACCTAAGAATTATGAAACGAGTATGTGCCAAATTTGGAGTTGAAATATTATGTTACATTTTAACGCCAGATCTATGCCATGACAAATTACAATACGTTTTCTCATTACAAAATTGTGCTTGAATTTTTCAGGAGGTTTCTACTCTGACGATCTCGGCTACGTGGCCAAAACTTGCAAGAGATGTCCAAATGGTTCGTTTGTTGCATATGAAAAAACACCGGGAAAACAACATGAAGATTGCAAGTCCTGTCCCTTAGGTAAAGAAAGATAGATTACGGAACTTGTAATGAAAACATTGTTTATTCGTCGGTGTTTCTTTGCAGTGTTAGCTAATTTAAGAAATAATAACCATAAAAGATAAATCATTGGACAATTAAAACGAGAATGACATTTTGAGTGGTGGCGCATCCATGTTCAAAGGGTGAAATGGAAAACACTGTTGGTATACAATGGCATCAATTCGTAAATCAAGCTGTGAAAGTTTCGGTATGACAATTAGTGTTTTGACACATGTTAAATTCGTAATGGTAATCACATCATTTTACACGAGTTCGGGTAATGTTATTTAAAAGTTCTCATCGTTCTTTTGCGTGTCAGCTTCATTCGCGGTCTGGCGGTATTTACTTCCCCAGATTTCACTTGAACTTTTATAGAAAAATAACCGAAAACTGTCCACCAATCAGCTATTTTTGACCTCTTTTGGTTCTGTCTGGAATTGTTGATATTGACAGACTGACGTTATTACCGTTGTTCAGTTTCTAATAGTTTCACCTCTCTGGTATTCTGACTAACGAAGATTAACTTAATTTTGTCAGTGTTCGCAGGTTATCCTTTAGTACTGTTAAAATAAACGAGCTGTTTTTTGGCAAATTTAGTCGAACAAGTTCGAGAATTAGTGATTCGAAACTTTGAAAAAAACTTGCATATAAGTACATAAAATATTACGAACATTGGAATCTATTTACAGTTTATATTAATTAGTTATATTGTCTTTGGTGTTAATAAATTCTTCAACAGGTACAGAAACTGACTTCTTTGCTGGAAACCGTGCTTGTAAATGCCTGAAGGGACATTATCGAACCCACATGTTCAAAGAATGTTTCAAATGTGGCCAAGGGGGACTGGAATGCCAAGATGACTATGCTTCACTGAAACCTGGTCACTGGTGGGAATGGCGAAACAAGAGTCACAATGATCGCTACAAACTCTATATTAAAAACCTCTTGGCATTTTCACCAGCCTTAGATGCTTTCCATGTACAATACCCTTTTTCGATACCAACACCTTATCAATGTCCAACGGAAGAGTCATGCAAGGGTGAGCTAGACTCTCCGTGTGAACATGGCTACGAAGGTCCACTTTGCAGTGTTTGCAGTTCAGGATACTATAAACAGCTGACACACTGCACGCGATGTCCGTCAAAAACGTGGATTATAGCTCAATTATCGATAGTTGTGTTCATTGTGTTAATCATTGTTGCCGTGTCGGTCTGGACGAGCAGAAGAAAGATTACCAAAAAAAAGAACAATCTCTGATAGATAAGTTCTTTTCCAAGGTCAAGATCGTTATTGGCTTCTATCAGGTCACCTACGGTTTATTGGAGTTGTTCTCTTACATCAAATGGCCAGGTTCCCTCGAAACTATCGCAAACTATTCAGGATTTCTCCAGTTAAATGTACTGCAAATAGCCCCTATCCAGTGCCTTTCCTCCGGATTGCACTTGGACGCCTTTGCAAGCCTTTTCGCAACGACAGCAATGAATGTTGCTGTCATATGCTTTGCGGGAATTGGTTTTGGACTGCATAAACTGATTATCTCCAAAAACCGCAGCCTGGGGAAAGACGAAAAGTCAAGAAGAGTCTCAAAATCAAAAGAACTTGTGTACAAAAACGTGTTTTTCTTTCTTTACGTAACATACCTCAGCACGTGTTCCAAGACAGTCAATGTCCTTCCGCCTGCGTGTAGAGAACTTTGCCGCGATGACAAAGAAGCGGTGTGTTCCAAGTACCTGAAAGCAGATTATAGTGTACCATGTGAAGGTCAAAAGTACATTCACATGCTTGTCGTGGCATACATTTCTATTGCCTATATATTTGCCCTTCCTGCTGCCTCGTTTATTGCCCTGTGGAGACAACGAAGAGCGCAATCAGCCACAGAAGACGTAGGGAAATCGCAAGATACTGCCTCTGGCAAAGAAATGATAAATGGATTGCGTTTTCTCTTTGAAAATTACAAAAGCCATTCGTGGTATTGGGAACTGGTTGAAACGACCCGTAAGGTGATCCTTACATCTGGTTTGTCTCTGGTAGGACAGGAAAGCAGGTCATACATTGGTTTGGCATTGGTCATCGCCGGAATGTATGGGATCGCATTTTCCTGGATCAAACCCATACAAGACAAAACGGAAAACAAATTGATGGCAGCGTCTCTTGCTGTAACTGTGGTCAACCTGGTTATTGGATCTGTGAGTAAGATTCCCTCAGAAAATGTAACAGGCTCGGATACTGACGCCTTGTTGTTCAAGATATTGCTGTTTGCGGCAAATTCGTTAGTGATTGGCCTACTTGTTGGTAAGATGATTGTTTGTTTGTTTGTTTGTTTCTTTGTTTCATCCTTTATTTCATTTCTTCCATGTCAGCATTTCGTACATATTACTTAGACCCATACAAACATATAATTATATTTTATTGAAGGTACCTGAGTAGGATTTCCAGCATTAATAAAAACTACAAATTCAAATTAATCTCACTAATCCAAACTAATTAAAATTGTTAATACGATTATAATAAAATTACAAATGTAAGACTAATAGCAAATTAGCAAGAAGACACCTAAAATTTGAATGTGTCAAAACCCTAAGAAAGACTATATAACGTAAAGTATTGTAAACACTGTCTTTGTAATTGCGAAGTTAGTCTACATAAGACGGCTGTAAATAAGCTACCTTTCGAATGCTTTGTTGATGGCATTAAAACGGGTACACGATTGAATGGTAATGCTGTTTAGCTTATTGTTTTTTATTTACTTAAAAATTGACTGCCGCATCTTTGAATTGTTGTTTAGAAAGGACCTTGAGCCGTCACTAAACGTGAATTCGTACGCTATTTGATGATGATAGGCATTTTCAGAAAAAAATTGAGATCAATTTAGGTTTCTGGGAAACTGCTCACCTACCCCTCCCCAAACCTAACATTAACCCTTACTTATCGCTTTGGGCAAAATGTTAGGTTTGGGGAGGGGTAGGTGAGCAGTTTCCCAGAAACCTTAATTGATCCAAAAATTATCACGCATACTGTAATGGCAGCCATTTGACATTAAAATCTTGACGATTTACCTTTTTCTGGACAACGACACTACAGTACCATGGTTAAATTTTGTGCTTATTTGAAAAAAAAAAAAAAGAAAAGCCAATTTTACGTGCCCAACGCGTTGATGCACAATAGGTAACTGACAGGTTATCGAGTGACGTATATTCTCATTTTTATAAACGACGTTGATGAAAGCGGCATCGCTTCTAGTTCGTAGCTGCCAATCTTTAGTAGGTTAAGGACCTAAGGGAATATTGTAGGTTGCAGTTTGTCTCAGAAGGTCGAGATTTTTCAAAACAGTTGTTTTATTCGGACCGCATTGTGACCTAGATGCACTTACTGCTAGAGGAATACTCATTCGAGACAAAACTGATTATATTCCAAAAACTTTGTTTTCATTTGCTTTCAGTTCAGTTCACCTTGCACCTATATGGTTACGTCAAAGAGTGGCGCAAAAATCCACACTGGTCGTTTTCTTGCTGCCTGGCTCTGCTTCTCCCTCTCAACGATTTGCAGGGGGACATTCTTGGTTTGGCTGGAACAAATGTGCTTAAAACCCAGCTAGACTCTGGAGAGTTTGAAATTACTACGCTTCGAGCTGCTGTACAAGGCACTGGTGCGTTGGATGTCACTCTTGAGGAGGTCGAAGAAGTTGATGATGACACTGTTGAGGTGCAGGATAATGGTCGTCAGGGAGTCAAGTACACAGACCATAAACATGACCAAGGGACACAAACAATAATATCTTTGATTTTCACAGCAGCCGATGTTGAGCTGCATTAGACATTTGTCGAAAAACCCTTGTATATCACTGTGAGTACAATGTCAATAAAATCAGCTTCAATGTAGAAACAAACTCACGGTAATTTTGTATAGTTATCGAGCTCATAAAATTGAATAATGTTACTTTATATCTTCAATAAATTTATGTCAGTTTTGAACCTTGACTAAAAATTTTAACTTTATTTATCCAAAAATAGCGCATTTTTAGCCATTCCTACACATAAAATACGTAAATATGATACAGTTTACTTGTCGATGATGGCTGCAAGGTTTGTTCCCTCTGCATATCTGAAATCTTTCTGTATTATCATATTTTTATTTTTCAATCTTTTAGCGATCATATTCCGATTTTTACATTTTAAGACCACCTATTATTTAAATTATAAGATTAGTATGACAAGTATTAAATTTCTTTATTACTTATGATGTTTTTAATAATATTAATTGCAACTTTTTATATCATTTAATCATGTGTCCCCAACTAAGTAAAGGAATCTTTCATAGCTATATGTGGTTTCGACACTCTTTAATAAAACCTTTCTCATTTCATTTCATTTGAAAAATTTTCTCACTTTGTATAGCAGGTCTCAGCCCTTAATATCAGATGCTGTCCGCTCAAATAGGGATTGTAGTAGCACGTCTCCATAGCCACCTGATTGAGCTCAGCTTATAAAGACCGGCAAGAAATACATGGGTTTTGTCTTTTCTTTAGTGTTAGAATAGAACATTACTTTAAGAAACTTGAGATTTACAATCAAGCTTATCGTAAATGAAATGCGGACCTCATGGATGACAATTTTTGTATTAACTTCAAGCAAATTATAATATAAAAAACTTAACTGCTTTGATTCATATACAGTAGAACCCCTGTAACTCGAACTCTGAAGGGAAACGAGAAACCGTAAGAGTTAGCGGGTTGTCGAGTTATCGGGGTAGATTGAATATGTAATTTGCCAAGTGAATAATTGATAGTTTACTGATTTTTCAGCAGCACTTCAGTATACAGCACAGTTCAAATTAAACTTATCTCGTCAGAAACTCCAACACCATCATAAATTATTGAGATAAGAGTGGAAAACGCCTGTCAAATGCACGATCTATTTTGTTGCTCTAACCAATGGGCTAATGTTGCAAGTTGCAAGAACCGGGATTCGAGTTATCGGGATAAATTTGACCCAAATTTTGAGCAAGGGAAACGAAATTTAGTTCGAGTAATCGGGATTTCGAGTTATTCGAGTTCGAGTTAACCGAGTCAAAATTATTGAAAAGTGAGTTCAAATCCAAGGAAAATGGAAGTTTGTTCGAGTTATCCGAGTTCGAGTTACCGGGGATCTACTGTATACTTTTCAGTTGTATACATATGGACAAAGTATCTATGTCTGTGACATACAAGATATTCAAGGTTTTTGAGAGGCATAACGTGAAATATCCGTGAAGTACTTTACACTATAAACACAAGCCTTTAAGCGTGTGTATCTCTCGTTCTGTTAGATAAGTGAAACATTTTAGAAGTTTTTTCTACAGATGTGGTAAAGGCAAAGGCCAGATAACAGAAGGCTGATGTATCTTTGTTGATCACAGAGCAGTTTTCAATTGAGTGTCGTAAAACCAAAACCAAAGTAATTACTCTGGCCAATCACAGAGGACACGGACAATACAGTGAACCAATCAAAACACGAAGCAAATACATGTAGCCGGCACGAAGCGCAGGAAAACGTGCGCGAGCGAGTCACGATTGGTTTTGGTTTTAGTTCTGATTGGCTGAGAAAGTGGCGCGAGATTTTTAAGCCAATCACTAAGCGTAGCAATGCAAAACCAAAGCAAACGCAATTAACTTTCGACACTCAAGTGAAAACCGCTCTATATATCCCTTCTGAAATATTACACCATTGCGCTTACAAGAAAAACGTGATGTCGTTTAAAATATCTATCTTTTGCACCAACTATGTTGGAAGGCAAGTTTTCATTTTTGTTTTGGTTTGAGGACGTTTAGGGCTTGGAAACAATAAGTTATTCAAACATTTGGTGTCCAGTAACGTTTATCCAAAAATATTTAGTGGAGCCACCTTAGTTATGTATTTGTCAGTCGTATCTACTCAATTAATGATATGTAAACAAAGTATATTAACGTATAACTCATTCTTGTTGCATAATAATGAATTGAAAATTTTACAAGATTTCTGTAAGGATGACGCAAAGGCAGAGGCCAAGTCAGTGAAGGCTGAGGTATTCAGTTTCAATCATATTTATCCTTTTTGAAAATAATGCATCACTTATATGCTTGCAAAAAAAAATAATAAAAAAAAGACTAAATTTATAATATCTATCTGTTGTGAGGGCTATGATAGAATGTGTAGGCATGTGTTACAATGCTTTTTTAACCCTATTCAGACCGGGGGAGGGGGCTTTTGAGGCCCGCGCTGACTTTGAAGTCTAATAACTTTTTAAAGATACAAGCAAACGCTACCAAACTTTCTGAGTTTTCCTAACATTTATCTGGCAATAATTTAGTAGGGTTGGAGAATGTGTCAGAAACTTGACATCACCATGGCAATGTGGCTGGTAATGGTTTCCAGCACTTTCCAGCTCACACATGTGTCGATAAAGATGATATCGACACATGTGTCGATATCATTTTTGACTTATCAGCTTGCAGAGCTTGCCATGTTTCAATGCTCAAAGAGCCAAAGTAAAGCGATATTAAATCTTCGAAAATTTCGGAAAATGTTCGCAATCAATTTTGAAAATTTTTGGAAATCTTCGGAAAATGGTCGGAAATCTTCGGAAAATCGTCGAGAACATCGTAATTAGTAGGTTTATAGTTCATCATCAGAGAGGTAAACTCTGATATGCCTATCTATATATTAACCAGAACAAATGTCGGAAAAAATCAGATGCCCCGAGCGGGATTCGAACCCACGACACCCCGATCTCATGGAAGGTGCTCTAACCACTGAGCTACCGAGGCAACCACAGCGGAGTGAGTCGAATATTTGCTACAAAAGAAACATCGATTACCAGACATTTGCCCCCAGGCCTCTCGGACTGGGAATTACTTCTGTTGATCGTCGAGACGAAAAAACAATAATAATACATGGCTGCTTGGAGAAATAAAATTTATCTTCTCGTGTTCAAATCCGTAATCTCACTCGTTCGTTGCGTTCACTCGTGAGCTATCGATTTGAAAACTCAAAGATAAATTTCATATCTCCGCGCAACCATGTATTATCCTCTATATGATACTACCTAATCCTGTTATTTCGCCTAAATAGAACTGCATTGTAAAATAACATTTAGCTACAAATTAAAATATACGTTGGACCCAAGTTCGGTCTACTGTTCTAGTGGTCTGTTCTACTGTTCTGTGGTAATCACAATCATACTTACAGGATATATTTAATACTCAAACTTACAGGATATATTTAATACTCCAAGCTATCTTCGTTTTCAGCGACGTTCAATAACACACACACGTAACACCAGGCAGAAAAACGATCTTGAGCTGCCGAAGTGTAGACTAAAGACAGGGCAGAGATCTTTTGCCTACCGTGGAGCGAAGCTCTTTAATAACTTGCCTAAGAACATTAGAGAGACAAATGACCTGAACCTTTTTAAAAAGAGAATTTTTAAACATATTTTAAATTTGTAAATGCCCCTTTAACTGTAATGTATATAATTTTAATTGCAAATTTTTTCATTTCAACTTTACCCCTTTTTTTCTGATTTTTTTTTTCTTTTTTCTTCTTTATTGTAAATATTTTTATCATTTATCTTTTTAATTTCTGTATGGCGGAAGAGCCCCCAAGGGGGAGCTATGCAATAAAGTATGTATGTATGTATGTATGTATATATAGTGAACTATTTTCACCGGTCTCACCTGCGCTTATATAATGAGAATGGGAGCCCTGGCGTCCTTGTCTTATGGCATAAGTGAAATATACGAAAAACGGGTAACAAAAGTACCAGGAAAAAGGATGCCAAACACCCATACCCCTAAAACAAGGCTCCATACTTACAGCAAGGCGCCCTAAAGTGTGACCACTTTTAATTTATTCACATTCTTTCGTGCAGATTTAATCCAATCAACTGCAAGCGATCTACGGCTTTTGATTGGATTAAATCTGCACGAAAGAATGTGAATAAATTAAAAGTGGTCACACTTTTGGGCGCCTTCGGCTGTAAGACCAAACCTCCCACACTCTAAAACAAGGACCCAAGCGTAGTGAAGAACCAGCTACGCAAACTTAAATCAAAGAAGAATCAGAAGAGAGTCGCTTAAAGAAAAAGTACTAAATAACAATTTCAGGCCGCCATTCCTCGGGGGCGGAGAAATAAGTTTGAAAAAAGAAAGGCAATTAAAGGGGGAAAGGAAGATCCCAAGGCCAATTCCCCCCCCCCCCCCCAAAAGGGGCTAAAAGCTAAGATGTAGCCCCGGGGAATGGCGGTCCTAGCGCCCGGTAATCCGAGAAAGTGAAAGTCACCCTTCTAGGCACCGCCATTGGGAGCTAAAAAAACGGCTAAATGGGAGAAAAAACGTGTAGGACCAAGTACCAGGAAGCAAATGGGATAAACAAGCCATGCAATAAAAGAAGAGAACCTAAAGGGAGCAAGGTCGCCTAAATACAGAAAAAAAAACCTACAAATAGATACTGGGAAGTAAGAGGAATAAGCGGAGCCAAGGCTGCAAGGGACCAATGAGCTGCAATGGGCGGGGGAAACCTACTGTGAACCGGCAGACTGGAATAAACAAGCGGGACATCCTGCTAACCCGCGGGAAAAAAGGTAAAAGACAAACAATATAGCAGGCGGGACCTAAAGTTAACCCACGGGAAACTAAAAAACTCTACTCTGTTGATGTGGTGCTGCGCAGACCTTTATTCTTCGAGGTATCAGTGACGTCAAGTGATAAGCAGCTGTCAATCATAGCTGATCGTTGCTATGCCACGCCCACTCAGGATCAGAAGAGTTCATTGAAGTACGAGTTTATTAGAAAAGGGTAAGAGGATTCTGTAACTATGCAAGGACCACTCTGACAAACAGGAGCAAATTGTAGCCGGATCTTGGTGTAGATCAGGATCAGCAGTAAACTTAATAATCAAGCTTTAAATGCAGGCCTGATAAAAAAGCTAGTATAGGGACTGATGTTATAAATTTATTTTGGCCCAATATTTCGGTTAAACAAAGCCAACCTTCATCAGGGGCATACAATGCTAAGTGAGTATGGAAACAAACGGTTGCAAACGTTAAATAAATTAAGATGAAAAATCGTTGTTTTTTTGTTTTTTTTCAGCCGGTTTTTCATCTTAGTTTATTTAAATTTTGTAACCGTTTGTTTCCATACTCACTTAGCATTGTATGCCCCTGATGAAGGTTGGTAAGAGGATTGTCGAACACTAGTACAAGTACAGTAGGCTTTGGATGTCATCGTGCCCGAATGACGTTACAGTGAAGTACCATTCTACGCCTTCAGTCAGTGCACAGCGGTTTAGCCTGGAAGCATTTAAGTTCATTGCTGATCATCCATTCGTTTTTGTTCACTGCCACGTGGAAGTATGCAACGCAGCCGACCCAGGCTCCCAATGCTCAAAGAAATGTCCATCAGGTGGCCAAGGAAGACGTGCAGTGAGTGATCAGGTGACTGGCGTGTACTCTTTGGCCCAGGGTCCACTCCACCTGGCACGACAGAAACGAGAGGAAACGCGTGGAAGTAGCCTGGATAAAAGTGGTATGTAGACAGAAAGTAAAATCGTAAGGTGTATAAATTTTTAGACGTTTTAATAGAACTAATTGTTCTAAAACAACCACATGCTGTCAGCTTATTTTTTTGTTATTTTTTCCCTCTAGGTTCCAGTCCTACCTTCCTGATGATGGTTGTGTTTGTGATGTGTGTTGCCTGCTTGGCAGGAACAGCACTGATGATCTTCAAGAAGTCACGTGACAAGCCTGCTGGGTATGCCGTGCTTGTCAGCGGTGACAAGGAGTAAAAACACGCGCAGTGACTGGACTGGACAGACTTGAGGGGTACTCGAGCTCGAGATATGCACTCAACTGCTCATCAGTTTTGTCATTTTTTGTGTTGAAAAGCTTTGTATCTATCAACAATCTCTCATTGTTCAGCCTTCTTGGCAAAGAAAAGTAGTACGAGTAAAGGCCAAAACTTACGAGTTTCGAGGAGAGAAGAGAACTCACATGTCTAAAAAAATGTCTGATATGTTTAAAAAAGAAATTTTGATTTTCAATCTATTAAAATAACTTGCTTCACTTGCATATCTCCAGCTCCAGTTTACCCTCACTGCATAAGTAGATACTGGTCGGTCACTGGAACAAAGCTTTGAGCATCGCAAAACTTACCTTCTGGGATTGTGTGGTGTTTTAGTTCAGTTCTGGAGGTCATTCAGTCATCTATTTCTTACCGGACTCGTCAAAAAATTGATTGTACTAAGGGTGCTTGCTTTAGTTATTATTAGTGTTTCGTAGTCTCCAAGAAATCTAAAATTTAAAAGCAGTGCGAACAGCTAGAGGAACATGGACGGTTTCTTTAATCCTCTCTCCGCGCTTTACCTTTTCTAATCCAGATGGGAAAATGGAGAGGAGAAAGAAAAATAAAAGGAGAGGAGTTCGACCGAATATATGTATTGAAGTCGTCCAGCTTAACCTTTCGCTATCGTGTTTAGGTGCTTAAGTAATTTTAAAACTGGTATTAAGGGTAACACCTATTTTTAAAATTAACTTGAGTTGAGCCGTGAAGTTATGTAAGAATAGTTTCACTTTTAAGTGCAAAAGAAAACACGAAATTGTATTGTATTGGGCTCTGGTACGAAGGACGCTGTATACCATTTAACAGCACTGCCTTGACTGCAGTTCCAAGCCTTCTCCTTGTACAAGCAAAGTATTTTAAGGTGTTTTAGAGGGTCAAATTGTATCTCAAAGTAAAGCCATGTCTTAAATCCGCCACGCTTTTACTAATTAACAATTAAGAAGGAAGTTTCATGCTCACGGTTTAAATTAAATAACAATAAACATTAGTGGTAACGATTAGGTGGTGTTGCCCGGCGCTTGGTGCTGTTTAAAATGAAATCAATAAAATTTTCAAAAACCTTTGTGTTTTGATGACTTTAGTACGCCCTTCGTCTGGTAATCTGCCAAAATGTTTTCGCAAGTTATTACCGGCCCGAATGAGTACGTAGAAGTTTGTCCCTTGCACGATGTCACACCCCGGTACTATGTCCAAAATTGGCCTTTAAGGGCCTGATTACATGAGCCGGGCTGGCTCGGTTTGCCGAGATGACTTTCAGCCCGGTATTACATGAGCCCGGTTACATGTAATCAGGCCCATCAGGCTGTTAAACGCAACAAAAATCAACTTCGCGATTACATGACAACCGGGCCAGCCCGGATAGCCGAGATCTCGGTATCGCGATGCCGGGATCTCGGCTAGCCGGGCTGAAAATTTTCCATGTAATCGCGTTAACCGGGTCAGCCCGGCTAAGCGGGCCTGCAGTAAATTTCTCTCCGAGCACAATATCCGACGAAAAAATCAATGCTACTTCTTCTAAATAGGATGTAGAGGTAACATAACCCATCCAGCTGCATTAGTGCAAAAAATTAACCGCCAAATTGTCGGAAATAGGTGATTAAGATCATTCGTGCTCTGATCATTCATGCTGAAACCGGGCTGAAAGTCATCTCGGCAAACCGGGCCAGCCCGGCTAACCGGGCTCATGTAATACCGAGCTGAAAGTCATCTCGGCGAACCGAGCCAGCCCGGCTCATGTAATCAGGCCCTAAGTGAGCTCCTGGGACTATTTAAAATGTAACTTTAAGAGTTGCATGTAAAACTTGCAATGCTTATAAGCACAGGGATAACCTCCTACCTTCTTTCCCGCAATGTTTTGATGATGTTTGGGTTGAGCTTGCATTTTTCCCGAAAATTTCCTAAAAATGTAAGTGATTTTTTTTTCAGCAATCGCTTACTTAATTTTTTTTTTATGCTTTAGATCTCTCTTGTTTTTTTTTTCAAGGTACGCAGCCTGAAGTGTATTGGCTGCAGGTTACTTTTTAATAAATTTAACTGATCGTAATACCAGGGTTCGTATACTTTTTCAGGCCAAAAATTCAAGGACTTTCCAGGACTTTCCAGGACCCGTCTTGGAAACTTCAAGGACTTTTTTCATGAAATGTACGCCAAATCAACGATTTCCAGTCTGTTGTGCGTTGATGTGCTTGCTGAAGAACTAAAAAATCGCTTATTTTGGCGGTATTCTCATTGCCTTGAAACCTTTTGACGTTCAATAAAAAAAACAAGTACTTTCAAGGACCGAAAACCAATTTCAAGTACTTTCAAGGCCATGAAATCGAACTCCTGAAATTCAAGGGTTTTCAAGGCGCGTACGAACCCTGTAATACTAAATAGTGAACACTGTGCCTTTAAAACTTCCCCTCCATTCAAAATGAGGCAAAGTTCTGACACCCAACAGGTTTTGGAAAACGGACAGAAGGAAAAATAAGAAGTGAACCATTGCTGACTTATAACAAATGGTGTGGTAACAGCTACAATGTTCAGTGCTGTGCACAGTTTAAATTCTGCTATTTAAGTTCTGTCTTTGTGTCGAGACAACCTTTTTCCTAATTTTGGTGAAAACGTGACAGAATAATTATCAATTGCTAAGACAATCGCTAGAAAAACCGTAAAATAACTTTTAATTCAATCCATATTTTTGACTTATCAGTAAAGAAATAATCAGGATTGCAAAATGCATTTAAAAATTTAAAGGAGAAGTTAACTCCAAAAATGGCCATTATTTTCTTTACCCCAATAAAAAGTTTACACAAAGATATGTTATTCACCAAAGTTCCCGCAGCCTCCAACGTTCGCTTTAACCCTACGAAATCTTTCCCAAAACTCGACAACTGAACGCCGCCATCTTGGAGGTGGAAATGTATGCGTGACGTCAAAGAGCTCAGCCTGAAGCTTGGCGGGAAAATTTTAATAGTCAAAACTCCCTGTGTTTTGTATTTATTGGAGCTCTGTTTGAACAAAATGGAGCTGCACATACAGGCATTTTGACAAACAAAAGCCCATACGAAGAAACAAGGAGTTTCAAATATTTTAATTTTCTCGCCAAACTTCAGGCCGAGCTCTTTGACATCACGCATACATTACCAGCTCCAAGATGGCGGCGTTCAGTTGTCGAGTTTTGGGAAAGATTTTGTAGGGTTATAGCGCACGTTGGAGGCTGAAATTTTGGTGAATAACATATCTTTGTGTAAACTTTTTATTGGCGTAAATAAAATAAATGGCCATTCTGGAGTGAACTTCTCCTTTAAAACATATATACCGATAAATTATGTAAATCTTCTAATCAAAGCAAATAATAAATATTTTTACATTCCAAAATAAACTATACATTTTTGAGCTTTGAAACTGAGCCGTTTTGGTATACTGTAAAATGCTCAAATTAGCACCCCTTGTGATAATTTAATTTTCTATGGTGAGAGGACGGCATGGATGAGAAGTTGGGGGAGGAGGGGGGGGGGGGCTATTTTGTTTATCAATTTTTTAGATTTTTTTTTCAGTTTACCAACACTTAACATATTTAATAAAAAACTGTAATTACAAGCAATTTTTTGACAATTGAGGAAATTTAAAAATGGCCTTGACAATTTCACGTTCCATAACTCGTTTGTTTTTGGAAGGAGCGGGGGAGGGGCTTATTCGAGCATTAACTGTACCTTAAAACTGCTTTAAATGAGATAAACTGGAACACGTAGAAACCAAATTAATTAAAAAATGAGCTCAGTCTCCCATCTTGATTGCTGCCATGGGTTGAGGTCAGTGTCAAGTTTTGTTTAGCAACAGGATGGAATCCCTGCATTATCTATGCAGCCTAATTCTGTGTGTATGATACATTGAAAACTCCTCCTTTGAATCTTGCTCGGAGTCCTTGCACAGTTGGATTATAAGAGCTGACATCAGGTATGTAGTATACCATTCACAACCCTCGTTACCAGTGCCCCGGACCTTGCTGTCAACCATTTTTAAGGAAAAGACATATTCCTCAATATCCCTTACAAGCCAGTGTATGTCGTCGATAGGCCTGAAATATACAGCAACATATTGACTAGTCAGTAAAAAACTAACATACCATAAAAAACTCAATCTCGAGCCCAGAGTCCGTAGAGTCGGTCAGCGGTACGGGACGGACTCTGGGAAACTGGAATTGATCAGATCAATTTCAGGTCGATTTCAGGTAGAACCTGCTCTCAGGTCTAAGCGGAAGTAAATTTCCCAGAACGGAAGTAAATCGAGAAAGTTGACTTATTTCTAACACAGTATCGACAGAACTGGTGTTTATAGAAGCAACAAAAGTAACAAAAACGTTCTGCAGTTAACAAAAGAGAGAGTTAACAAAAGAGCGTCTGGTGTTTTGATTTCCGTTAGTCTCTTTCTTGAGCATACTGCTATATTGGTTTTAAATCAAAGATCTTGTTTGACTTCCTGGATTCCGCCTGTGAAGACTGCGTGCGTGTGTCAGTTGTTGTTTTGCAGACGACGGCGAAGAAATTTACGTAATGCACAATGCACGGACAAGCTATTGTTGTGTTGATAAAAAAATTTGTTTGGCAACTTTCGTATATTTCAGAGGCTTCTCGCTGACAGCGCATCTTTTCATGATAGATTGCATGTTTTCGCAGCAAATAACTTTTTCCTCGTCGAATGGCAGTTATATTAATAAAGACGTTAAGGTGGGAAGGAGCCGGGGGTCTTCACAGCGGTCAACAAAAATAAAACTGAGCGGGCTTGTTTGAAAGTTGATTAACACTAGCCCTGGATTACAAGTTGATCAAAGATTAAATTTCTCTTGAAGAAAAGTTTTTCTATTGCTAATACTTGTTTTAGTTTGCAACTGTCAAAACTGACAAACAGAAATTATAAACAGAAAATCTCACTGAACAGAGGGGCTACAGCTGTATTAATTAAATATTTTGTATACATCCAGGCCAGGGTAAGGGCTTACTTAATATTGAAGAAACGTTTCAAAACTAGCCACACCAGGGGGAGGAGGGGGGCTTAAAAGTGTGGGGGGGGGGGGGCAGGGCTAATAACCATGATTTTATGGTATCTTGAAAATTATTTAATAGATTTAGCCAGGCCGAAAGCGGAGCTCCACGGTTATTTACTTTGCCCTTTATTTAATTAAATGTCTGAATTCACAGACCATAGGCATAAAAAATTGATAATGAGCCTGCAATCCAATAGAAAACCATTTTTCGTTCAACAGTCAACTTTATAAAAACGCGTTACCTCCATGAGTTAGGCTGTATACACCTGAGCCCGCGATATGGTCACGTGATACTGGTCAGCAGACACCTTGTATTGACAGCTGTCAATTGACCATAACGTGGATACCCAGTAACAAAAAGGTGAGGGTTTATCTATCTCTGAAGTGCGCGACACCATACGTAAGCCGTACAGACGCGCCAGCGAGCCATGCCCCTAGCCATGATGACCATGAAAACTCAAGCTCATGGTTTTCCTATTTCTGTGGATTTCCTATGGGTATGGGGCTCCGCTCTGCGGCCCTTTAGGCCACTGTGGAGCTCCGCTAAAAATGCATGCTTACTGTATCTATCTGAGTGTGTAAAAGTACACTGTCCCTAAAACCAATGTGGTGGAATCTCTTCGAGTTGGTGGGGGAGCTCCAGTTATTGAGTTATCAGAGTTCCATTTTACTGCGGCTCTACTGTAGTCACACTTCTAAGAATCAATGGGTATAGTTACCTTGATGGAGAATTCTTCCAGCTGCCTCCATTCGCCATTGCAGTGGCCAGGTCAAGTTCAGAGAACTCTATCTCGTAATCATCATTCCACTCATCCGCAAACATAACTTCATGAATGTCATAGTTTCCGTTATCACCCGGGCCATATCCATTAACACGGACATCAATGGCTGACAGTCTCAGTTTAAACTTTGCTTCAGAAAGTAGTTGATAAAGAAATGCATCTCTACCCTTCAGGTTCTGGACAAACAAAAAAAGAAAGATCACAGTCAATAAGCAGTGATACATGTGTATCTGTCATTATCACCTCCTTATTACAAATCTGATGAAAAATACATGTAAGTATCAAAACAAGCCGAGATTGACAATTAGTATAGTATCTTACTGTTACGTATTTTATGCAGGAACTTAATCAATATACACCTGTATGAGACACCGTTTTTAGACCAATACATGTAGATCAAATTCCACATAAAAGTTTTGGCTCTCATGTAAATGTGTTCTCAAATAAATCTAAAGTTGTGCAACATCATAATTGCAAACAAAATGCTGACGTTGCTTATTATGGTCTATATGATGTAAACAAAATGCACAGTTACAATCTTTATTCAATAAGCTTTCAGAACATATATACTTTGTTAGGGTTACCATTGATGGTTTGCACACAATTTAACTTGGAACGGAAATGCCAATTTTCCTTCCGTGATACCTTAAGACAGTCTAATCTCAAAACAGCCCAATTTGAAACATGACATCAAAATTTGACTGAATTTTTTCTCCATTTTTTTCAGTTGCTTATAGTTGTAAATGAAGAAACAGGACTCCTCGATGACGATCTGTTCATTTAATTTCAACGATGAACAAGTCCTATTACAGTAAGATAGTAAACAATACAATATGTTTGCAATGCTCAAATACACAAATCACAATGGATGAATCAACTTACATAAAATAACAAGCAACGATGCAAGAGAACTTCAGTGTCCGTAGAAAAACAATATGGCCGACTCAATTGTAAAGTCAGCGGTAAAACCTATGAGTCTCGAGACCCGGTGGTCAGCGGTAATCTCTTCAGTAAACATTCCATGAATGGAATTCTGTTTGTCATTCATTGTACAAATTACCTAGTTCAGGACAATAATTATACATGTTGAGCAAAGAAACAAGTAAATTTAGACAATACAGTTACCACTCAAGAGTAAGTCACCACCTCTTGCCTGAACTCGAGCTCATTTCTCATGAGACAAGTTTCTTGTCTCGCAAAAATCAACGAAGCGGAAATCTCTGGAATAAATTATAGGCAGTTATCTTACAAGAAAACTATTAATCACTCACAAGATTTTATCACCGTTTAGTCAAGTTAAGTTCTCTGTGAGCTGACGTGCCATACAGTCAGTCTGGCAAGATTGCACGAATTTGCATGTTACATGTAGGTGTGCGTGCTAGCGAACTCAAGAGAGCTTTTGAATCGAAAGTCATCGCTATGCTAGACTTTATTCCTTCCATCACAAATGCAAAAGGTAAATGAAAGCAACTCAAAAATCGAAAAACAAAAGCAAAGCACTTATGTTAAACTAAAATCTTCATGGTTCGCATTAAATGTTGCATGCGTGCTAGCATGAGAAGCTTTTGTATCGAAACTTGGCGGGTGGCAAAAGAATTTATTTCCTACACTGTATATATATAAGGAAATAGGGAGATTGAAAAATATAGGAAATAATTATAGAAAATATAGGACCACTTGAAGCCCTGACTATTAATTAAACAGTTCAAAGACACACAAGTGAACACTTTGTTCAATCCTGTAATCAGATCTGTTCTACAGTCTCTGCACAGTTTGACCTACAATGTACATGTGTACATGTAACTGTTAATAAGTTGAGAAACAAAGTTAACTATTTAGACAATACCTCTGGTTTGAGGGACTTTGGAGTATACTTGTGCTCCATGAGATAACCAGCATTGAAGTATTTTTTATGGTATAATCTAACACTATTTTGCGCCATGTACTCCTGTATCTTGCTGAGGCTCTGGACAATAGGGTGTTCCACACTAGCTACGGGCGCTACCAGCTTGCAGTTTTGTCCACTATAAAATAATACAAGTTGTTAACTTAAGTCATAACACAGGATGAGGTTGCCCTCCCAGAGGCTCATGTATAAAGTGCATTGCCCTCGAAAATAATTTTTCTCGGCCCTTTGGGCGGCCCCAGTTTGGGCCCCTCCCCTACAGCCATTAGATCTGAATGGATGATTCAGATGGATGGATGATTAGATCAGCCATTGACCTGAATGGATGACTGTTCTCCAACAATATTTCTAAAAATGGCAATTTCTTATTGACTTCCGTCTCATTGTGAAAAGGAATACTTGGGTGCACTGCTGTTGATATAATCATGGAGCATGACACCATGTAATGATTTTATTCATTATTCATCTACACTGTACCTGTACAGATGATAAATCAGCGTGATGCGATTCCCAGAGGATATCTCCTTTATTTCATGTTCAACATCAGTGTAGAAAGCAGCCCATTGACACTTGTCAGTTAAATCTTCAGGGCCCAAATTGTAACAGCGCTCCTGCCCCATGTGGCGCACAAATAACTCACCGCCTTTGTGCTCCACAGGCAATGACAGGACAAGGGTTCCAAAGTGGTTTCCTTCTTTTTGGGTGTCCCTATGTGGTAGAAAGAATGATCCCTTTTCATACACCAACAGTTTATAGAGCTTGAGTTCCACATTTTTGGACTCCAGCCCAGGTGCAAGAATGCCACTAGCTGTAGTCTTCAGCTCATCAAAGGCTTTGCTCCAAGTGGGATTGTTGCTTATTGTGAACTCTTCAGGATTCAGCTGCCAACATGACCTCACTGTTGTGTCAACAACGGTTTCCTCATTTCTGCCAAATGGAGCCTGACTACACAGACCAATCAGATCTTGGATGGAGATAGCTGTGCGATTAACAGCGTTCTTTTTGCCCTCCATGAAGGAAGGATCAAGGAAAGTGTAAGAAGCTTTGAGACGAATGTCAGGAACTACAGGACATACACCTGTTTGGAAAGAAAACATTGTTAACCCTCGGTAACTGATGAAGCATGACTGCTTATAAGGCTGAGTATTCAAACATAACAAACAAAAAATATTACAAAATAGACAAAAAAAGGGGCAGCCTCGAGGCACGTGGTGCATACTGCTGAAGCTTATCCTGGTTTCAAGAGCATTAAGCAGCTAAGAATATTTTCTATTCCCCCTGGATGGGATGCTATTCCAACGAAGGGTAGCCCCCCCCCCCCCCCCCAGAATTATTTTGCCCATACCCATTTATACACCATGGGTGGAGAGAGGCACTATGAGAGTAAAGTGTCTTGCCCAAGAACACAACACAGTGCCCCTGAACTCAGAGCATCTGCTCCAGAGTCCGGCATGCTAACCATTAGGCCACTACACCTCTGTCAAATTAAACATAACAAGGTATTCAAAATACCAACTGGCAGGAGGCAAGCCATCCACATGGCCAGGGAGTTGAACTCGGATCTACTGTGAAACAACTCCAGGTAGTGGTCAGAATGGGACTTTAACCCAGGACCTCCATATTTCAAGTCTAGCACCTTAACCACTCGGTCACACTGCCTCCAAGCAATTTCTGTCAATGACATTCATCTTCCCAGAAAGTAATCATTATATGTTAATCATCATATTTTCATTAATAATTTATAAATGCATGTCAACATTATTATACCACACATTCATTTGCGTAATGCATGTAAACTGGTGTATATCAAGCCACTAGTCACAATGAAGTCAAAGAATTCCATACATGACATGCGTATTCAGAAGCAAACAAATTATTTATGAGCATTACATTCATGAACCAACCTGAGCAAGAGAAGTCTCCAGGATAGGTATTGCGCTGAATAAGATCTGTAAGACTTTCAAACTCTTTTTCTACATCAAATTTATTGCCTGCCATTTTGGACCACTGTAAAATAGACAGGACATGAATGTTTAGCACATCAGCAAAATTTAAAAACAAAAAAAAAATTAAGAGAGAAATTTATAAGTCCCGGTTTCTACATTAAACTTCTTGCTGCCATCTTGGACAACTGTCAAAATTAAACATAGACAGCATTAAATATTTGGCACATAAACAAAAAAACACACAGAGAGAAAAACCCTATGCCAAGTTTCAGTACAACTTGTACCCAGGGTCTTTGTTCCCTTTGACCAGCGGTCAGGAAACGAGCAACCCATATTTTTTTTAGGCCAAACTTAACAAAATTAATGACACCATAAAATGTCTAAAGCCCGAGCCAAACGAGGACGAGAGTTCAAACTCTTACTCTCGTTTGGCACGGAACTCTCATCGACTCTCGCTCATGAGTTGGAGAGACTCTTGTTCTTGTTTGGCCGAGTTGATGATAGTCGATGAGAGTTGACAAAAACTCTCATGAATGTCAGCTCTCACCAACTCTCACCCTCTTGGCCCGGGCTTAAAACTTTGAGATGAAACGTTCCACATGAGTTTTTTAAAAACATTTTATGACATCATTTCTATGGTCTACAACAGGGTAGACCATGAAAAAGTGTGGTCGAATTGTTATTAAGTCGCAGCATGCATGTAATCCATGTTTTTTTTAGCGAGATGCATTCAAAACTGTGACAAATCAGGTAACACCGACACATGTCTTTCATATTTCACGACAAATGAAATAGAGAATTGTATAATCAACTGACTAAGTAACCATGGAACATGCCAGTAGTTGCAATACCTATAAAAGGGATTTTTTTAATTCAAAATCGATCTGAAGGGTCGAATCAGAAGCATAATTTATGGTGATATGCTTCGGATCGAATTCATTGACACGTGAGCTCAAATGCAAAGTTTTCATTCGATTCCATAAATTATATCTTGACCTGTGTACAGATTAAACATAACGATATGTGATACACGAGTTGCAGTAAGATTGGCTGATATAGTTTGAGAATTAATGCATGATGAAGTGGGGAGAGCATAGAAACTTCACCCTGACAAAACATGCGAGAGTCGTACGTGACTTGAGGTGTCAGGTCTTGTAGTTGAACGAGAGAATTTTTGACGGTTGCTAGGAAATTCGACTGCCAGACTCACTGAATCGGTTGCTTATAATCTTAAATTGCAATATGGCACAATAAATATTATCGTAATAGGCTACATACCGATATTTATCCGCGAAGAAATCGCCACAACACAACTGCTAACCTTCCCCCGAGACCAAATGTCAACGAAAGAATGAATCACACGAAAACCGCGCCAAATCGATCACATGGCGAATCGCAGCGGATCACGTGACATAAAAAGAACCAATGACAAATCGATAAGTTTTTCCGGACATCAGTAGACCCACTGGGGTCTCCTCGGTATTAGCCTCCCACGCAGTCGTTCTTATGGACGATCGTGTTTCACTACGATCGCCCCTAAGAACGACTGCGTGGGAGGCTACCTCGGTATTAGCCTGCGTTGCAGACGAACAAAACCCCGGTATAGTGTTCGTCTGCAACGCAGGCTACCTCGGTATGAACAGTAACCAAAGCGTACTTTGAGAGTTTTTGTCACTAAAAAGTGACACTTTTTAGTGTCACTTACTTTTTAGTGCACTTTTTTCATCGCTATCCCGGATACCGTTTCAAAAATACGTTAAAAAGACTATTTTCTGCTAAAGCTAAACTATGGTCAACTCAGGGTCAACTATAAATGTAAAATGGGCTTACGCCCGGCGTATCCAATCGAACTTTTGGTAATCGAACCCAATCGAACACCAATCGTTCGATTGGGTTCGGTAATCGAACATAATCGAACTTACAATAAAATTTGGTCAATCGAACAAAATCGAATGTTCGATTACCGAACAGTCGACAATCGTACGCAGTCAAACGTTCGATTACCGACACTCCTGTTTGTTTATACTGCGCACATTTTGTGCCGTGTTCCGTCCCCCTCATTAGTCCTGCGTGATTCACTTATAAAGAGACGGATTCCGAACAAAATCGAATCGGATTGAGTTCCCGGTTGAGTTCGATTGTGTTCGATTGCGTTCGATTGGTTCGATTGGTTCGAAAATCGAACTCACAACAAAAATAGATGTTCGATTTTGTTCGTTTACCGAACCCAATCGAACGATTGGTGTTCGATTGATTTTTGGTTCGGTACGGTACGGTACTTTGCAAAACGAAACAAAATGGTACTCGCTTGAATGATTATTTGTGTCGTGACGATTTCCCAAATTCCCGACGGACAGGCAAAAAAATCCCGCGTCCCGTGCCCAAATTTTGGTGTATTCCGTTCCCTGGGAGCAGTCAAATCCTGTATTTTGGTCATATCCTGGATCCCGAAGAAAATCCAGCTGAAAATCGCGCGTTTGGCTTTTCAAAGCGCTAGAATGATAAAAAAAGTGACATCAGATAAAGTTTTGAGTTACTTTGTTAATGGTAGTATAAATACGAACATAGACTGCTCACAGCCTCTCTGTCAAGTTAAAAGCAAAGCTTCTTTATTTTTTTCCGCTCGCTTTGCGCTGGCGTCCAATTTCTCTCGCCGTTTTCACCGCGCGCTCGTCGATCGAAAAATACAAAAAAATAGAGGGCTGCGAACAGTCTAATACGGACAAAATGTAAAAATACGAACAAATAAAAAACAGAAAGGCCGATTGAACTAGGCGGATTGAACTATAATTTCCCCTACGGCTCGTGTAGATCAGTGTAACTTTTTTATGTAAACCCTCTAGTCAGTCAGTCTTCTGGATGGTTTTCTGCACTTTTGACCTGGACGAAGTCATCTGCTCGGTCTTTTTATTCAAGACCATTTATGTGCCGCTGATGCACATGTTAGGCTGTTCACTGGACAGTCAGGGCCGTACCTGTAGTGGAATTATGGGACTGATAAACATTGGTCACGTGTCGGAGCACATGGAGTGCACACAGTCGAGTGCACACATGGAGTGCACACAGAGCACACAGTCGAGCGAACGGGAGTCTTCTTTCTTCTTGTCAGCATTTCCTCGCTTACAGTTAAAGTTTATATAAAGTTGTGTTTACAGTTCATTCTTGTTGTGGTTACTCTCAATTTCCCCCGCAAATCCGTTTACTTACCTAGTGGGGGGCAGCCAAACTAAATTTCTAACATAGTGCTTCATTTTGCTGGGCTATTTCTTGTAACTATATTGGAGTTTGCCACCGCAGCGGAGATTAGGGTTCCGGAGTTTGTCCCTGGCAGTTCATTCAGATCGTTTTAGCTGCCGTCTTTATCCGTTAATTGCCAACGAGACAGCCGAGCCAAGAGGCGAGGCTATCGAGGCGGCAGAATCATAGAGCCGTGTGCGTATGAGTGTATAGGCAGAGAAAATCTTAAGTTCTGCGTAAGGGACTTTTTTTTTGACCATATTTGGGTGTAAGTAAACCCCATATTTGGGTTGTATTGTTCTTCCCAACTGGTTCCCAGTCTCTCATTCCTTGCTAGAGAGCAAATGTCCAAAATGGCGTCAACGCGGCTCGCTGTTAAAATTTTCAATGTGGTCATTCATCCCTTTACCGATCAATACACCTTTAGGGAATTATAAATCGAAAGAGAATACCCTACAGAATATTCGACCGCCGAAAAAATGAACATCAAGGTCTTCAAAGCGATGAAATAATGTTTCGACTTTGGGAGTCCTTTGATTTACGATCGAAGAGAGACATGAAAATTAAAAGCGGACTGTTGACTTCAAGTAGAGTTTTCTTGACTTATGAGAATGCTGAAGTCGGGTAAATGCCACCTTTTAGTGTTGATTGTGTTTATAGTAATTGTTTGACCGATGATTTATTCCAAATCAAATACCGTTTATATATTATTTGGCACGCATTTTCGCTCCGCGTAGGAATAACATCAATACAAAGCGACGCTCACTAAAGCATAACAGCTCTTATTAAAACGACATCGACGCAAGCATAAGCACAAGCACAAGCACAAGGATCAAAATTTGTCCTTTTCTTGTGCTTGCGTTCGTGTGAAAACAAACATCGCATAAGCACAAGAAAAGTGTTTACGTCTAGCCGTGTCTAGCCAATTGAAGTACTAGTTCCAGCATTTGAACAAAGTCGCAGAGGCCGCGGTTGATTTTGATAAACGTTTTTCGAGAATGTTCGGAGAAGTGTAGACAAAAAAACAAAAAGGCCCAGGCGCGGACTTGAGTAGCGAAAAAAACGGAGACGAATGCTTTCTTTAAAAATATTTATAATCCCAAATGTTTCGTTTTTCTCCTTTATTAGTCGCTTTCACTTTCTTCGTCACACGAGTAGAGGAGAGATAGTTTCTGCCACAATATTTGCAGGGAGAACGGAGTCGAGAACGAAGCCTTCTAACTTGTAAACATCATATTCTTATGCTAACGTGCTTGTGCTTATGTCGACGTTCGTTTTCACTTGGCACGAACAACTTATGCTGCTTGCGTTTGTGCTTGCGCTTGTGCTTGCGTCGCTAGTGAAAACCAGGCTTAAAATTACTGCATGTCATACGCACAAGAAAGTCAAACGTTTTTTGCTTCTAACAGCAAATGTAATGTTAACTTGAATAAAAGTTTTGTTTCCAAATAATCCTTGACCGTTCAAGTTTTGTTTTCTGTTCAAATTTTTCAAGTTTTGCGTAACTGAACATGACACTTCGAATTCGCATGCGAGACTGAAATCTGACCCGTGCATTACTGTCTCTGATTACTGAAAATTATATTTAAAAAAGCATCTTAGCAGTTTTGATTTTGGGACTTGATTTATAAGAAGTTCTTGAAATGCAACTATCACTTTTGTGGACGGAAACATTTTAACCATCGTTTGTTGTATTTAAAAAACAGTGATTAAACCTCATTTATTGCCTACATTTTGTGACATTTTAACGTTGAAAAGAAAGATTTGTCAAGAGTTATCAATCTGTCAAACCCGTAGCCTGCGTAGCAGACATCTGTGTACGTTTTTTAGTGTGTTTTAAAAAGTGCGCGATCGCGAGAATACGCGCGCTGGAAACTACGGCGCCTGCTACGCAGGCTATCAAGCCTGTGTCATTTATGAACACCAGAGAAATAGCATTTTATTCGCATATTACCTAAAATACAATTTACCATATTTTGGTCAATTCAAATATAGTTCTATCAAAAACCATTCAATATCTTTTCTTATGAACAAACATGAGTATTTCGCTCGTTGGCACTTACCGATAGGTACAACTAGTTACATAAACAGTAAAAGCGGAAACATTAAAACCTACTGAGTTCCGAAACGTTTTGTTTTAATATCATAAATGGCATCCCACAGCAATAGGACTATTCCATTGCTAGAACAAATAAAACAAAAACAAATATCGTCTCGTGTAACATTCATGTTGCCAAGTTCATTTTGTACAAAGTGGCGCGAAAAGTTGACGCGGTGTTGCGAGAAAAATCGTTTCTGCAAGTTGTCCGGTGAAACATCACCTTTATAAACAACAAATGCTTTATATTATATAGCGAACATTTTTTAAGGGTAAATTCATAAATAAATATTCATGCACTCTCTGCAAGTGCTGTATGAAATGGTTTTCAGGGTCGGCCAGGGTTTTTTTTAGGCATACGGTATTTAGGGGAATTTTTAATAGGGTATTCAGTATTTGTACGCCAAATTGGGCCTTATATGGATGAAATATACTGTGTATTTCCAAATTTTGGTATTTAGCATGGTTTAATTTGAGGGAAAATTTAAGATACTGACTTGGTACATGTTTTTCAGGTATATCGGTATACCACTTACCCCCCTGGCCGACCCTGGGTTTTCCGTTGTCGGTAAATCGTGAAATGGCTTTTTTTTTTTTTTTGCTCTGGTAGAACTTGATTGAGGATGCATGGTTAAAGTTATTTTCGTGGTCAGTGAAAGGCCTTTTGTACGCGAGATGATATCAACATTATAAGTAATCGCGAAAAGGCTATATTATTTATACTGTTGCTATGGTAACTGCTATTGTCAAGAAAATTATCACAACTTGTTCAACAATGATTTGGCACTTGTTTCATACCATTACTTTAATTGGAACTGATAAAGAGTTGTCTTACTGTCCCATCAAAGTGTAAGGACTGAAAAATGAATTGACAATTGAAGGGCTCGGTGCAAAAAGGGCGTTAGTGTTTTTGGCTAAAAATGAACATTGACAAAAGAACTCCAAATTTTGCGTGCGGGTTTGTTAAAGGGAAACAAGGGTCTAGAAAAATTTTACCTTAAATAAAATGAAATGAAATTACTGAAAATAGTAATTATTTGCTTTGACATCAACATCTGATTTTACTTTATTTATTTTTGCTGGCTTTGTTATTTTTTCCCCAGATGTAATGTATGCAAATAACTTTTAAAATAAGGTAAAGTTGTGACATCCAAGAGTTTTTAGAACATGGGCAAAAATTACAAGTGAGCCATCAAAGTTTGGCAACAGTTGCGTTGCTGTGTGCTGTAGTTTGAATTGCTGTTCTCTTTTCTTGTCCAGGAAAATGAATTTTAATTTAATGTTTGCATTAGATTTTATTTAAAAAAAAATCAGATATATTATACATTAAAACATTAATTTAATTTAACTTACATACCGATAAGCTAGTTCTTTATATCAAAGAGTATATACAATATAGATATTTTGCATACTATACAAAATTTCACAACCCTTAGTTTTTAAACTGTTACTAGAAAAAAAGTATTACCAATTTATTGCCAGGATTGACAAAGACAGCTGTATACCTCAAAACTTCTGCAATTGCATTAAAATGGAACAAGTTTGTTCCATTTTGTGTTGTAAAGGACAGCTCGGCCTCCCGAATTTAATGTTCAAATTCTTTTGTGCTTTGTAGCGAAACTACAACATGAACTCAAGCAACAACAACACACAAAAGCATGAGTACCGTAAAACTATGTTTGCACATGCATATTGGAAAATATGCCAATTCCTCATGAGGCTAATTGTTTAATTAAAAAAGTATATAAACTATAGATATTGTGCATACTGTACTAAATTTCACAGCCTTAAGTTTTGAAATTGCAACAAGAAGAAAAAGATAACCAATTTATTGCCGAGGGGTGGCAAAGACAGCTGTATACCTTTAAACTACTGCAAAAGCTTTAAAATAGAACATGTTTTTTGTAAACGACAGATCGGCTTCCCATTTTGATTCCCGCCATGGGCTGTCAATCAGCATTAAGTGTTGTTTAGCAACAGAATGTGAAGCCTGTGTTATCTAAAAATCACAGTCTGATTCTGATGCGGGTGACCTAATTGGTGTAAAATCCCCAGTCATGTCTGGTTCAGGCTAAACCTCTAGTATCCGCAGTAAATGTATGGGCGGCGTGTATGCTCCAGGGAAAACTTCCTCTTTGTGCCTTGCTTATTAGGGTCTGATTTGCACAGCTGAATTACAAGGGCTGACGTCATGTAAGTGGTATGCCATTCACATCCCTCATTGCCAGTGCCACGAATCTTGCTGTCGACTATCTTTAAGGAGCGGACATGTTCTTTGATATCATCAACTAGCCAGTGTACATTATCCATAGGCCTGAAATAACAGCAACATAATGACTTGTCATAAATTGTATATTGTGAAAAACCAAAAAACAATGTGAAAACAATGTGAAGCAAACCACAATGCAAAAGGAGTTACAGCTCAATTATTAAATAACTTTTTAACATGAGCCTCTGGCTCAAGCCACTGGGCAGTTACTCCCCATGCTTTCGATAATGAATAAGGTTATTGACTGACTGGCTGGCTGGCTGGCTGGCTGACTGACTAACTTACTCAGGCTGGCTGACTGACTGACTGACTGACTGACTGACTGACTGACTGACTGACTGACTGAGGGACTGTGTGACTGACTGACTGACTGACTGACTGACTGACTGATGGACTGACTGACTGCGTGACTGACTGACTGCATGACTGACTGCGTGACTGACTGACAGACTGACGGATTGACCGACTGCATGACTGACTGACTGACTGACTGACTGACTGATGGACTGACTGCAGACTTACTGGCTGACTGACTGACTGCAGACTTACTAGCTGACTGGCTGACTGACCGGGACTGTGACTTATACCTGCATGGTGCTGTAGTGGCAGGGTACATGTGATTTGGTGACCCCGTGCGATTGGTTTAAAGTGTAACACTTTGCAATAATTTTTAATATTGATAATGATAAAAGAAACTAATTAGTCACCTGGATGGTGTGTTGTCCCAGCTGCCTCCATTTGCCATTGCAGTGGCCAGATCAAGTTCAGAGAACTCCATCTCATGGTCGTCCATCAAATCAACTTCATCAAGGTGACAGTTTCCGTCATCATCATGGCCATATCCATTAACACGGACATCAACAGCTGACAGCTTCAGTTTGAACTTTGCTTCTGAAAGTAGTTGATAAAGGAATGCATCTCTACCCTTCAAGTTCTGCACATACAGGGAAATGAGAATATCATTCATTAGCATATTCTAAAACAGGGGACAGCATTTTTTGAGAGGATATTCTTTGTTATTATTCAACAAATAAGCACGCTGCCCATAAATGGACCAAAATGTTAACGTTATCTGTCAATCATCGATCCTTTAAATGCTCAGTGGCGCATAGGGCAACCTTATCTGTCATCCATACATAAGATATCCTGCTATATACATAGGTTGCGAACTGAGATTTGTCCGAAGTCTTGTAGAGTGCTACACAATTACAGTTTTTCTATCTACAAAATGTGTTTCGTTGATAATTTGTTGAATAATAAAATTATCCTGCTCAATCTTGGGGAATATCGTCTAATTTTAGCCAACTTGGCCTTCAGCCTCGTCAGCTGAGCATCAGGCGATATTCAGCGCGATTTCGCAGAATAATAAATTGTAAACTATTCACCTCTGAGCAACTTGTGTGCAAAAATTATAATCATTGACGGGAATTATTGAGTTAAAAAACATCCTTTTGGGGTTACATTTTATGATATAGATGTGAGTGTTTTAATGGCAAACAGACCACTCTGATTGGTGGAATTCATAAGAAATGACATTCAGGACCGTAGTTGCATATTTTCCATGTCCTCACTAGCTATAGTGAAGATATCAATGATGTCATTTTGTGCCATTGCACAGCTGCCAAACTATGCCAATTGCGATTGATAGAAAATCAAATGCCTTGAAGCGGACTTAAAATCGTTCACCATAAGGAGCAGGAAAATACAAGCAAGAAGGAAACTTCAAGCCTCGAAACAATTCAAGAATTTTCTTGCTAAGTAGACTTAAGGTGAGGTACCGGTATTTAAAATTTCAACCGCTGAAGTGCAAGAGTTTTCATATTGAATGTTTGTGCTTTCAACACTTCTGTAGTTTTTGTCTATATAATAGAATCATGTTGGCTCAAAAAGTATGGGTTTTATGTTCTCGTGGCAAGAACAATTCCTCACTTGTTTCACTCAAACAAAAAATTCATATCTTCTCACCACAGTGTAATACAGTAAAAACCCGCTTCGGTAAGAACCTAGGGATTTAAGAACCTTCTGGCAGAAATTTGCTTTCTTAATACCCCAAAATATAAGAACCTGTTTAGCCAAACAAATTCCAACAGGTTCTAAAATGTGGGGTTTAGTTATTTATTAAAATGACTTTTTTTTTTTTTTTTTACTGTAGCATTGATCAATTTGTTAATGTTGTTGGACTTTTGGCAACATGGGTACATAAATATATATTTAAAATGAAGAGCAGACCAGATTTTATACTATTTTCTGATAATCAACAACAATGTCTACTCTGTAAAAATTAAGAACCTGATTAAGAACCTACTTAGCCTAAACTGTCACTAGGTACCCTATAATACAAGAACCTGTTTTGCCAAACTCTGAAAAAAGTAGGTTCTTATACATGCGGGTTTTTACTGTATCCCCTATATCTCACTGTACAAGTTAACTATAATTTATACAATACCTCTGGTTTGAGTGACTTTGGAGTATACTTGTGCTCCATGAGATAACCTGCACTGGAATACTTGTGGTATTCTTCATCATCTTTCTGTGCCAGATACTCCTGTATCTTTTTGAAGTTCTGGACAATAGGATGGTCCACACCAGGTACTGGGATTACCAAATTGCAGCTTTGTTCACTATTTAAAATAGTTTCAGTTGTTATAGAATGGCACAATATTAATTCAAAAGTGAAACTGTACATTAATTTTAGTATCATACATTTCATAATTTCAGAAATATGAACATACCAGTACCCAACCCTTTTTTATTCTGTGAATTGTACTGGGCTTGCCTAGACTGAATTTCAGACATCCCTCTCTGGTCGCCTACTACCCGAGAAGGGACGTCTGAACACATCTGGTACTAATGGCATCCGGTGACGTCACTACCCGAAAACCAGGAAGTGATTTTGATTGGTTGATTTGAAAATTATTTGCAAAATTAAGTGAAATTATGACTGAATTTTAATGCACGGGGATTGTAATTTGGAAACAGCTGGAAATGTTTGCAAAGAGTTCACCTTCCCAGAAATGAATTTACCAGTCATTTACCTAGAGTTTATTACTTTTTTAGTTTACGTACGGATGCAGAATAGTATTGGGAACTGGCCGGTAGGTTTTAAGTTGGTGGCATTCGTCGCTTCAACATGCAGTGTTTGTAATGATTTAATCTAGTATATAATACCTGTACAGATGATAAATCAGTGTGATGCGATTCCCAGAGGTTATTTCTTTTATTTCATGTTCAACATCAGTGTAGAAAGCAGCCCATTGACACTTGGCAGTAGCCCGACCAGGGCCCAAATTGTAACTGCGCTCCTGCCCCATGTGGCGCACCAATAATGTACCCCCTTTGTGCTTCACAGGCAACGATAGAACAAGGGTTCCAAAGTGGTTTCCATCCTTCTGCGTGTCCCTGTGTGGCAGGAAAAATGATCCCTTCTCATACACCAACAGTTTATAGAACCTGAGTTCCACGTTACTGGACTTGAGTCCAGGTGCAAGAACACTGCTAGCTTCAGTCTTCAGCTCATCAAAAGCTTTGTTCCAAGTGGGATTGTTACAAACTGTAAACTCTTCAGGATTCAGCTGCCAACATGACCTCACTGTTGTATCAACAACTGTTTCCTCATTTCTGCCAAATGGAGCCTGACTACACAGACCAATCAGACCTTGGATGGAGATAGCTGTGCGATTAACATGGTTCTTTTTACCCTCCGTGAAGGAAGGATCGAGAAAAGTGTACGAAGCCTTTAGACGAATGTCAGGAACTACAGGACACACACCTTTCCAAAAAGTATACACAAAATGTCATCTAATAAACAGTCATAATAATAATAATAATTTATGAATTTAAATTGCGCTTCTTAACATGTAAATGAGCAAAAGCGCATTACAATATTAAAACTTAAGAACTATCGCACATAACTATCATACATGATAAGATGGGTTATTAGCACAACAGCCGACTACAACTGCATTCAATTTAAATCAGTAAAGTCTGACTTGCTGGGATGCAAGTTAATTTAGAAAGAATGGAGGGTCAGACCAGGTTTGTATGGGTTATCGAAACCAATAAAGTCACAAATTTTACAATTTCATTTTCCAGGCCTTCAAAGTCATGGAATTTTAAAGTGGCGGCCAAGGAAAGTCATGAAAAATGGTATTAATGCACAAAAAGATTAGGCAGGTTATTTTCTGTGAAGAAAAGGGTAGAGTCGCACAACCAAGTCCCGTAATGTGAGCCTGCACTACACACAACACACAAGGCATGCTGACAGCATGAGCCAGAAAAAAATTCTTTGCATGAGTGGCCCGAGTATGGAACACCATTTCAGTGCCAACCAAGCAGCCAATTATAATTCTCAAATTGCAGCTGCTTAATATATAGGAGCTCAAATGTAGCATAAAAATTTACAAATAACTTACTGAGATCAAATTTGTACAATTATTGATACGTACCCTGACATACGCGTCCAAGCACAATTTGGTTAAGACCTTCTCCTAACATTTACCACTTATTAATATTTGCGATGTTACATGCACCTTGTACTTAAAGTTTAGCACAGCTTAGCTAAGAACTCAGTTCATTCAGGGCACACATACGTAGAATCAAAACGTTTTTGAGCTAGGTGTATTAACCTGAGCAAGCGAAGTCTCCAGGAAATGTATTGCACTGGATAAGATCTGTAAGCCTTTCAAACTCTTCTTCTACATCAAATATATCATCTGCCATCTTGGACTACTGTTGAAAGACAAGGACAACATTAAAACAAATAAAGAAATCCTGGTTCAAGTTTTCAGTACAATTTTTATCATGTCAAATCAAAATACCGTAGAAGGTTATAAACCCTGGGCTTATACAACTTCGTAAGGGCTTTTGGGTGGGCTTATAAGCGGAGGGGCTTATATTCGGGAGGGCTTATAAGCGGAAGGAAAAAAACGTTTCGAAACGAGCCTCGGTAGTGTTGATCGAAATACGTTTTTAACTTAAAAACGCACAAAAAGCAACATTTAGCCCTGTTCAGTACTGTCATCTGGTAGAGGGGGGCTTATATCCAGGGGGGGGGGGGGGCTTATAACCGGATGTATTTTTTTGTTTCCAGGTTGATGGGCCTATAACTGGGGGGGCTTATAAGCGGGGGGGGGGCTTATAAATTTTACGGTATGGCTTTTCTTTTAAAGGCTAAACTTGATAGTTGTTTACAAAAATGAATGAGATGTCTTCAAAACTGTGACATGTCATGTTACAGTGTTGATGCTAAACAGAGCCATTCTATTTTATATGCACCCCCACCCTCCCCCCCCCACCCCCCGACTATTTATAAGGTACCGTATTTTCTCAATTAAACGCCCCCGGCGTTTATTTCAAACTTGGCTCCGTGGATCTGGCGTTAATTTGAATGGCGCAGTTTTTTTGAGCAAAATTTTTATGAAACAAGGGTTTTTAATCATTATTCGTGACATGAATGTATCTTGCCATCATATCTAGAGCATATTACACCTCAAATAAATGCCTAAAAGGCTTACTTACCAATTTACCTTCAAGACCCGGCGTTTATTCGGGGCCCGGCGTTTAATTGAGAAAATATGGTAAGTTAAAATTTACACCTAAGAAAAAAAGATCAAAGTGTAAACATTTATACCCCCCTTCAGAAGTAACCCAGTTTTTCAAAACCTCTCAGAAAAAAGCCAACTTTTCCCTACCCCTTTAGAAATATTCGAAAGATCAAAAGAACGCCGTCATGGCTAGCCCCTCAGACTTTCTGACAATGCCCCTTCAGAAAATCTCATCTATAGGAAGTATAGGACGAGGGGAGAGGGGGGGGGGGGTGGTAATAAAGTGGAATGGCTCACAAGTCAGCCAGGGAATTGCTTATTCAAACGAGCAAGTAACCATGGAACATGCCAGCTTAAAGTTTTAACATTTATAGAAGGGATTTTAAAAAAATCGATCACTTTATCGTTTCGAGCTCATATTCAAAGATTCCATTTTGATTGCATACAACCCCGCATAAACCCAAAACAGATTAACGATATGCTCACACGAGCTGTAGTGAGGGTGTAAAGAATTTTAACCTGAGCAGAACAGGAAAGGACCGGGAGCTTCAAGGCTCAGCAGAAGACATGCGAGAGCCGTACGTGATTCGAGTTGTCTGGTCTTGCAATTGAACGAGAGAATTTTTGAAGGTTGCGATCAAATTCGTCCGCCAGACTCACTGCATCGGTTGCTAATAATCTAAACTGCAATATGGCACAATGAATATAAGCATTATGGGCTACATACCGCTATAAATCAGCAAAGATACTGCCACAACATAACTGCAAACCTTCCCTCGAGACCAAAATGTCAATGAATGAAAAGCGCGCCAAATCGATCACATGACATCGATCTGGTCCCGAGCGGGGGAGGGGAAGGTGGGAAGGGTCTCCAAATGAAATGGGCAGGGAAGTTCCTCATCTCTCTTACGGGTGTAAATTTCAGAATTTTTTAGCCATCGAGGTTTCGGTTAGGGTTGTACACAATCAGATATACAAATATACATGTATTTTGGTACTTTGTATTTTGGTGCTGTTTTCAGCACCTTAACTTTGATGGTCTAATGTACTAGGCCTGTCTCTCAGTTGACGGCTTGACGCGACAGTTACGGTATCAAACAGATGGCCAATCATTGGTGAGCAAGTTGCGATTTTTTTTGCCATTACAAGTTGCTACAGCAACGGTATAACCTGTTAAAGCACCCTTAAATAAATAACTGAATAACGAATTCGATGACATATTTTTTTTTCCTGAATCTGCAAACTTTTAAAGAAATCTACACATGGAGTTCAAAGCCACCTTAACTTTCTGAAAATATAACGTGGCTTTGAACCTCATGTACACATTTTGTTTAAACTTTTTTTGAGTTATTAGCAGTTAAAGCTAAAAGAGGGTGTATTTAGAAGTTTATACTGTTGCTATGGTAACCTATTGTGTCATAAAAATGGGCAACGTGTTCCCTGATCATTGGACATTTGTTTGACACCATGATTGTACCATCAACTGATAAAGAGTGGTTATAGTGACCCATCAAAATCAAAGTCTTGGAAAGTGCTGGAAACTCTACTCATCTAGGATTTCGGTTCTGACTAGCAACCCCGCTCCCTTGATGTGGGAGTCCCTCCCCTGGGCTTTTGGTGCTCAAGTTATGGCAGTTTTCACCAATGGAATTGTACCAGTAATCACATGGAATATGGAATGAATCAAGTACGGTTATGAGCAGAATCTAGAGTTTCTAGAGCGAGTGCAAAATTAAATTTCTGGTCTTTGAAATCATGCGAACTGTCACGCTTTGATAATTTTTGTAACAACTTTAAATGTCCAGGCCACGATCCTTCCCGTCTGCGCCAGGGAGAGTACGAGTCCGCCTTTTGGTCGAGGGTCGAGGGTCGAGGGTACATTGTCGAGGGTGAGGGTAGTATGTCGAGGGTAGGGTCGAGGGTAACAATTATTCCCATATAAACGAAAAACGAAAAACCAATCAGAATGCGACAATTCTTTTCGCACGTGCGAGATGAACATAAACATGCAAAACAAAGCGTGAAGGAAAGGAAAAAAAGAAACATAACATGCCAAAAAATTACATATCACCAATGTTAGCAAAAATAAAGCTTGAATTATTCGGCTTCAAGCATCCTTACTTCATATTTTTTTCTCCAACGCCGACGGATGCCGTGCAAAATAGAAAAAAAAATAGAGAAACAACTAGACACAGATCAACAAGGGGAGAACTAGGAGAACCAGGAGAACAAGGAGAACCAGGAAAAACAAGAGAACCAGGAGAATCAGGAGAACCACGTGAACCACGTGAACCACGTAAACCAGGTCAACCAGGTGAACCAGATAAACCACATGAACCACATGAACCAGGACAGACAGGTAAACTAGGAAACCCAGGTGAACCAGGAGAACCAGGCGAACGAGGTGAATCAGGAGAACTAGGAGAACCAGGAGAACCAGGAGAACTAGGAGAACCAGGTGAGCCAGAAGAACTAGGAGAACCAGTGGAACCAGTACAAAACGTGACCACGTGATCCAGGAGAACCAGAAGAACCAGGAGAACCAGGAGAACCAGGAAAACGAGGAGAACTAAGAGAACTAGGAGAACAGGGAGAACCAGAATAACCAGGTGAACGAGGAGAACCAGGACAACTTGGAAAACCAGGAGAACCAGGGAACTAAGAGAACCAGGAGAACCAGGTGAACCAAGAGAACCAGGAGAACTAAGAGAACTAGAAAAACAAGAAGAACCAGGTGAACAAGGAAAACTAAGAGAACTAGGAGAAGAGGGAGAACCAGGAGAACCAGATGAACCAGGAGAACTAGGAGAACTAGGAATACCAGGAGAACCAGAAGAACCAGGAGAACCAGGTGAACCAGGAGAACCCGGAGAACCAGGAAAACTTGGTGAACCACGTAAACCAGGAGAACTAGGAGAACCAGGAGAACCAGGTGAACCAGGAAAACTAAGAGAACCGGGAGAACCAGGTGAACCAGGAGAACTAGGAGAACTAGGAGAACTAGGAAAACCAGGAGAACCAGTTGAACCAGGAGAACTTGGACAACTAGGAGAATCAGGACAACCAGAAGAACCAGGTTAATCAGGAGAACTAGGAGAACTAGGAGAATTAGGAGAACAAGTTGAACCAGGAGAACCAGGAGAATCAGGTAAAACAGGTGAACCAGGAGAACTATCAGAACCAGGTGAACCAGGACAACCAGTTGAACCAGGAGAACTTGGAGAACTAGGAGAATCAGGAGAACCAGGAGAACTAGGAGAACCAGGTAAACCAGGGGAACCAGGGGAACTAGGTGAACCAGGACAACCAGGAAAACTAGGAGAACCAGGTGAACCAGGGGAACCAGGGGAACTAGGTGAACCAAGAGAACCAGGAGAACCAGGTTAACCACGTGAACCACGTGGTCCACGTAAACCAGGAGAACTAGGAGAACCAGGAGAACCAGGTGAACCAGGAGAACCAGGTGAACCATGTAAATCAGGAGAACAAGGAGAACCAAGGAAAACAAGGAGAACCAGGAGAACCAGGAGAACCAGGTGAACCAGGAGAACTAGGAGAACCAGGAGAACCAGGTAAACCAGGTCAACCAGGTCAACCAGGTGAACCAGGAGAACCAGGAGAACCATGTAAATCAGGAGAACTAGGAGAACCAGGAGAACCAATTGAACCAGGAGAACTTGAGGAACTAGGAGAATCAGAAGAACCAGGAGAACCAGGTAAACCAGAAGAACCAGGTGAACCAGGAGAACCAGGAGATCCATGTAAATCAGGAGAATTAGGAGAACCAAGGAAAACCAGGAGAACCAGGAGAACTTGGAGAACTTGGAGAACCAGGTGAACCAGGAGAACTAGGAGAATCAGGAGAACCAGGTAAAGCAGGTCAACCAGGTGAACCAGGAGAACCATGTAAATCAGGAGAACTAGGAGAACCAGGTAAACCAGGAGAACCAGGAGAACTTGGAGAACCAGGAGAACCAGGAGAACTAGGAGAACCAGGAGAACCAGGTGAACCAGGAGAACAAGGAAAACTAAGAGAACTAGGAGAAGAGGAAGAACCAGGAGAACCAGGTGAACCAAGAGAACCAGGAGAACTTGGAGAACCAGGAGAACCAGGAGAACCAGGAGAACCAGGAGAACCAGGAGAACCAGGAGAATTATGTGAACCAGGACAACCTGGAAAACTAAGAGAACTAGGAGAAGAGGAAGAACCAGGAGAACCAGGTGAACTAGGAGAACCAGGAGAAACAGGAGAACTAGGAGAACCAGGAGAACCAGCAGAAACAGAAGAACCAGGAGCACCAGGTGATCAGAATTTAGACAACCAGGAGAACCAGGTGAAGCAGGAGAACCAGGAAAACCAGGAGAACCAGGAGAACCAAGAGAACCAGGAGAACCAGGAGAACCAGGAGAACTAGGAGAACCAGGTAATTGGAATTTAAAGAACCAGGAGAAACAGGTGAAATAGGAGAACCAAGTGATCGGAATTTAGAGAACCAGGAAAACTGGTAGAAACAGGAGAACCTAGAGAACCAGGTGAACAAGGTGAGCCAGGAGAACCAGGAGAACCAGGTGTTCGGAATTTAGGGAACCAGGTGATTGGAATTTAGAGAACCATGAGAACAAGGTGATCAAAATTTAGAGAACCAGGAGAACTAGGAGAACAAGGTGAACCAGGTAAACTAGGAAAACCAGGAGAAACAGGAGAACCAGGAGAACCAGAAAAATCAGGTGATCAGGATTTAGAAAACCAGGAGAACCACGAGAACCACGAGAACCACGAGAACCGCGAGAACCCCGAGCACCAGGAGAACCAGGAGAACCAGGTGAACCAGGTGAACTTGGTGAACTAGGTGAACCAGGTGAACAAGGTGAACCAAGAGAACCTGGAGAACCACGAGAACCAGGAGAACAAGGTGATCGGCATTTAGAGAACCAGGTGAACCATGAGAACCAGGAGAACCAGGTGGTCGGAATTTAGAGAACCAGGAGAACAAGGAGAACCAGGTGATCGGAATTTAGAGAACCAGGAGAACTAGGAGAACCAGGTGAACCAGGTGAACTAGGAGAACCAGGAGAAACAGGAGAACTAGGAGAACCAGGAGAACCAGGAGAAACAGAAGAACCAGGAGCACCAGGTGATCAGAATTTAGACAACCAGGAGAACCAGGTGAAGCAGGAGAACCAGGAAAACCAGGAGAACCAGGAGAACCAAGAGAACCAGGAGAACCAGGAGAACCAGGAGAACTAGGAGAACCAGGTAATTGGAATTTAAAGAACCAGGAGAAACAGGTGAAATAGGAGAACCAAGTGATCGGAATTTAGAGAACCAGGAAAACTGGTAGAAACTGGAGAACCTAGAGAACCAGGTGAACAAGGTGAGCCAGGAGAACCAGGAGAACCAGGTGTTCGGAATTTAGGGAACCAGGTGATTGGAATTTAGAGAACCATGAGAACAAGGTGATCAAAATTTAGAGAACCAGGAGAACTAGGAGAACAAGGTGAACCAGGTAAACTAGGAAAACCAGGAGAAACAGGAGAACCAGGAGAACCAGAAAAATCAGGTGATCAGGATTTAGAAAACCAGGAGAACCACGAGAACCACGAGAACCGCGAGAACCCCGAGCACCAGGAGAACCAGGAGAACCAGGTGAACCAGGTGAACTAGGTGAACTAGGTGAACCAGGTGAACAAGGTGAACCAGGAGAACCTGGAGAACCACGAGAACCAGGAGAACAAGGTGATCGGCATTTAGAGAACCAGGTGAACCATGAGAACCAGGAGAACCAGGTGGTCGGAATTTAGAGAACCAGGAGAACAAGGAGAACCAGGTGATCGGAATTTAGAGAACCAGGAGAACTAGGAGAACCAGGTGAACCAGGTGAACTAGGAGAACCAGGAGAACCAGGAGAACCAGGTGATCAGAATTTAGAGAACCAGGAGAACCAGGTGAACCAGGAGAACCAGGAGAACGAGGAGAACCAGGAGAACAAAGAGGACAAAGAGAACCAGGAGAACTAGGAGAACCAGGTAATTGGAATTTAAAGAACCAGGAGAAACAGGTGAACTACGAGAACCAAGTGATCGGAATTTAGAGAACCAGGAAAACCAGGAGAACCAGGAGAACCAAGAGAACCAGGAGAACCAGGAGAACTTGGAAAACAAGGAAAACAAGGAGAACCAGGAGAACCACGTGATCGGAATTTAAAGAACCAGGAGAACCAGGTGAACTAGGAGAACCAGGTGATTGGAATTTAGACAACCAGGAGAACCAGGTGAACCAGGAGAATCATGTGAACCAGGAGAACCAGGAGAACCAGGTGATCGGAATCGAGAGAACCAGGAGAACCAGGAGAACCAGAAGAACCAGGAAAACCACGAGATCCAGGTGATCGGAATCGAGAGAACCAGGAGAACCGGGTGAACCAGAAGAACCAGGAGAACCATAAGAACCACGAGAACCACGAGAACCAGGTGATCGGGATCGAGAAAACCAGGAGTACCAGGTGAACCAGGAGAACCAAAAGACCCAGGAGAACTTGGAAAACCAGGAGAACCAGGAGAACCACGTGATCGGAATTTAGAGAACCAGGAGAACCAGGTGAACTAGGAGAACCAGGTGATCGGAATTTAGAGAACCAGGAGAACCAGGAGAAGCAGGAGAATCAAGAGAACCAGGTGAACCAGGAGAACTTGGAAAACAAGGAGACCCAGGAGAACTTGGAAAACCAGGAGAACCAGGAGAACCACGTGATCGGAATTTAGAGAACCAGGAGAACCAGGTGAACTAGGAGAACCAGGTGATCGGAATTTAGAGAACCAGGAGAACCAGGAGAAGCAGGAGAATCAAGAGAACCAGGTGAACCAGGAGAACTTGGAAAACAAGGAGAACCAGGAGAACCACGTGATCGGAATTTAGAGAACCAGGAGAACCAGGTGATCTGAATTTAGACAACCAGGAGGACCGGGTGAACCAGGAGAATCAGGTGAACCAGGAAAACCAGGAGAACCAGGAGAACCAGGTGATCGGAATTGAGAGAACCAGGAGAACCAGGTAAACCAGGACAACCAGGAGAACCAGAAGAACCAGGAGAACCACGAGATCCAGGTGATCGGAATCGAGAGAACCAGGAGAACCGGGTAATCCAGAAGAACCAGGTGAACCAGGTCTACCATGAGAACCAGGAGAACCAGGTGATCGACATTTAGAGAACCAGGAGAACTACGTGAACCAGGAGAACCAGGAACCAGGTTAATCAGGAGAACTAGGAGAACTAGGAGAATTAGGAGAACAAGTTGAACCAGGAGAACCAGGAGAATCAGGTAAAACAGGTGAACCAGGAGAACTATCAGAACCAGGTGAACCAGGACAACCAGTTGAACCAGGAGAACTTGGAGAACTAGGAGAATCAGGAGAACCAGGAGAACTAGGAGAACCAGGTAAACCAGGGGAACCAGGGGAACTAGGTGAACCAGGACAACCAGGAAAACTAGGAGAACCAGGTGAACCAGGGGAACCAGGGGAACTAGGTGAACCAAGAGAACCAGGAGAACCAGGTTAACCACGTGGTCCACGTAAACCAGGAGAACTAGGAGAACCAGGAGAACCAGGTGAACCAGGAGAACCAGGTGAACCATGTAAATCAGGAGAACAAGGAGAACCAAGGAAAACAAGGAGAACCAGGAGAACTTGGAGAACCAGGAGAACCAGGTGAACCAGGAGAACTAGGAGAACGAGGAGAACCAGGTAAACCAGGTCAACCAGGTCAACCAGGTGAACCAGGAGAACCAGGAGAACCAGGAGAACCAATTGAACCAGGAGAACTTGAGGAACTAGGAGAATCAGAAGAACCAGGAGAACCAGGTAAACCAGAAGAACCAGGTGAACCAGGAGAACCAGGAGATCCATGTAAATCAGGAGAATTAGGAGAACCAAGGAAAACCAGGAGAACCAGGAGAACTTGGAGAACTTGGAGAACCAGGTGAACCAGGAGAACTAGGAGAATCAGGAGAACCAGGTAAACCAGGTCAACCAGGTGAACCAGGAGAACCATGTAAATCAGGAGAACTAGGAGAACCAGGTAAACCAGGAGAACCAGGAGAACTTGGAGAACCAGGAGAACCAGGAGAACTAGGAGAACCAGGAGAACCAGGTGAACCAGGAGAACAAGGAAAACTAAGAGAACTAGGAGAAGAGGAAGAACCAGGAGAACCAGGTGAACCAAGAGAACCAGGAGAACTTGGAGAACCAGGAGAACCAGGAGAACCAGGAGAATTATGTGAACCAGGACAACCTGGAAAACTAAGAGAACTAGGAGAAGAGGAAGAACCAGGAGAACCAGGTGAACTAGGAGAACCAGGAGAAACAGGAGAACTAGGAGAACCAGGAGAACCAGGAGAAACAGAAGAACCAGGAGCACCAGGTGATCAGAATTTAGACAACCAGGAGAACCAGGTGAAGCAGGAGAACCAGGAAAACCAGGAGAACCAGGAGAACCAAGAGAACCAGGAGAACCAGGAGAACCAGGAGAACTAGGAGAACCAGGTAATTGGAATTTAAAGAACCAGGAGAAACAGGTGAAATAGGAGAACCAAGTGATCGGAATTTAGAGAACCAGGAAAACTGGTAGAAACAGGAGAACCTAGAGAACCAGGTGAACAAGGTGAGCCAGGAGAACCAGGAGAACCAGGTGTTCGGAATTTAGGGAACCAGGTGATTGGAATTTAGAGAACCATGAGAACAAGGTGATCAAAATTTAGAGAACCAGGAGAACTAGGAGAACAAGGTGAACCAGGTAAACTAAAAAAACCAGGAGAAACAGGAGAACCAGGAGAACCAGAAAAATCAGGTGATCAGGATTTAGAAAACCAGGAGAACCACGAGAACCACGAGAACCACGAGAACCGCGAGAACCCCGAGCACCAGGAGAACCAGGAGAACCAGGTGAACCAGGTGAACTTGGTGAACTAGGTGAACCAGGTGAACAAGGTGAACCAGGAGAACCTGGAGAACCACGAGAACCAGGAGAACAAGGTGATCGGCATTTAGAGAACCAGGTGAACCATAAGAACCAGGAGAACCAGGTGATCGGAATTTAGAGAACCAGGAGAACAAGGAGAACCAGGTGATCGGAATTTAGAGAACCAGGAGAACTAGGAGAACCAGGTGAACCAGGTGAACTAGGAGAACCAGGAGAACCAGGAGAACCAGGTGATCAGAATTTAGAGAACCAGGAGAACCAGGTGAACCAGGAGAACCAGGAGAACGAGGAGAACCAGGAGAACAAAGAGGACAAAGAGAACCAGGAGAACTAGGAGAACCAGGTAATTGGAATTTAAAGAACCAGGAGAAACAGGTGAACTACGAGAACCAAGTGATCGGAATTTAGAGAACCAGGAAAACCAGGAGAACCAGGAGAACCAAGAGAACCAGGAGAACCAGGAGAACCAGGAGAACCAGGAGAACTTGGAAAACAAGGAGAACCAGGAGAACCACGTGATCGGAATTTAAAGAACCAGGAGAACCAGGTGAACTAAAAGAACCAGGTGATTGGAATTTAGACAACCAGGAGAACCAGGTGAACCAGGAGAATCATGTGAACCAGGAGAACCAGGAGAACCAGGTGATCGGAATCGAGAGAACCAGGGGAACCAGAAGAACCAGGAAAACCACGAGATCCAGGTGATCGGAATCGAGAGAACCAGGAGAACCAGGTGAACCAGGAGAACCAGGTGAACCATGTAAATCAGGAGAACAAGGAGAACCAAGGAAAACAAGGAGAACCAGGAGAACTTGGAGAACCAGGAGAACCAGGTGAACCAGGAGAACTAGGAGAACCAGGAGAACCAGGTAAACCAGGTAAACCAGGTCAACCAGGTCAACCAGGTGAACCAGGAGAACCAGGAGAACCATGTAAATCAGGAGAACTAGGAGAACCAGGAAAACCAATTGAACCAGGAGAACTTGAGGAACTAGGAGAATCAGAAGAACCAGGAGAACCAGGTAAACCAGAAGAACCAGGTGAACCAGGAGAACCAGGAGATCCATGTAAATCAGGAGAATTAGGAGAACCAAGGAAAACCAGGAGAACCAGGAGAACTTGGAGAACTTGGAGAACCAGGTGAACCAGGAGAACTAGGAGAATCAGGAGAACCAGGTAAACCAGGTCAACCAGGTGAACCAGGAGAACCATGTAAATCAGGAAAACTAGGAGAACCAGGTAAACCAGGAGAACCAGGAGAACTTAGAGAACCAGGAGAACCAGGAGAACTAGGAGAACCAGGAGAACCAGGTGAACCAGGAGAACAAGGAAAACTAAGAGAACTAGGAGAAGAGGAAGAACCAGGAGAACCAGGTGAACCAAGAGAACCAGGAGAACTTGGAGAACCAGGAGAACCAGGAGAACCAGGAGAACCAGGAGAATTATGTGAACCAGGACAACCTGGAAAACTAAGAGAACTAGGAGAAGAGGAAGAACCAGGAGAACCAGGTGAACTAGGAGAACCAGGAGAAACAGGAGAACTAGGAGAACCAGGAGAACCAGGAGAAACAGAAGAACCAGGAGCACCAGGTGATCAGAATTTAGACAACCAGGAGAACCAGGTGAAGCAGGAGAACCAGGAAAACCAGGAGAACCAGGAGAACCAAGAGAACCAGGAGAACCAGGAGAACCAGGAGAACTAGGAGAACCAGGTAATTGGAATTTAAAGAACCAGGAGAAACAGGTGAAATAGGAGAACCAAGTGATCGGAATTTAGAGAACCAGGAAAACTGGTAGAAACAGGAGAACCTAGAGAACCAGGTGAACAAGGTGAGCCAGGAGAACCAGGAGAACCAGGTGTTCGGAATTTAGGGAACCAGGTGATTGGAATTTAGAGAACCATGAGAACAAGGTGATCAAAATTTAGAGAACCAGGAGAACTAGGAGAACAAGGTGAACCAGGTAAACTAGGAAAACCAGGAGAAACAGGAGAACCAGGAGAACCAGAAAAATCAGGTGATCAGGATTTAGAAAACCAGGAGAACCACGAGAACCACGAGAACCACGAGAACCGCGAAAACCCCGAGCACCAGGAGAACCAGGAGAACCAGGTAAACCAGGTGAACTTGGTGAACTAGGTGAACCAGGTGAACAAGGTGAACCAGGAGAACCTGGAGAACCACGAGAACCAGGAGAACAAGGTGATCGGCATTTAGAGAACCAGGTGAACCATGAGAACCAGGAGAACCAGGTGGTCGGAATTTAGAGAACCAGGAGAACAAGGAGAACCAGGTGATCGGAATTTAGAGAACCAGGAGAACTAGGAGAACCAGGTGAACCAGGTGAACTAGGAGAACCAGGAGAACCAGGAGAACCAGGTAATCAGAATTTAGAGAACCAGGAGAACCAGGTGAACCAGGAGAACCAGGAGAACGAGGAGAACCAGGAGAACAAAGAGGACAAAGAGAACCAGGAGAACTAGGAGAACCAGGTAATTGGAATTTAAAGAACCAGGAGAAACAGGTGAACTACGAGAACCAGGAAAACCAGGAGAACCAGGAGAACCAAGACAACCAGGAGAACCAGGAGAACTTGGAAAACAAGGAGAACCAGGAGAACCACGTGATCGGAATTTAAAGAACCAGGAGAACCAGGTGAACTAGGAGAACCAGGTGATTGGAATTTAGACAACAAGGAGAACCAGGTGAACCAGGAGAATCATGTGAACCAGAAGAACCAGGAGAACCAGGTGATCGGAATCGAGAGAACCAGGGGAACCAGAAGAACCAGGAAAACCACGAGATCCAGGTGATCGGAATCGAGAGAACCAGGAGAACCGGGTGAACCAGAAGAACCAGGAGAACCATAAGAACCACGAGAACCACGAGAACCAGGTGATCGGGATCGAGAAAACCAGGAGTACCAGGTGAACCAGGAGAACCAAAAGACCCAGGAGAACTTGGAAAACCAGGAGAACCAGGAGAACCACGTGATCGGAATTTAGAGAACCAGGAGAACCAGGTGAACTAGGAGAACCAGGTGATCGGAATTTAGAGAACCAGGAGAACCAGGAGAAGCAGGAGAATCAAGAGAACCAGGTGAACCAGGAGAACTTGGAAAACAAGGAGAACCAGGAGAACCACGTGATCGGAATTTAGAGAACCAGGAGAACCAGGTGATCTGAATTTAGACAACCAGGAGGACCGGGTGAACCAGGAGAATCAGGTGAACCAGGAAAACCAGGAGAACCAGGAGAACCAGGTGATCGGAATTGAGAGAACCAGGAGAACCAGGTAAACCAGGACAACCAGGAGAACCACGAGATCCAGGTGATCGGAATCGAGAGAACCAGGAGAACCGGGTGATCCAGAAGAACCAGGTGAACCAGGTCTACCATGAGAACCAGGAGAACCAGGTGATCGACATTTAGAGAACCAGGAGAACTACGTGAACCAGGAGAACCAGGAACCAGGTTAATCAGGAGAACTAGGAGAACTAGGAGAATTAGGAGAACAAGTTGAACCAGGAGAACCAGGAGAATCAGGTAAAACAGGTGAACCAGGAGAACTATCAGAACCAGGTGAACCAGGACAACCAGTTGAACCAGGAGAACTTGGAGAACTAGGAGAATCAGGAGAACCAGGAGAACTAGGAGAACCAGGTAAACCAGGGGAACCAGGGGAACTAGGTGAACCAGGACAACCAGGAAAACTAGGAGAACCAGGTGAACCAGGGGAACCAGGGGAACTAGGTGAACCAAGAGAACCAGGTGAACCAGGAGAACCAGGTGAACCATGTAAATCAGGAGAACAAGGAGAACCAAGGAAAACAAGGAGAACCAGGAGAACTTGGAGAACCAGGAGAACCAGGTGAACCAGGAGAACTAGGAGAACCAGGAGAACCAGGTAAACCAGGTCAACCAGGTCAACCAGGTGAACCAGGAGAACCAGGAGAACCAGGAGAACCAATTGAACCAGGAGAACTTGAGGAACTAGGAGAATCAGAAGAACCAGGAGAACCAGGTAAACCAGAAGAACCAGGTGAACCAGGAGAACCAGGAGATCCATGTAAATCAGGAGAATTAGGAGAACCAAGGAAAACCAGGAGAACCAGGAGAACTTGGAGAACTTGGAGAACCAGGTGAACCAGGAGAACTAGGAGAATCAGGAGAACCAGGTAAACCAGGTCAACCAGGTGAACCAGGAGAACCATGTAAATCAGGAGAACTAGGAGAACCAGGTAAACCAGGAGAACCAGGAGAACTTGGAGAACCAGGAGAACCAGGAGAACTAGGAGAACCAGGAGAACCAGGTGAACCAGGAGAACAAGGAAAACTAAGAGAACTAGGAGAAGAGGAAGAACCAGGAGAACCAGGTGAACCAAGAGAACCAGGAGAACTTGGAGAACCAGGAGAACCAGGAGAACCAATTGAACCAGGAGAACTTGAGGAACTAGGAGAATCAGAAGAACCAGGAGAACCAGGTAAACCAGAAGAACCAGGTGAACCAGGAGAACCAGGAGATCCATGTAAATCAGGAGAATTAGGAGAACCAAGGAAAACCAGGAGAACCAGGAGAACTTGGAGAACTTGGAGAACCAGGTGAACCAGGAGAACTAGGAGAATCAGGAGAACCAGGTAAACCAGGTCAACCAGGTGAACCAGGAGAACCATGTAAATCAGGAGAACTAGGTAAACCAGGAGAACCAGGAGAACCAGGAGAACCAGGTGAACCAGGAGAACAAGGAAAACTAAGAGAACTAGGAGAAGAGGAAGAACCAGGAGAACCAGGTGAACCAAGAGAACCAGGAGAACTTGGAGAACCAGGAGAACCAGGAGAACCAGGAGAACCAGGTGAACCAGGACAACCTGGAAAACTAAGAGAACTAGGAGAAGAGGAAGAACCAGGAGAACCAGGTGAACTAGGAGAACCAGGAGAAACAGGAGAACTAGGAGAACCAGGAGAACCAGGAGAAACAGAAGAACCAGGAGCACCAGGTGATCAGAATTTAGACAACCAGGAGAACCAGGTGAAGCAGGAGAACCAGGAAAACCAGGAGAACCAGGAGAACCAAGAGAACCAGGAGAACCAGGAGAACCAGGAGAACTAGGAGAACCAGGTAATTGGAATTTAAAGAACCAGGAGAAACAGGTGAAATAGGAGAACCAAGTGATCGGAATTTAGAGAACCAGGAAAACTGGTAGAAACAGGAGAACCTAGAGAACCAGGTGAACAAGGTGAGCCAGGAGAACCAGGAGAACCAGGTGTTCGGAATTTAGGGAACCAGGTGATTGGAATTTAGAGAACCATGAGAACAAGGTGATCAAAATTTAGAGAACCAGGAGAACTAGGAGAACAAGGTGAACCAGGTAAACTAGGAAAACCAGGAGAAACAGGAGAACCAGGAGAACCAGAAAAATCAGGTGATCAGGATTAAGAAAACCAGGAGAACCACGAGAACCACGAGAACCACGAGAACCGCGAGAACCCCGAGCACCAGGAGAACCAGGAGAACCAGGTGAACCAGGTGAACTTGGTGAACTAGGTGAACCAGGTGAACAAGGTGAACCAGGAGAACCTGGAGAACCACGAGAACCAGGAGAACAAGGTGATCGGCATTTAGAGAACCAGGTGAACCATGAGAACCAGGAGAACCAGGTGATCGGAATTTAGAGAACCAGGAGAACAAGGAGAACCAGGTGATCGGAATTTAGAGAACCAGGAGAACTAGGAGAACCAGGTGAACCAGGTGAACTAGGAGAACCAGGAGAACCAGGAGAACCAGGTGATCAGAATTTAGAGAACCAGGAGAACCAGGTGAACCAGGAGAACCAGGAGAACGAGGAGAACCAGGAGAACAAAGAGGACAAAGAGAACCAGGAGAACTAAGAGAACCAGGTAATTGGAATTTAAAGAACCAGGAGAAACAGGTGAACTACGAGAACCAAGTGATCGGAATTTAGAGAACCAGGAAAACCAGGAGAACCAGGAGAACCAAGAGAACCAGGAGAACCAGGAGAACTTGGAAAACAAGGAGAACCAGGAGAACCACGTGATCGGAATTTAAAGAACCAGGAGAACCAGGTGAACTAGGAGAACCAGGTGATTGGAATTTAGACAACCAGGAGAACCACGTGAACCAGGAGAATCATGTGAACCAGGAGAACCAGGAGAACCAGGTGATCGGAATCGAGAGAACCAGGGGAACCAGAAGAACCAGGAAAACCACGAGATCCAGGTGATCGGAATCGAGAGAACCAGGAGAACCGGGTGAACCAGAAGAACCAGGAGAACCATAAGAACCACGAGAACCACGAGAACCAGGTGATCGGGATCGAGAAAACCAGGAGTACCAGGTGAACCAGGAGAACCAAAAGACCCAGGAGAACTTGGAAAACCAGGAGAACCAGGAGAACCACGTGATCGGAATTTAGAGAACCAGGAGAACCAGGTGAACTAGGAGAACCAGGTGATCGGAATTTAGAGAACCAGGAGAAGCAGGAGAATCAAGAGAACCAGGTGAACCAGGAGAACTTGGAAAACAAGGAGAACCAGGAGAACCACGTGCTCGGAATTTAGAGAACCAGGAGAACCAGGTGATCTGAATTTAGACAACCAGAAGGACCGGGTGAACCAGGAGAATCAGGTGAACCAGGAGAACCAGGAGAACCAGGAGAACCAGGTGATCGGAATTGAGAGAACCAGGAGAACCAGGTAAACCAGGAGAACCAGAAGAACCAGGAGAACCACGAGATCCAGGTGATCGGAATCGAGAGAACCAGGAGAACCGGGTGATCCAGAAGAACCAGGTGAACCAGGTCTACCATGAGAACCAGGAGAACCAGGTGATCGACATTTAGAGAACCAGGAGAACTACGTGAACCAGGAGAACCATAAGAACCACGAGAACCACGAGAACCAGGTGATCGGGATCGAGAAAACCAGGAGTACCAGGTGAACCAGGAGAACCAAAAGACCCAGGAGAACTTGGAAAACCAGGAGAACCAGGAGAACCACGTGATCGGAATTTAGAGAACCAGGAGAACCAGGTGAACTAGGAGAACCAGGTGATCGGAATTTAGAGAACCAGGAAAACCAGGAAAAGCATGAGAATCAAGAGAACCAGGTGAACCAGGAGAACTTGGAAAACAAGGAGAACCAGGAGAACCACGTGATCGGAATTTAGAGAACCAGGAGAACCAGGTGATCGGAATTTAGACAACCAGGAGGACCGGGTGAACCAGGAGAATCAGGTGAACCAGGAGAACCAGGAGAACTAGGAGAACCAGGTGATCGGAATTGAGAGAACCAGGAGAACCAGGTAAACCAGGACAACCAGGAGAACCAGAAGAACCAGGAGAACCACGAGATCCAGGTGATCGGAATCGAGAGAACCAGGAGAACCAGGAGAACCAGAAGAACCAGGTGAACCAGGAGAACGAGGAAAACCAGGAGAACCATAAGAACCACGAGAACCAGGAGAACCAGGTGATCGGAATCGAGACAACCAGGAGAACTAGGAGAACCAGGAGACCCAGGAGAACCAGGTGATCAGAATTTAGAGAACCAGGAGAACCAGGTGAACCAGGAGAACCAGGAGAACGAGGAGAACCAGGAGAACAAAGAGGACAAAGAGAACTAGGAGAACTAGGAGAACCAGGTAATTGGAATTTAAAGAACCAGGAGAAACAGGTGAACTACGAGAACCAAGTGATCGGAATTTAGAGAACCAGGAAAACCAGGAGAACCAGGAGAACCAAGAGAACCAGGAGAACCAGGAGAACCAGGAGAACTTGGAAAACAAGGAGAACCAGGAGAACCACGTGTTCGGAATTTAAAGAACCAGGAGAACCAGGTGAACTAGGAGAACCAGGTGATTGGAATTTAGACAACCAGGAGAACCAGGTGAACCAGGAGAATCATGTGAACCAGGAGAACCAGGAGAACCAGGTGATCGGAATCGAGAGAACCAGGAGAACCAGGAGAACCAGAAGAACCAGGAAAACCACGAGATCCAGGTGATCGGAATCGAGAAAACCAGGAGAACCGGGTGAACCAGAAGAACCAGGAGAACCATAAGAACCACGAGAACCACGAGAACCAGGTGATCGGGATCGAGAAAACCAGGAGTACCAGGTGAACCAGGAGAACCAAAAGACCCAGGAGAACTTGGAAAACCAGGAGAACCAGGAGAACCACGTGATCGGAATTTAGAGAACCAGGAGAACCAGGTGAACTAGGAGAACCAGGTGATCGGAATTTAGAGAACCAGGAGAACCAGGAAAGGCAGGAGAATCAAGAGAACCAGGTGAACCAGGAGAACTTGGAAAACAAGGAGAACCAGGAGAACCACGTGATCGGAATTTAGAGAACCAGGAGAACCAGGTGATCGGAATTTAGACAACCAGGAGGACCGGGTGAACCAGGAGAATCAGGTGAACCAGGAGAACCAGGAGAACCAGGAGAACCAGGTGATCGGAATTGAGAGAACCAGGAGAACCAGGTAAACCAGGACAACCAGGAGAACCAGAAGAACCAGGAGAACCACGAGATCCAGGTGATCGGAATCGAGAGAACCAGGAGAACCGGGAGAACCAGAAGAACCAGGTGAACCAGGAGAACGAGGAAAACCAGGAGAACCATAAGAACCACGAGAACCAGGAGAACCAGGTGATCGGAATCGAGACAACCAGGAGAACCAGGAGAACCACGTGATCGGAATTTAGAGAACCAGGAGAACCAGGTGATCGGAATTTAGAGAACCAGGAGAACCGGGTGAACCAGGAGAACCAGGAGAACCAGGAGAACCAGGTCATCCAGGAGAACCAGGAGAACCATGCAGGAGAACCAGGAGAACCAGAAGAACCAGGAGACCCACGAGAACCAGGTGATCGGAATCGAGAGAATCAGGAGAACCGGGTGATCCAGAAGAACCAGGTGAACCAGGTCTACCATGAGAACCAGGTGATCGACATTTAAAGAACCAGGAGAACTACGTGAACCAGGAGAACCAGGAGAACCAGGTGATTGGAATTAAGAGAGCCAGGAGAACAAGGAGAACCAGGTGATCGGAATTTTGAGAACCAGGAGAACTACGTGAACCAGGAGACCCAGAAGAACCAGGTGATCGACATTTAGAGAACCAGGAGAACTACGTGAACCAGGAGAACCAGGAGAACCAGGTGATTGGAATTAAGAGATCCAGGAGAACTAGGAGAACCAGGTGAACCAGGAGAACCAGGAGAACCAGGAGAACCAGGAGAACCAGGAGAACCAAGAGAACAAGGAGAACCAGGTGATCAAAATTTAGAGAACTAGGAGAACCAGGTGAACCAGGGGAACTAGGAGAACCAGGAGAACCAAGTGATCGGAATTTAGAGAACCAGGGGAACTAGGAGAACCAGGTGAACCAGGTGAACTAGGAGAACCAGGAGAAACAGGACAAACAGGACAAACAGGACAAACAGGAGAACCAGGAGAAAAAGGAGAAACAGGAGAACCAAGGCGCCAGGTGATCAGAATTTAGAGAACCAGGAGAACCAGGTGAACCAGGAGAACCAGGAGAACCAAGAGAACCAGGAGAACCAGGACAACTAGGACAACCAGGTAATTGGAATTTAAAGAACCAGGAGAACGAAGTGATCGGAATTTAGAGAACCAGGAAAACCGGTAGAAACAGGAGAACGTAGAGAACCAGGAGAACCAGGAGAACCAGGTGAACCAGGTGAACCAGGAGAACCAGGTGAACCAGGAAAACTAGGAGAACCAGGAGAACTTGGAAAACAAGGAGAACCAGGTGATCGGAATTTAGGAAACCAGGAGAACCAAGTGATTGGACTTTAAAGAACCATGAGAACAAGGTGATCAAAATTTAGAGAACCAGAAGAAACAGGAGAACCAGGAGAACCAGGTGAATCAGGTGATCAGAATTTAGAGAACCAGGAGAACCAGGAGAACCACGAGAACCACGAGAACCCCGAGCACCAGGAGAACCAGGAGAACCTGGTGAACCAGGTGAACCAGGTGAACCAGGTGAACCACGAGAACCAGGAGAACCTGGAGAACCACGAGAACCAGGAGAACCAGATGATCGGCATTTAGAGAACCAGGAGAACCAGGAGAACTAGGAGAACCAAGTGAACCAGGTGAACTAGGAGAAGCAGGAGAACCAGGTGATCGGAATTTAGAGAACCAGGAGAACAAGGTGATCGGAATTTAGAGACCCAGCAGAACCAGGAGAACCAGGAGAACCAGGTGAACTAGGAGAACCAGGAGAAACAGGAGAAACAGGAGAACCAGGAGAAACAGGTGATCAGAATTTAGTGAACCAGGAGAACCAGGTGAACCAGGAGAACCAGGAGAAACAGGAGAAACAGGAGAACCCGGAGAACCAGGAGAACCAGGTGATCAGAATTTAGTGAACCAGGAGAACCAGGAGAACCAGGAGAACCAGGTCATCCAGGAGAACCAGGAGAACCATGCAGGAGAACCAGGAGAACCAGAAGAACCAGGAGACCCACGAGAACCAGGTGATCGGAATCAAGAGAATCAGGAGAACCGGGTGATCCAGAAGAACCAGGTGAACCAGGTCTACCATGAGAACCAGGAGAACCAGGTGATCGACATTTAGAGAACCAGGAGAACTACGTGAACCAGGAGAACCAGGAGAACCAGGTGATTGGAATTAAGAGATCCAGGAGAACAAGGAGAACCAGGTGATCGGAATTTTGAGAACCAGGAGAACTACGTGAACCAGGAGACCCAGAAGAACCAGGTGATCGACATTTAGAGAACCAGGAGAACTACGTGAACCAGGAGAACCAGGAGAACCAGGTGATTGGAATTAAGAGATCCAGGAGAACTAGGAGAACCAGGTGAACCAGGTGAACTAGGAGAACCAGGAGAACCAGGAGAAACAGGAGAAACAGGAGAACCAGGAGAATCAGGTGATCAGCATTTAGAGAACCAGGAGAACCAGGTGAACCAGGAGAACCAGGAGAACCAGGAGAACCAAGAGAACAAGGAGTACCAGGTGATCAAAATTTAGAGAACTAGGAGAACCAAGTGAACCAGGTGAACTAGGAGAACCAGGAGAACCAGGAGAAACAGCAGAAACAGGAGAACCAGGAGAATCAGGTCATCAGCATTTAGAGAACCAGGAGAACCAGGTGAACCAGGAGAACCAGGAGAACCAGGAGAACCAAGAGAACAAGGAGAACCAGGTGATCAAAATTTAGAGAACTAGGAGAACCAGGTGAACCAGGGGAACTAGGAGAACCAGGAGAACCAAGTGATCGGAATTTAGAGAACCAGGGGAACTAGGAGAACCAGGTGAACCAGGTGAACTAGGAGAACCAGGAGAAACAGGACAAACAGGACAAACAGGACAAACAGGAGAACCAGGAGAAAAAGGAGAAACAGGAGAACCAAGGCGCCAGGTGATCAGAATTTAGAGAACCAGGAGAACCAGGTGAACCAGGAGAACCAGGAGAACCAAGAGAACCAGGAGAACCAGGACAACTAGGACAACCAGGTAATTGGAATTTAAAGAACCAGGAGAACGAAGTGATCGGAATTTAGAGAACCAGGAAAACCGGTAGAAACAGGAGAACGTAGAGAACCAGGAGAACCAGGAGAACCAGGTGAACCAGGTGAACCAGGAGAACCAGGTGAACCAGGAAAACTAGGAGAACCAGGAGAACTTGGAAAACAAGGAGAACCAGGTGATCGGAATTTAGGAAACCAGGAGAACCAGGTGATTGGACTTTAAAGAACCATGAGAACAAGGTGATCAAAATTTAGAGAACCAGAAGAAACAGGAGAACCAGGAGAACCAGGTGAATCAGGTGATCAGAATTTAGAGAACCAGGAGAACCACGAGAACCACGAGAACCACGAGAACCCCGAGCACCAGGAGAACCAGGAGAACCTGGTGAACCAGGTGAACCAGGTGAACCAGGTGAACCACGAGAACCAGGAGAACCTGGAGAACCACGAGAACCAGGAGAACCAGATGATCGGCATTTAGAGAACCAGGAGAACCAGGAGAACTAGGAGAACCAAGTGAACCAGGTGAACTAGGAGAAGCAGGAGAACCAGGTGATCGGAATTTAGAGAACCAGGAGAACAAGGTGATCGGAATTTAGAGACCCAGCAGAACCAGGAGAACCAGGAGAACCAGGTGAACTAGGAGAACCAGGAGAAACAGGAGAAACAGGAGAACCAGGAGAAACAGGTGATCAGAATTTAGTGAACCAGGAGAACCAGGTGAACCAGGAGAACCAGGAGAAACAGGAGAAACAGGAGAACCAGGAGAACCAGGAGAACCAGGTGATCAGAATTTAGTGAACCAGGAGAACCAGGAGAACCAGGTCATCCAGGAGAACCAGGAGAACCATGCAGGAGAACCAGGAGAACCAGAAGAACCAGGAGACCCACGAGAACCAGGTGATCGGAATCGAGAGAATCAGGAGAACCGGGTGATCCAGAAGAACCAGGTGAACCAGGTCTACCATGAGAACCAGGAGAACCAGGTGATCGACATTTAGAGAACCAGGAGAACTACGTGAACCAGGAGAACCAGGAGAACCAGGTGATTGGAATTAAGAGATCCAGGAGAACAAGTAGAACCAGGTGATCGGAATTTTGAGAACCAGGAGAACTACGTGAACCAGGAGACCCAGAAGAACCAGGTGATCGACATTTAGAGAACCAGGAGAACTACGTGAACCAGGAGAACCAGGAGAACCAGGTGATTGGAATTAAGAGATCCAGGAGAACTAGGAGAACCAGGTGAACCAGGTGAACTAGGAGAACCAGGAGAAACAGGAGAAACAGGAGAACCAGGAGAATCAGGTGATCAGCATTTAGAGAACCAGGAGAACCAGGTGAACCAGGAGAACCAGGAGAACCAGGAGAACCAAGAGAACAAGGAGTACCAGGTGATCAAAATTTAGAGAACTAGGAGAACCAGGTGAACCAGGGGAACTAGGAGAACCAGGAGAACCAAGTGATCGGAATTTAGAGAACCAGGGGAACTAGGAGAACCAGGTAAACCAGGTGAACTAGGAGAACCAGGAGAAACAGGACAAACAGGACAAACAGGAGAAACAGGAGAACCAGGAGAAAAAGGAGAAACAGGAGAACCAAGGCGCCAGGTGATCAGAATTTAGAGAACCAGGAGAACCAGGTGAACCAGGAGAACCAGGAGAACCAAGAGAACCAGGAGAACCAGGACAACTAGGACAACCAGGTAATTGGAATTTAAAGAACCAGGAGAACGAAGTGATCGGAATTTAGAGAACCAGGAAAAACGGTAGAAACAGGAGAACGTAGAGAACCAGGAGAACCAGGTGAACCAGGAGAACCAGGAGAACCAGGTGAACCAGGAAAACCAGGAGAACCAGGAGAACTTGGAAAACAAGGAGAACCAGGTGATCGGAATTTAGGAAACCAGGAGAACCAGGTGATTGGACTTTAAAGAACCATGAGAACAAGGTGATCAAAATTTAGAGAACCAGAAGAAACAGGAGAACCAGGAGAACCAGGTGAATCAGGTGATCAGAATTTAGAGAACCAGGAGAACCACGAGAACCACGAGAACCACGAGAACCACGAGAACCCCGAGCACCAGGAGAACCAGGAGAACCTGGTGAACCAGGTGAACCAGGTGAACCAGGTGAACCACGAGAACCAGGAGAACCTGGAGAACCACGAGAACCAGGAGAACCAGATGATCGGCATTTAGAGAACCAGGAGAACCAAGTGAACCAGGTGAACTAGGAGAAGCAGGAGAACCAAGTGATCGGAATTTAGAGAACCAGGAGAACAAGGTGATCGGAATTTAGAGACCCAGCAGAACCAGGAGAACCAGGAGAACCAGGTGAACTAGGAGAACCAGGAGAAACAGGAGAAACAGGAGAACCAGGAGAAACAGGTGATCAGAATTTAATGAACCAGGAGAACCAGGTGAACCAGGAGAACCAGGAGAAACAGGAGAAACAGGAGAACCAGGAGAACCAGGAGAACCAGGTGATCAGAATTTAGTGAACCAGGAGAACCAGGAGAACCAGGAGAACGAGGAGAACCAGGAGAACCAGGTGATCGGCATTTAGAGAACCAGGTGACCCATGAGAACCAGGAGAATTAGGTGATCGGAATTTAGAGAACCAGGAGAACCAGGAGAACTAGGAGAACCAACTGAACCAGGTGAACTAGGAGAACCAGGAGAACCAGGAGAAACAGGAGAACCAGGAGAACCAGGTGATCAGAATTTAGAGAACCAGGAGAACCAGGTGATCCAGAAGAACCAGGAGAACCAGGAGAACCAGGAGAACCAGGTGATCAGAATTTAGAGAACCAGGAGAACCAGGTGAACCAGAAGAACCAGGAGAACCAGGAGAACCAGGAGAACAAAAAGAACCAGGAGAACTAGGAGAACCAGGTAATTGGAATTTAAAGAACCAGGAGAAACAGGTTAACTAGGAGAACCAAGTGATCGGATTTTGAGAACCAGGAAAACCGGTAGAAACAGGAGATCCTAGAGAACCAGGTAGACCAGGTAAACCAAGAGAACCAGGAGAACCAGGTGATCAAAATTAAGGGAACCAGGAGAACCAGGTGAACCAGGAGAACCAGGAGAACCAGGTGACCAAAATTTAGAGAACCAGGAGAACCAGGTGAACCAGGGGAACTAGGAGAACCAGGAGAACCAGGTGATCAGAATTTAGAGAACCAGGAGAACTAGGAGAACCAGGTGAACCAGGTGAACTAGGTGAACCAGGAGAAACAGGAGAAACAGGAGAAACAGGAGAACCAGGAGAAACAGGAAAATCCAAGAGAACCAGGAGAACCACGAGAACCAGGTAATTGGAATTTAAAGAACCAAAAGAAACAGGTGAACTAGGAGAACCAAGTGATCGGAATTTAGAGAACCAGGAAAAACGGTAGAACTTGGAAAACAAGGAGAACCAGGAGAACCAGGAGAACCAGGTGATCGGAATCTAGGAAACCAGGGGAACCAGGTGAACCAGGAGAACCAGGTGATTGGACTTTAGAGAACCATGAGAACCAGGTGATCATAATTTAGAGAACCAGAAGAAACAAGAGCACTAGGAGAACCAGGCGAATCAGGTGATCAGAATTTAGAGAACCAGGAGAACCAGAAGAACCACGAGAACCACGAGATACACGAGAACCCCGAGCACCAGGAGAACCAGGTAAACCAGGAGAACCAGGTGATCCACATTAAGAGAACCAGGTGAAACATGAGAACCAGGAGAACCAGGTGATCGGAATTTAGAGAACCAGGAGGATCAGGAGAACCAGGTGATCGGAATTTAGAAAACCAGGAGTACCAGGAGAACTAGGAGAACCAAAAGACCCAGGAGAACTTGGAAAACCAGGAGAACCAGGAGAACCACGTGATCGGAATTTAGAGAACCAGGAGAACCAGGTTAACTAGGAGAACCAGGTGATCGGAATTTAGAGAACCAGGAGAACCAGGAGAAGCAGGAGAATCAAGAGAACCAGGTGAACCAGGAGAACTTGGAAAACAAGGAGAACCAGGAGAACCACGTGATCGGAATTTAGAGAACCAGGAGAACCAGGTGAACTAGGAGAACCAGGTGATCGGAATTTAGACAACCAGGAGGACCGGGTGAATAAGGAGAATCAGGTGAACCAGGAGAACCAGGAGAACCAGGAGAACCAGGTGATCGGAATTGAGAGAAACCAGGTGAACCAGGAGAACCAGGAGAACCACGTGATCGGAATTTAGAGAACCAGGAGAACCAGGTGATCGGAATTTAGAGAACCAGGAGAACCGGGTGAACCAGGAGAACCAGGAGAACCAGGAGAACCAGGTCATCCAGGAGAACCATGAGAACCATGCAGGAGAACCAGGAGAACCAGAAGAACCAGGAGACCCACGAGAACCAGGTGATCGGAATCGAGAGAATCAGGAGAACCGGGTGATCCGGAAGAACCAGGTGAACCAGGTCTACCATGAGAACCAGGAGAACCAGGTGATCGACATTTAGAGAACCAGGAGAACTACGTGAACCAGGAGAACCAGGAGAACCAGGTGATTGGAATTAAGAGATCCAGGAGAACAAGGAGAACCAGGTGATCGGAATTTTGAGAACCAGGAGAACTACGTGAACCAGGAGACCCAGAAGAACCAGGTGATCGACATTTAGAGAACCAGGAGAACTACGTGAACCAGGAGAACAAGGAGAACCAGGTGATTGGAATTAAGAGATCCAGGAGAACTAGGAGAACCAGGTGAACCAGGTGAACTAGGAGAACCAGGAGAACCAGGAGAACCAGGAGAAACAGGAGAAACAGGAGAACCAGGAGAATCAGGTCATCAGCATTTAGAGAACCAGGAGAACCAGGTGAACCAGGAGAACCAGGAGAACCAGGAGAACCAAGAGAACAAGGAGAACCAGGTGATCAAAGTTTAGAGAACTAGGAGAACCAGGTGAACCAGGGGAACTAGGAGAACCAGGAGAACCAAGTGATCGGAATTTAGAGAACCAGGGGAACTAGGAGAACCAGGTGAACCAGGTGAACTAGGAGAACCAGGAGAAACAGGACAAACAGGAGAAACAGGAGAAACAGGAGAACCAGGAGAAACAGGAGAAACAGGAGAACCAAGGCGCCAGGTGATCAGAATTTAGAGAACCAAAAGAACCAGATGAACCAGGAGAACCAGGAGAACCAAGAGAACCAGAGTAGTAATGTACTACACTCTGAGTCAAAAAATTTTTTGACTTAGAGATTTAGTACATAACTACTATCAGCACTGGATTCCAAAAACTGAAGCCAAATCTGAAACCAAAACTGAAGCCAAATCTGAAAAACTAAATCTGAAAAACTAAATCTGAAGCCAAAGTGAAAAACCTAAACTGAAATCAAATCTCAGAATCAACCCTAGGTCAACCCAAGGTCAAAAAATGGAAACCAAACCTTGAAGCCAAATCTATAAACTAAACCTTGATTAAATGATAAAAATAATCTTTGATTATTTTTGACAATATTTAAAAAAACTTCTTATACTCTTTTTAAAAATCTTGCATCTTAGTGCGTTTAATTATTCCTTTTATCAAGTTGGATTCTAGTGCGTTTAAAATGAACGTCTTATATTACATTTTCAATATAATATTTTTGTATTTTTATCAGATTTTTGAACATGTTTTTATGTAGGATCATATTTGATATAATACCGAGATCAGTACAAATGTTAACTAATCTATTTGATTGTTCCTTTTCACTTAATTGTAAGAAAAGTGTATTGTCTTTAATGCAATGTTTTTCTATGATATTCATCATCTCAACGAATTTTTCTTTGATGTAATTTGATGTCATTATAATATTTATTATACATTATTTTTTATATCATTTATACAGTGCGTTTAATCTGATTTTTTGTTGTAAATGATGCTGTTATTAATATGCTTTTGTGTCAAAAGATGTCTCCATTTACCGGATAATTTATAGTTATAATTATTGCAAATGACACAAAACCATTCCTTTTTAGATGCATATAAAGTCTTGGACCTTCTTTTTGCATCCATCTTGTCTTTTTCAGTAAAATATCTTCGAACTTCAACCATTTATATATATACTTTAGAAATTTTTATATATTTTTAACCGACAGTTATGGTAAATTTTTAATGTTATATATTTCTTGTGATTCGTTATTTTTTATATATATTTATGACTTTTTTAAAATTATGGTGATTAATATTTTATAGTTCAAGGTTAAACATCTGCATTATTGTCATGGTTTCATAATATTTGGTTCAATACAATAGATTCGAATGTTCTATTGTTTATATTAACTAACCAATCATATTACAATAAACTTTTATACAAACTTTTATATAAACGTTTGTCATAAAATAAACTTTTATTCTCAGAATTGATTCAAGATGCCTAAGTCAATAAGCACGAATTTTATATATGTTGTAGATCCTTCATTGGTATCCAACTATTAAAATCATCATTATATCCTTTCCACTTCACTAAAGCTTGTTTCTTCTTATAATCCCTCCGAATGACTTTATCAATTCTGAATACGTCCTGTTTTGCTTTTAACAGTTCAGGTTCATAAAAACTTCCTTGTATGTCTTCATTATTGAGATCTTTCAATTTGTAAGTAATAGGATTAGTGTATTGTATCTTATCGATGGTAAAAATTTCTTCTGTCCAGTTTGGCGTGTACCCTTTATCGAAAATATTTCTTTTATACTTCGATATTCGAACCTTATCACCTATTTTGAATTTCGGTTTCTGTTTTGATGTTTTCATATCACCGTATAAATTGAAATATACTAAGCCTTCATTCTTTTTCCTCGATGCTTCTACGGGTGTCATTTTAATGCTTGAGTGTTTGGTATTATTATACTGTTTTAACAGCTTGGGTAGCATATCGAGGTACGTCGTATTACCTTGAGCAGTGAATTGTTTCCACATTCGGGTTTTAATTGTCCTATTCCATCGTTCACAAACACTACTCTTCTCTTCGTTCTCGGTGGAGTATAGTGTTATACCATTCTTTTCCAAAAGCTCCTTCATATTTTTATTGTAATACTCTTTCCCTTTATCAGTCCAAAGATATTGTGGTTTACGCCCCTCTTTGAATATTGTTTTGAATGCTTGAGTTACAGTTTCACCTTTTTTGTCTTTTAGAGGCACTATCCAACCATATTTACTGAAAACATCCAGTACCATGAGAAGATATCTATATCCCTTGTTCCATTTACTAAACTGTTGCATTTCGACCAAATCCGAACACCATATTTTATCAATATGGTTAACTATAACACGCCGTCGAGTAAAGTTACGCTTTATTGGTTTGTGTAACTCATCAGCTAATTCTTTTTGCCAGCTTTCTTCACTCGACGGCCTTTTCCGTTTTTTGACTTCTTTTTTTTTATACCCATACCTACTTTTGATTTACCAGCTATTATATTTCGAGCCAAAGCATGCCCCCATTGCCTGTCTTTCCATGGTATTGCGTCTAAGGATTTAACCATTTTCCTGTCTGCTTCATTTTTACACTTTACTTGATCTTTTGAGGATTTATTTGCACATACGCTGTAATCTACATCATGTTGCATGCTGACGGCATCTGTTTTTCCTGTTGGTTTTTCATATATCTCCAGTATTTTACCTGTTTTTTGATCCCACTTTACCTGTTTCTCTAAAGGATTACCAGGTCCTGTATACCGATGACCAGGCATTACAAAACCCTTTTTTGGTGCTACTTTTAAAATAGCTTTATGGATATCGATACCTTCACCTTTGATGAATTTACTCTTTTTGTTTTTACAGATTGAGCAAATTGATTTTTCCATAAGTCGGCCATTCTTTGCTTTTACTTTTTTAGTATTGATTGAATTTGTTTTTTTATTACATGAAACGCAGTATGACAGGCACATATATATTATATGTTAGATATTAATCACAATAATGATTAACCCATTTGCCGTTTTTATATTCTGTGTAATTACATGATGGATTAAATTTTTCATTTGTATATGCTCCAGCGGGCTTCCAAAAATTAGATGTCTGAATCCCGCTTTTTTTATTAAATATACCTTTAGCAAAGTCACCGCGCCAATATTTTTTAAATAGATCTTTATCACCTCCGGTAACTGCCATGATAGCCGATGCTAAGTCTTGAGCCTGTTGGAAACCGGGAACCTTTTGACCGACCTTTTTGTTAATCGTTTCACCAACTCCTCGCCCCTTTTTCTCACTCACAAAACGAGTTTTAGTGATACCACAAGAAGCGCATTTCGATTTGAGCATTAAACGATTGTTTTTTGTTCTCACATATTTTTCAGAACTAGGAACTGAATTAGTTTGTATTTTTTCACGTACACAATACGATTTAGTCATTGTATATATATGAGTTATATATTTCTGAAATAATGTTGAATGAATTTCTCATTCTTCATTGTGTCATATATGTCAAACACTTCCAATAAATTATAATACGAATTCCCCTTATTCATTTCGTTGAGAAAGTATAGACAAAAGTATCCGCAGGTGGTAGTCTTTATGCTCTGGATCTGATTGTTTTGATGTAACAATGTTAAATTCTTCTTTTTTGCGTGATCTACTATGGCTTGAAATGGGGGCATACCAAAACTATCAAAATAATTGATTGCCTTATCTTTGACATACGTAGCAACCCAATGACTACCACTCAGATATGACGGTTGGAGATTGTAAATGAATATTCCTAATTTGTGATTATGTGGCACAGTCTCGTCTCTCATTAGTACATCTTTTATCGGTATATTCAAATATAAACACCAGTTTATTAAATCAAAATTACTCATTGGTATATTCTTATGGAATGTTGGCTTTCTTACTTTCTTTTCGGTTTTAAGATCTTTTTTTTTGGAAGCAACAATCCACCTGTTCTGAGAAATTTATCATATTCATCCCAAGAACCAATGAATGGTGGCGGTGTGTAAGCTAATACATCTTTCTTACTTGGTAGTCTGATATTTCCCCCATCCTTCTTTGTTGTGTTATCAGTTGTTGATTTGTTAGTTGTTGACCTTCTTGATCTTGTTTTCGTTTTTGGAGCACTAATTCCAATCATTGGAAAACCAATTCGCGGTGCCCCATGACCGACCCTAATGACCTTTCGAATTTGTGTCTTCGAGATGTTTAAATCAGATCCAACACCTAACTTCTTAGCCTTATTCAATTTTTTGATTTGTCGTTGAGTTAGCATTAAACTGTCATTGCCAGTCATATCTGAATTGCTTAAGCGAATAGTGATCTCACTTTTATTTCTATAAGCAGTCAAAAGCTTCCTTCGCTGTCCTTCTGACAGATTCACTTTATGAGAGTGATAAGTTGTCATTACTTGTATATATATTATATGTTATATAATTTCTTGTTTATAAAACGTATACAAAATAGAATGGTTTATACATAATATTCAATTGATTGATTTATACAATAACCAGCTCATTCCCCACCTTGTCAATGACGATTGTCTCATCATAAAGAACGATGGCATGGACGTTGAAAGGACTATCTCCCGCACTATTAGCGTTTAGTTTATATCTGAAGATCAACTGCTTTGGGTCTCTAGTTACTCGCTCTGCTTGATATGATAAATCAAAAAAGATAATAGGATAGAGAGAGTTGTAATTTGCCAAGTTGAGTTGTGTACCGCTGTTGTAATCATTCTTTCTCATACCATAAGACATCAAATCATTGAAGATCCTAACTTTGGACTCACTATCATATTCGGTCTCAGGATAAAACACTCCGTTGCCGTATTCCAATCGGCATGTTGTCAAATAACTACCATTTCCACGGTCAAGATTGATATTGTAGGTATCAAATTCATAGGGATTTTCATCTGCATTGTTTGATTTAGCTCGTTGTAGATATACAAAGATAGCCTTAACATTATCAATACTGGATGAGATCTGGAAGAATCCACTGCTATTCGTTGGTGCGGAAACCTCATACATTTCACGCATATACGTCCAAGTGTTCTTTACCAAGAAGGAACTAACAAACTTATCATATAGGCTGTCCTTTGGAGTCAATTTTGGGACCCATAGAAGGAATCTATTAAGGACCACTCGTCCATCAGCTACATCATCGGCCTTTTTAAGTAATTCGGCGTCATTCTGTAACTGTATATTGAATTGGAGTTGCATTGGGAGTAACATTCGACCTTCCAGCTCTTCAAAGAAACTGTAACGATTTAGAGGTATAACAACATTGACATCATTGAGACCTGTCGTCAAAAGTCGCCTAGCCTCAAACCCTGCATTCTGATTAGCATTTGCTATCCTATGGTCGGTATCTAGATACCAAAGACTATTTTTTGCTACTGAGCGACTAAAATCGTCACTATATTCGAGGAGGTTCTTAACGAAAGTAACTTTATGGAGATTATCGGTATCATAAACGATTTTTCCTGCTGATTTAATCATCATGTGGGCAATCAATGAATGTGCGCCATTAATAACTGTGATACGATTCGCCCCCGTGGTTGCTCCATCAGCTAACATTTGCACCTGAAATTGCACCTCGAAATACGCATTATACCAATCGTAGAATGAACTTCTATCGTTAATCGTGAACTTATAGCCGTTTTTAAGTTGGTGCTGACCGTTAGCTGGGACTCGAATAACATCATCGAGTTGAAATCGAACCAACTCATATCTCTGTAAGTATTCACTTGTTCTAAAAGACATATATTATTATGTTACATAATTTTGCAATTATGTACCAATTTTTTTAATCATTTTATTCATTTTACTCAACGCCTTCTTTTTACACCTGATCCTGATATTAATCTATTAATGATCATATCAGTACTTTCATTTTTCTGTTGGTGTCTGACAGGTGAGGCATTTACTTTCTGTAAGATTGGGGATAGTGCCTTTTGCCCATCATTTCCCTTCCTCATATTCCTAAGCCTTTCCATTATAAGGTCTCCGGCTTTTTCTGATGCTCTTTTACCCAGTTTATCACCTGCGTGAGAAATACCTGATTTTATCGCCTTCTTACCTAAGGGCTTGACAATTTTTTTAACAACAGACGACATAACACTCTTCATTGGTTTGAAAATGTTATCAACGATAATCCCTGACCCTTTGTGCTTATATACAAATTTACCAAATTTTGGATGGTAAAACCTCTTGAATTCATATGGTTTCATTATATACTATTATGTTATATTATTCTTTCCTTTTCAAAATTAATGAAAAAGACGTATCCGCTCCATTCAGGTTAATTAACCGTCTCTTCCCATCTGTGATGTATATTCGAATGCTACTTATCTGTTGCTTATTAACAGGGTTATATGTGACCCTACGAGGCTCGATTGTAAACGAATAACTCGGCTGTAGTACGCTGGTCGAAAAGGTATAAATGATATCCGACTCTTCACCATCGACTAAAGAAGTATTGACTAGATCGCAATGTATATTTAATATATCGGTATCTTGGCTTAGATTTGGGACTCTTGGTCCAATATTAACCGCATCCTTTAATACCTTTTTATCAAACCCTATAAGGTCGTTGAAATTGCTATGCGTCAAATCAAGTTGATAATTTTGAGATAAAGTGATTGTTACTCGGAATGTTGTTGAATCAAAATCAATAGAGATGGGATATATAGGGTTATCATCATCTCCCGTCTTAGTAATCTCTTTAATATATTCATCAAATTCAGAATAATTCCAAACACCTGCAGGGAAAGTTATGTCTTCAAATTTATTCCCATTATCTGAACTATATTTAATCAGCTGATTACCATATGAGGGATTTACATTAAACCATGTAAATGACATGTTAATAATACGATTGAGACCTATCATATATTGGTAATTGCTATCCAATGTTATAGGCCTGTTGAATTTAGTTGTAAAATTTTGAGGAGTGTTATTCCCTTGATTTTTAACACTATATGATGATAATACTAACTCACGATCCATATATATAATACAGTTACATAAATTAGACTTTAAAGTACAGATTATATATCTGTTTATATTGTTGTTTATTTATAGTAGACCTTTTTAAAAGTGTGTCTAATATAGCTACTCCCATATTTCGCATTTTAACTGATGTGTTTCCTGCGTTTATTGAACCGATGATCAATTCCAATTTTTTGAGAAGCTGTTTTACATCGTTAAAAAATATAACATTTCCACCTTTCTGATTTTTTCGAATACCAGAACCTTTTATCGTTTTGGCTTTACTTTCGTAATGATTGATGTAGTCATTTAATGCAACTCTTGCATTGCTTATTCTCTTATTTTTAATCTGTCTTTCCGCTTCAGATATAGTTCCCCTATTATATTCTTTAGTAACATTCGCCTTGAAACCTTTCAATTGTCTCCGTTTATATTTGGCTTTCTCTAAAATCTTATTAAGATAGTTCTTGGTTTTCTTTGGTGTCATTTCAGGCTGATCTAATTTCATTTGCACTACATCATAATCGTCGATACCAACGTCATCTAGTATTTCACTTACTTCATCATCAGCATCTAAAGCATAATCAATTTCATCCTCATCGTATTCAGGAGGTAATTCATCTTCATATTCAGGAAAATATTGGGGATCAACATAAATCTCCTTATTTCCTTCTAAAAGATCTTTTAAAGATTCTTCATATGTTGGTGGTTTCGGTACAATCTGTTTTTCATTTTGTGGCATTACAGGCTCATCAAATAAATTATCTACGTCCATATCCTCAAAAGGATCAACTTCAGGATAGTAATCTGGAGCTTCCATTTCACCTCTCATCCCCTTTTTGACACGATTTTTAGGTACTTTTGCTATCTGCAAATTACTTTTAATTACATCATCTAATTTACTTGTCACTGGTTTGAATACCCTCGAAAATGACTCTTGGCTTGTCTGCTGACCGATATTATTTTGTGTGATTGCATTTTTAACATAATTGATTTTATCGCCCAAATCAGATTTACTCTTTGCAAGCTCTTTCCATCTAAGTAAACTCATTTTATTTTATATTATTACGTTACATAAAAAATGAAAATTGAATATAAAAATCAACATTTAACATAGCGTTTAACACCTTGATGTACACCGTGTTGAACACCATGTTGAACTGAAAATAATATACCCATATAATATAATGAGAATACCGAATTATGACACTAAAGACGATATGGCCTCAAACTTTAGACAACTATACGATTTCATGCCAAATCAATGTTTCAGAATGTTGATTTCTTCTCCCTCGGGTGGGGGTAAAACCAACCTTTTACTTGATATGATATACCGGCTTTTGTTTTATGATAAAATATATCTTTATGGGAAAAATCTTCAGCAATCGAAATATCAACATCTTTTCAATACCTTTGAACCCATTAGTCAAGAGGCTGGTTATTCTGTTATTGAAGCAAGTAATGATAAAATAATACCGCTTGATAAAATATCAGATGAAGGCCAAAAACTAGTCATCTTTGACGATTATCTCAATACGGGATCAAAAAATGATAGCGAAATACGCAACTATTTTACAAATTCAAGAAATAAAAATTGCAGTTGCATTTATTTATCTCAAAGCTATTATAATACCGATAAAACAATCAGATTAAATTGTACTCATCACTGTATTTTCGAATTCCCATCTAATAATGAACAAGGAATGATTTGCAGAGAACTTGGAATCAGTAAAAACGACTATCTCAAAGCAACTGCAGACCCATTTAGCTTTTTATATATTGATAAGCCACGAAAATTCGTAACTAAGAATTTCAATGAAAAAATATAATATAATATAACTGATTGATATAATATGAGTTACTCAAACGGTTTATTACAATCAAATAACACTAATATTACACCAATTAAAGGCCCTCGAGGTGAAAAGGGTGACCCAGGAGTCGGCTTTGATGTTACGCCTGAAGGTAATTTCAATTTGAACAAAAAGAGAGTAATAGGGCTAAAAACGCCTGATGACGTTGCGATCGATGATTCAATTGAAAATTATTCAAGGGATCTCGAGACGGCCGTAAATAAACGATATCTTAACCAATTCTTCCTTAAAAAGAACAGAAATGAAACAGTGTTTGATTGTGCCGGCCTTTCATTGCAAAATACCGAAGTGTATTATCCAAGTTTATATAACGATCGATCTGTACCAAACGTAGGCTATGTTAGTGCTGAGGATAACAAAGTAAGGACTGAAATTGATACCAAACTTGCTACTAAGGCTGACAAATCGTACGCTGATAATACATATTTAACGAAGAAATCAGGAGGTGTCTTAGCTCAAAACCTTAAAAACAAAGCAGACAAATCGTACGCTGACAATACTTTTTTAAAGAAGGTCGTAGGACGCGTTTTGACTCAAAAAATTCTAAGCAAGCTTGATATTGATGGCAGTAATTCGATGCAAGCTAATCTCAAAATGGGTGACCATAATATCACCAATCTAAAAGAACCGATAAATGATGGAGATGCTGTAAACAAAAAATACATGCTTGATCATACGAGTGAATCACACGTTAGTCCAATTGATCAAAAAAATGTATTCGATAAAATTATGACAGATCAATACAATCAACTGTCTGAAGAAAATGACATTGAACTTGGTGACACAATTGAGCATCCAAATCCTGTTCATCAAATCAATAAAAAGGTGATAGATGCAAAATTACTTCTTGATAGTTCGAAAAATTACTACTCAAGCAGATTAGGTATCAACATGTACTCATATGAAATCGATCATTACACGATGATAATTGAAATATTTTATCCAACAGAAATTGACAAAAATACCATCGATATCGATGCCGTCTCATTATTAGACACCGTGAATAAAACAACTACACGAACTCATGATGATTATTCCAGAACTCTAGTACAAATTAATAAATATCAGCAACATCCCAACAACTATTTGTATATCGATATCGTATTAAAAATGAAGCATGGACACTCATATGTCCAAAAATTGCAAACATACCTCGTTATTTATGGGATTAAGAGCTTTCAAAGTAACGTTGATCCTACCATATACGATCAAATATATTATATAGCTAATAATCAAATTGTTTTCAATACACCAATCAATATGAATACACAGGCTATTTATGGTATTGAAGAAGGTACTACTGATGATCAAGCCGTGAATTTCAAACAGTTAAATAGTTACAATAATGCTCTCAAAATCTCCCTTGAAAATAAAATCAAATTGTTACAGCCCAAAAGTTACTATAATGAAATACTTGAGTATTATTTCGATTTATTAGATCCATCAAATTTCATCATGTCAGATAGCAATGGTGCTGTAGTGTCTGGCTTAGGTAGTAATCTCGTTTTTCAAACTACTAAATTGATAACAGAATTTGAACAAAAAGGGGGTTTTAAAGGTGTTTTCGTAATTAATTTAAATGAAAATATCAATGAATCCAATGACTGGACTATATATATGGCATTCAAATATGACTACAAGACCAATGATAATAAAAGGATTAAAATTGAATTTATCGATGCAAGTAGCTTTGAATACCCATGGTTAAAAGTGGAGCAGAATAAGCTATTCCTTGATTATGGGTTAGATTCATATACAGAGCAAATCAGAGATGTTTATATAACTAAATTTTTAAACCTCTGGTATACTAAAATAGGGAATCAATTTAGAATCGCTGTTTGCAATAATGTTATGAGTATTGATCAAACATTTTCTGGGTTTAATATCAATACATCTAGCATTAAAATTTCTTCAGATTACTTTGTACAAAGAATCGGTTTTAGTAACACAGCAATGTCAGTGAATAGTAAAGAGTATCACAAAGTCATGTTTATAGACAAAGCTGGAGGAATTTTCTTTGAATAAATTTATCTAACTCACTATTATATGAAAACTCCAGATTTAATACATGAGATACTGAAAACTATTGAACGATTGATCCAAAATATAAGGAAATTGTATAACAGAATGAAAAATAGAAATAAAACATAGTCTAAGTATATAATATATATGCCGAAACAACACAAAAATATATTCGAATGGAACCATATTAGTGACAAGCTAAATCAATCGCAAATTCAAGAATTGAAAGAATACTACAAAGTTTATCATAAAAAGTGCTGGGCTTATAAACAAGCTACAAAACACTTCAGAAGGTTGAAATTAATAGGTAATTCGTTATCTATTGTTTTTGCTTCTGGGGGTCTAGTATCAAGCATTGTTACAGGAGGCGTCAGTTTAATTACAATCAGCACGGGAGCTTTATTGATACAAGGCTGGCTTAAGCATCAGAATCTCGATTTGAAAATTCAAAATGGAATTTTTGCTCATCAAAGCTATCAGCACTTGCTTAATACAATAAAATTCATGTTAAGAACGGGGGAATATGAACTATCCAATATCTTTTTAATGATGAAAACTACTGACGACTACATATGCGATACCGGCCCAATAATCGATCGGTATCTGCTCAAGTATGATGATAAATTTACCAAATAATCCGTGCGATCTGGGACGATTTTAATGCTAAAATATTTGCCCAATATCGATTATAAAATTCAAGCGTTTTTCTCGATTCAGTAACACAGATAAAATTGTATGGGATACCGAGCATTTTAAACAGCTGTCTTATAATATATTTCGTTGAGATCATCCTCTTTCTTCTTTTATTTATAGATGGAAGAATAGTATCGATCTCATGAAACACTTTGTAAATCTTATCGCGCTGATTATGAGACAATTGAACTCCATTTTTAATACATAAATCGTTTAAAACATTCTCAATGTGGTATTTACGATGATATACCGATTCTCGCCGTATTCTATGCATATTTTCATAAAAATCAATGTACTCACTGACATAATCATAACTATTAACCAAACCGCAATTTAGACAGACATCCATACCATTTATATTTTCTATATCCTGCTTACTACAGCATTGCTCAGCATCCTTGATACCTTTTATCAATAGTTGATCACAGAAAGGGCATATAGGTTCTTTTAAATTTTTTAATTCATCGTGGATTTCAGAATTACAAACCATTATATATATAACACACATAACTTCACGGCACAGCTGTGTTTGGCAGTAAATTTCAGAATAAACTTTTTGAGTAAACTTTTGAGTAAACTTTTGTGTAAACTTTTGTGTAAACTTTTGTGTAAACTTTTTGAGTAAAATTTGTTGAAATATGATTGGTCAATAGAAATCACACCAGATTAAAATACCTGCTGACGCGTCAGCAGGTATTTTCGGTCAATGGTTTAGTCATTAATCATTTATAACTTATGGCTAAAACCGTAAACTGAATAATTATTTATTTAATGTTGATCTTTACGAGGTCTTCCACGTCGTCTTTTCTGGTCTTCAGGTATACACTTTAAACGTACATGATTTTTGTCTTCATTTGATAGGTCTGAAGATAGCATTTTAATAATACTAATATTAGCTTCAAGGATGTTCTGAATACACCAAATTTTATTAATGAAGGCTATATCATTCGAGCTTTCATCAGCTTCTGGTAGGTGTTTGATATTTAATGTTATATCACTCATTCTATATATATTAATAAAGAAAATAATTATCTATCACTTAAACGCACTATAAAAAACATATAAAGAATTATATATATAGTATATAATAAATGGGAAGGAACAAAATTTATACAACCGAAAAAGACCGATTAGAAGCTATTACTAGATCAAAAACGAAATACATGCTTAATAAGCCTTGGTATTGTGATATTTGTGAATATCACACTTGCCTTGCAGGAAAATGGAGCCATATGAGAACTAAAAAACACATTAAAAATGCTGTCATTAAAGGCATTCAAGAAGATGATCGGTTTAATATTATACCTGATGAATAACATATAAAGAAAAATTATATAATTATATATTGTATAGCACAGTATATATAAATTGCTGTTTTCTGTTACCTTAGGTGACCAAAAATATATTATTTCTGGTTATCTTTAAACGCACCAAAAATCTCAAAAATAATTTTTACTATAAAATGACTTAAAGAAATATTTTTATATAGTAATAAAATGAAAACAAATAATTTTAAAAACCCGCTAAAAACTCAAGATGTGATCTCATCAGTACTCACATCTAAAAACGCTATTAAAAATAATATCTCTAATTATAATATGGAACAAAATACCATTAATCATAATGATAAACAATTTTTTATAAATAGTGTTGATAACACTCTTGGTGCTACTTCGGATGGAGATATACTCAATATTCCAAAAATGAAAGTAGTTAAACCGGCTATTGATAAAGATGGATATCCTTATATATATATCGCAGAAAAAGACTATGATAACCCTTATAATCTCAAGAAAAAGATATTAGTGAAAGACTTTATATTTAGAACATTTTATAACGAAATTCCTGATGATAAAGTCGTTGTAAATGAAAATGGTGACAAAAATAATAACAGTATTGGTAATTTAGTGTTGATTGATAGCATCACAAAGGCTGAACCCAAACTCGTAACCAAACCAAAACCCCAAAACAAACCAATAGTTGAACCAATAAAGAAACCAACAAACAAACCCAAACCCAAACCAAAAACTAAAACAATAAGCTTTATCAAACAATTATCCAATGATTACCTAGCTGATGCTAAAAAAATGGGTTTTTCATGGATGGATTTGGTGAAAAAGAGTACTAGACAAGCAGTGATTAACAAAGTACATAAATATCGAAACGATAAGACTTTGGATAAGGCTATACGGGACAAAAACGATAGTATAATACGTGATGCACAACTCAGTCAAATGGAAGATTCAATTAGAGAAGCTCACTTTAAACAGATGATGAACAAAATTAAACAACAACACAAGAAGCTGATTAGCAACCAAAATCCAATTTCAAGAACTAAACTCACAAATGAATTCAATTTCGATGACAGTCTATTCGATAAAACATCAAATGACCAACCTCTATTCAAAATAACTGAAATTGGAAATACCGCAAATAAAAAATTCAACGCTTATACTAATGAGTTCAAATTAAATGTTCGTAAAAATGCTATAAGGAATAAAAATGAAATTTTCAGTGTTTTTGAAAAAATGGTCGAAATGACAATAAAGAAAAGGCAGTTAAAGGGTAATGATAGGCTCAGATTGGTAATTTTAAATGATAAATTAACTAATCCTATATCAACAAAAATGATAAAAATTTCTGATTTCAAGTTAAATCAACTTTCAGACATAATCAATACTTTAGAATATAAAGAGATAGATTTAGAAAATTGCATAATAATTATTCAATCTGTTAAAATACCTAGTGGTAAAGGACGATTATATTTATCAAAACAAACAATTAATAGGAAACAATGCATTATCACGATAAAAAATAATGACACAATATGTTTAGCAAGGGCGATTGTAACAGCTTATGCTAATTTACACCCTGAGAATTACACCACAACTCAGTTGAAAAATGGATTCAATAAAAGTCGAAAACTACAACAAATTCAAGCCAAAGAACTTCATAATAATGCTAATGTTGAAATTAACGAGTATGGCAATACTTTAGAAGATGTAAATACCTTTGCATCGTATTTAAATATTGAGATTAACATCATCGATTCTGAGCAGTTTAATGAAATCATTTTTACATCAAATAAAGGTAAATCGGATAAAATTTATTTATACAAAACACGGAATCATTTTGATGTCATAAAGTCAATGACAGCTTTTTTAGATGTACCATATTATTGTCATTCTTGTAAAAAGGCATATACAAGACGTGATAAACACAAATGTCCGCAAAAATGCCTATCTTGTTTCAAATATTTTCCAGATGGAAATAAATGTGATGGTAAAGACGTCACCTGTAATCAGTGTAATCGTGTATTTCATGGTAACAGTTGTTTTAAAAACCATACAATCAATCGATCAAAAAAAGATAGTGATGATTCAGTATGTAGCAGTGTAGCAAAATGTTCAAAATGCAATCAAATCGTACTAAAACCATATATTAAAATACATAAATGCGGTCACAAAATGTGCAATAATTGTAACAGATATTGTGAAAGCAAACATAAATGTTTCATGAAAAAGATAAAATGCAAGGGAGGAAATTGCATCAAAAAGAGCAAAAAACCATGCCGATTAAATAAAAACATTCCCAAAAAAGATAATTGCCACTCATGTAAAACGTATAATGAAAAATATTTATTTTTTGATTTCGAATGTACCCAAAACACTCAAATACACAAAGTCAATTTAGCTATCTGTCATGATTTCAATGGTAATGAATCAATCTTCAATAATATCAACAGTTTTTGTAATGGTATTCTTAATGAGAAATATAAAGGATACACACTTTTGGCACACAATTCCAAAGGATACGATTCTCATTTTATTCTTAAATGGTGTATAGATAATGGATTCAAACCTTATTGTATTTACAATGGTGCAAAAATCATGATGATGGAAATATCGCAATTAAGAATCAAGATAATCGATAGTTTAAATTTTATTCAACAATCCTTATCATCGTTTCCTAAAACGTTTGGTTTAAACGAGCTGAAAAAAGGATATTTCCCACATTATTTTAATAAAAGTTGTAATCAAAACTATATAGGAGAGATTCCTTCTAAAAAGCATTATGGGTATAATCAAATGAAAACCAATGATAGAGAAAAATTTTTACAATGGTATAATGAGCGTGTTAATGAAAATTATGTTTTCGATTTCAAAAAAGAAATAATTGAATACTGTAGGTCAGATGTTGATATATTAAGAAGATGTATGTTAAAATTCAGGCAAGATTTTATAAATCAAGAAAATATAGATCCACTAAAATACATCACAATAGCTGGTGTTTGTATGGCAATTTATAGATGTAATTATATGCCTAAAAATACAATATCTGTGGTTGATAATGTTGTTCAAACAGACAAACATAGTGAAGTCAGTATTGCATGGCTTGATTTCATTAGTAAGAAAAATAATATTAAAATTCAACATGCCTTGGAAGGTGGTGAAAAAACTATCAAATGTGGTAGTGACAAATTAAAAGTAGATGGATTTTGCAATTCTTCAAACACAGTTTATGAATTCCAAGGTTGCTTCTGGCATGGTTGTAAAGATTGTTACAAGCCTGATGTAATCAATAATAAGAATCAATGTGATATGGGTACTTTGTATAATAAAACACAAGTTAAAAATAACAAAATAACAGATGCTGGTTACAATCTTATTGAGATGTGGGAATGTGATTTGAAAAACGATAAAGGCTTTCAGAAATATTATAAAAATGAATGGAAAAGAGAAGTTGTTGGACCTCTTAATCCAAGAGATGCTTTCTTCGGCGGTCGAACTAATGCTACAAAATTGCTTTATAAATTCAAAGAAGGTGAATGTGGTAAATATGTTGATTTCTGTTCCTTGTACCCAACTGTCCAGTTCTACAAAAAATATCCCATAGGACACCCTAAAAAAATAATATCACCAGAAAAATACGATAATAAATGGTATGGATTCATAAAATGTAAAATTTTGGCACCAAGAGAACTATATCATCCTGTTTTACCTCAAAGAATCAAATGTGAAAAGGCTGAAAAATTGATGTTTCCTCTGTGTATATCATGTGCAAAATCAAAACAGCAAGAAAAATGCCAACACAGTAAAAATGATCGTTCATTTATAGGTACATGGACAACAGATGAGGTCAATAAAGCCATTGAAAAAGGATATAAAATTATTAAAATATATGAGGTTTGGCATTTTGAAAAGTCAACCGATGATCTATTCAAGGATTATATAAAAAAATTCATGAAACTCAAACTCGAATCAACAAAATATAATTTTAAAAATGACAAAGAAGAAATGATGTTCAGAAATAAAGTCAAAAAGAAATTAGACATTGAATTAGGTGAACTACATGAAAATTCAGGTTTACGAGCTATTGCAAAAATGTGTTTAAACTCACTTTGGGGCAAATTTGGACAAAGAAGTAACATGAATCAATGCAAATACATAACTGATATAAATGAATTTTATCAAGTAGTTCTCGATGATACAATAGATAATTTAAACATGAACTTCATAAATGAAGAAATGGTACAGATGAGTTATACTTATAAAGATCAGTTTGTTGATAATAGCTATAATACAAATATCTATGTAGCCTGTTTCACGACTAGTAGTGCACGGCTAATGTTGTATGAAAAACTAGACTATTTGAATGAGCAAGTATTATATTTTGATACCGATAGTATTGTGTATATTGAATCCCAGAATGGTAAGACAATAAAAACAGGCGATATGCTAGGCGATTTAACAGATGAGTTAGACGGTGAGGTTATAAAAGGTACCTTCGTAAGCGGTGGCCCTAAAAACTACAGTTTCATATATGGCGATAATAAACAGAAATGTGTTATTAAAGGTTTTTCCCTTAATCATGAAAATTCACAAATACTAAATCACACAAATATGATTAAGATGGTTAAGGGCGATATCAAAGAACTCACATTAGTAAATGAAAATAAGATAACCAGACAGAGTAAACAAATTGTTAACAAATATGAGGAAAAAGTATACAGCTTTGGATATGACAAGCGCACAATAAAATACATATCGGATAGCTGTATAGAAACATATCCTTATGGATATTAAAGACAAACTCATCTGTTTATCCTAGGTTATGATCCTAGGTTTTGATTTTCATAATGTCAACGAGGTTTGTTTTAAACGCACTATAAAAGAGATATAAAAAATAATGTATAATAAATATTATAATGACATCAAATTACATCAAAGAAAAATTCGTTGAGATGATGAATATCATAGAAAAACATTGCATTAAAGACAATACACTTTTCTTACAATTAAGTGAAAAGGAACAATCAAATAGATTAGTTAACATTTGTACTGATCTCGGTATTATATCAAATATGATCCTACATAAAAACATGCTCAAAAATCTGATAAAAATACAAAAATATTATATTGAAAATGTAATATAAGACGTTCATTTTAAACGCACTAAGATGCAAGATTTTTAAAAAAGAGTATAAGAAGTTTTTTTAAATATTGTCAAAAATAATCAAAGATTATTTTTATCATTTAATCAAGGTTTAGTTTATAGATTTGGCTTCAAGGTTTGGTTTCCATTTTTTGACCTTGGGTTGACCTAGGGTTGATTCTGAGATTTGATTTCAGTTTAGGTTTTTCACTTTGGCTTCAGATTTAGTTTTTCAGATTTAGTTTTTCAGATTTGGCTTCAGTTTTGGTTTCAGATTTGGCTTCAGTTTTTGGAATCCAGTGCTGATAGTAGTTATGTACTAAATCTCTAAGTCAAAAAATTTTTTGACTCAGAGTGTAGTACATTACTACTAACCAGGAGAACCAGGAGAACCAGGACAACTAGGACAACCAGGTAATTGGAATTTAAAGAACCAGGAGAATGAAGTGATCGGAATTTAGAGAACCAGGAAAACCGGTAGAAACAGGAGAACGTAGAGAACCAGGAGAACCAGGAGAACCAGGTGAACCAGGAGAACCAGGAGAACCAGGAGAACCAGGTGAACCAGGAAAACCAGGAGAACCAGGAGAACTTGGAAAACAGGTGAACCAGGTGATCGGAATTTAGGAAACCAGGAGAACCAGGTGATTGGACTTTAAAGAACCATGAGAACAAGGTGATCAAAATTTAGAGAACCAGAAGAAACAGGAGAACCAGGAGAACCAGGAGAATCAGGTGATCAGAATTTAGAGAACCAGGAGAACCACGAGAACCACGAGAACCACGAGAACCCCGAGCACCAGGAGAACCAGGAGAACCAGGTGAACCAGGTGAACCAGGTGAACCAGGTGAACCACGAGAACCAGGAGAACCTGGAGAACCACGAGAACCAGGAGAACCAGATGATCGGCATTTAGAGACCCAGAAGAAGCAGGAGAACTAGGAGAACCAGGAGAACCAGGTGATCAGAATTTAGAGAACCAGGAGAACCAGGTGATCAGAATTTAGAGAACCAGGTGAACGAGGAGAACCAGGAGAACCAGGAGAACCAGGTGAACCAGGAGAACCAGGAGAACGAGGAAAACCAGGAGAACCAGGAGAACCAGGAGAACCAGGTGAACCAGGTGAACCAGGTGAACCACGAGAACCAGGAGAACCTGGAGAACCACGAGAACCAGGAGAACCAGATGATCGGCATTTAGAGACCCAGAAAAAGCAGGAGAACTAGGAGAACCAGGAGAACCAGGAGAACCAGGTGATCAGAATTTAGAGAACCAGGAGAACCAGGTGATCAGAATTTAGAGAACCAGGAGAACCAGGTGAACGAGGAGAACCAGGAGAACCAGGAGAACCAGGTGAACCAGGTGAACCAGGAGAACCAGGAGAACCAGGAGAACGAGGAAAACCAGGAGAACCAGGAGAACCAGGTGATCGGCATTTAGAGAACCAGGTGAACCATGAGAACCAAGTGAACCAGGTGATCGGAATTTAGAGAACCAGGAGAACCAGGAGAACTATGAGAACCAAGTGAACCAGGTGAACTAGGAGAAGCAGGAGAACCAGGTGATCGGAATTTAGAGAACCAGGAGAACAAGGTGATCGGAATTTAGAGACCCAGGAGAACCAGGAGAACCAGGAGAACCAGGTGAACTAGGAGAACCAGGAGAACCAGGAGAACCAGGTGATCAGAATTTAGAGAACCAGGAGAACCAGGTGAACCAGGAGAACCAGGAGAAACAGGAGAAACAGGAGAACCAGGAGAACCAGGTGATCAGAATTTAGTGAACCAGGAGAACCAGGAGAACCAGGAGAACGAGGAGAACCAGGAGAACCAGGTGATCGGCATTTAGAGAACCAGGTGACCCATGAGAACCAGGAGAACCAGGTGATCGGAATTTAGAGAACCAGGAGAACCAGGAGAACTAGGAGAACCAACTGAACCAGGTGAACTAGGAGAACCAGGAGAACCAGGAGAAACAGGAGAACCAGGAGAACCAGGTGATCAGAATTTAGAGAACCAGGAGAACCAGGTGAACCAGGAGAACCAGGAGAACCAGGTAATTGGAATTTAAAGAACCAGGAGAAACAGGTTAACTAGGAGAACCAAGTGATCGGATTTTGAGAACCAGGAAAACCGGTAGAAACAGGAGATCCTTGAGAACCAGGTGAACCAGGTAAACCAAGAGAACCAGGAGAACCAGGTGATCAAAATTAAGGGAACCAGGAGAACCAGGAGAACCAGGTGACCAAAATTTAGAGAACCAGGAGAACCAGGTGAACCAGGGGAACTAGTAGAACCAGAAGAACCAGGTGATCGGAATTTAGAGAACCAGGAGAACTAGGAGAACCAGGTGAACCAGGTGAACTAGGTGAACCAGGAGAAACAGGAGAAACAGGAGAAACAGGAGAACCAGGAGAAACAGGAGAACCAAGAGAACCAGGAGAACCACGAGAACCAGGTAATTGGAATTTAAAGAACCAAAAGAAACAGGTGAACTAGGAGAACCAAGTAATCGTAATTTAGAGAACCAGGAAAACCGGTAGAACTTGGAAAACAAGGAGAACCAGGAGAACCAGGAGAACCAGGTGATCGGAATTTAGGAAACCAGGGGAACCAGGTGAACCAGGAGAACCAGGTGTTTGGACTTTAGAGAACCATGAGAACCAGGTGATCATAATTTAGAGAACCAGAAGAAACAGGAGAACTAGGAGAACCAGGCGAATCAGGTGATCAGAATTTAGAGAACCAGGAGAACCACGAGAACCACGAGATACACGAGAACCCCGAGCACCAGGAGAACCAGGAGAACCAGGAGAACCAGGTGATCCGCATTTAGAGAACCAGGTGAACCATGAGAACCAGGAGAACCAGGTGATCGGAATTTAGAGAACCAGGAGGATCAGGAGAACCAGGTGATCGGAATTTAGAAAACCAGGAGTACCAGGAGAACTAGGAGAACCAGGTGAACCAGGTGAACTAGCAGAACCAGGAGAAGCAAGAGAACCAGGTTAACCAGAAGAACCGGGAGAAACAGGAGAACCAGGAGAACCAGGTGATCAGAATTTAGAGAACCAGGAGACCCGGTGAACCAGGAGAACCAGGACAACCAGGAGAACCAGGACAACCAGGTGATCGGCATTTAGAAAACCAGGTGAACCATGAGAACCAGGAGAACCAGGTGATCGGAATTTAGAGAACCAGGAGAACCAGGAGAACTAGGAGAACCAGGTGAACTAGGAGAACGAGGAGAACCAGGAGAAACAGGAGAACCAGGAGAAACAGGAGAACCAGGAGAACCAGGTGATCAGAATTTAGAGAACCAGGGGAACCAGGAAAACCAGGAGAACCAGGAGAACAAAAAGAACCAGGAGAACCAGGAGAACTAGGAGAACCAGGTAATTGGAATTTAAAGAACCAGGAGAAACAGGTTAACTAGGAGAACCAAGTGATCGGAATTTAGAGAACCAGGAAAACCGGTAGAAACAGGAGAACCTAGAGAACCAGGTGAACCAAGAGAACCAGGTGCACCAGGAGAACCAGGTGATTGGAATTTCGAGAACCAGGAGAACCAGGTTATCGGAATTTAGAGAACCAGGGGAACTAGGAGAACCAGGTGAACCAGGTGAACTAGGAAAAACAGGAGAACCAGGAGAACCAGGAGAACCAGGAGAATCAGGTGATCAGAAATTAGAGAACCAGGGGAAACACGAGATCCACGAGAACCCCGAGCACCAGGAGAACCAGGAGAGCCAGGTGAACCAGGAGAATCAGGAGAACCAGGAGAACCAGGAGAACCAGGAGAACTTGGTGAACCAGGAGAACTAGGAGAACCAAGTGATCGGAATTTAGAGAACCACCGGCACCGGTAAAAAACAGGAGAACCTGTTGATCGGAATCGAGAGAACCAGGAGAAGCAGGTGAACCACGAGAACCAGGAGATCCTGGAGAACCACGAGAAGCAGGAGAACCAGGTGATCGGAATCGTGAGAACCAGGAGAACCACGAGAACCACGAGAGCCACGAGAACCAGGAGAACCACGTGATCGGACTTTAGAGAACCAAGAGAACCAGGTGAACTAGGAAAACCAGGAGAACCAGGTGAACCAGGTGAACCAGAAGATACAGGTGAACCAGGAGAACCATAAGAACCTTAAGAACCAGGAGAACCACGAGAACCAGGTGATCGAAATCGAGAGAACCAGGTGAACCGGGTCAACCAGAAGAACCAGGAGAACCAGGTAAACCACGAGCACCAGGAAAACCAGGTGAACCATGAGAACCAGGAGAACAAGGTGATCGGCATTTAGAGAACCAGGTGAGCCATGAGAACCAGGTGAACCAGGAGAACCAGGAAAACCAGGTGAACCAGGTGAACCAGGTGAACCAGGAGAACCAGGAAAACCAGGTGAACCAGGTGAACCAGGAGAACCAGGTGATTGGAACTTTGAGAACCACGAAGACCAGTTGATCTGAATTTAGAGAACCAGGAGAACTAGGTGAACCAGGAGAACTAGGAGAACCAGGAGAACCAGGTGATCGGGATTTAGAGAACCAGGAGAACTAGGTGAACCAGGTGAACCAGGAGAACCAGGAGAACCAGGAGAACCAGGAGAACGAGGAGCACAAGGAGAACCAGATGATCAGAATTTAGAGAACCAGGAGAACCAGGTGAACCAGAAGAACCAGGAGAACCAGGAGAACCAAGAGAACCAGGAGAATCAGGTGAACCAGGAGAACCAGGAGAACAAGGAGAACCAAGAGAACCAGGTGATCGGAATCGAGAGAACAAGGAGAACCAGGTAACCAGGAAAACCAGGAGAATCAGAAGAACCAGGAAAACCACGAGAGCCAGGTGATCGGAATCGAGAGAATCAGGAGAACCAGGAGAACCAGGTGATCGGCATTTGGAGAACCAGGAGAAGCACGTGATCGGAAATTAGAGAACCAGGAGAACCAGGTGTACTAGGAGAACCAGGTGATCGGAATTTAAAGAACCAGGAGAACCGGGTGAACCAGAAGAACCAGGTGAGCCAGGAGAACCAGGAGAACCAGGAGAACCAGGAGAACCAGGTGAACCAGGAGAACCAGGAGAACCAGGAAAACCAGGTGATCGGATTCGAGAGAACAAGGAGAACCAGGTGAACCAGGAGAACCAGGAGAACTAGGAGAATCAGGAGAACAAGAAGAACGAGGAGAACAACGGGAACCAGGTGATCGGAATCGAGAGAATCAGGAGAACCAGGTGAACCACGAGATCCAGGAGAACCAGGACAACCAGGTGATCGGCATTTAGAGAACCAGGAGAACCAGGAGAACCAGGTGATCGGAATTTAGAGAACCAGGGGAACCAGGAGAACCAAGAGAACCAGGTGAACCAGGAGAACCAGGAGAACCAGGAGAACCAGGTGATCGGAATTTAGAGAACCAGGGGAACCAGGAGAACCAAGAGAACCAGGTGAACCAGGAGAACCAGGAGAACCAGGAGAACCAGGAGAACCAGGAGAACCAGGAGAACCAGGAGAACCAGGAGAGCCAGGAGAACCAGGTGAACCAGGAGAACAAGGAGAACCAGGAGAAACAGGTGATCGGAATCGAGAGAACCAGGACAACCAGGTGAACCAGGTGAACCAGGAGAACCAGGTGAGCCAGGAGAACCAGGAGAACCAGGAGAGCTAGGAGAACAAGGAAAACTAAGAGAACTAGGAGAAGAGGAAGAACCAGGAGAACCAGGTGAACTCAGAGAACCAGGAGAACTTGCTTAACCAGGAAAACTAAGAGAACTAGGAGAACCAGGTGAACCACGAGAGCCAGGAGAGCCAGGTGAACTAGGAGAACCAGGTGAACCAGGAGAACCATGAGAACTTGGAACACCAGGTGAACCAGGTGAACCAGGAGAACCAGGTGAAGCAGGAGAACTAGAAGAACCAGAAGAACCACGTGAATCAGGTTACCAGGAGAACCAGGTGAACTAGGCGAACGACGTGTACTAGGACTACCAGGTGAACCAGCAGAACTAGGTGAACCACGTGAACCAGGAGAACCAGGAGAACCACGGTAAGCAGGTAAACCAGCTGATTCAGGTGAAGCAGGAGAACCAGGTGAACCAGGCGAACGACGTGTACTTGGACAACCAGGTGAAGCAGCAGAACTAGGTGAGAAGTGGATGCGCAGTGGATAAAGAGTGGATACGAAGTGGGTAAAAGGTGGATACGCAGTGGAAAAAAAGTAGATACGCAGTGGATAAATTGTGGATACTCAGTGGGTAAAAAGTGGATACGCAGTGGATTAAGAGTGGATACGTAGTGGATAAAGAGTGGATACACAGTAGATAAAAAGTGGATACGCAATGGGTAAAAAGTGGATACGCAGTGGGTAAAGAGTGGATAAAGAGTGGATACGCAGTAGATAAAAAGTGGATACGCAATGGGTAAAAAGTGGATACGAAGTGGGTAAAAGGTGGATACGCAGTTGAAAAAAAGTGGATACGCAGTGGATAAAGAGTGGATACGCAGTGGATAAAGAGTGGATACGCAGTGGAGAAAGAGTGGATACGCAGTGGATAAAGAGTGGATACGTCGTGGATAAAGAGTGGATACGCAGTAGATAAAAAGTGGATACGCAATGGGTAAAAAGTGGATACGAAGTGGGTAAAAAGTGGATACGCAGTTGAAAAAAAGTGGATACGCAGTGGATAAAGAGTGGATATGCAGTGGATAAAGAGTGGATACGCAGTGGATAAAGAGTGGATAAGCAGTGGATAAAGAGTGGATACGCAGTGGATAAAGAGTGGATACGCAGTGGATAAAGAGTGGATATGCAGTGGATAAAGAGTGGATACGCAGTGGATAAAGAGTGGATACGCAGTGGATAAAAAGTGGATACGCAGTGCATAAAAAGTGGATACCCAGTGCATAAAAACTGGATACGCAGTGGGTAAAAAGTGGATACGCAGTTGAAAAAAAGTGGATACGCAGTGGATAAAGAGTGGATACGCAGTGGATAAAGAGTGGATACGCAGTGGATAAAGAGTGGATACGCAGTGGATAAAGAGTGGATAAGCTCACCACCTTGCTCCAATTGTCACCAAGCTTTTTAACTCTTCACTCAGACAGCAGTCAGTTCCTCTTCCATGGAAGCTTGCCAACATATCACCAATTCCTAAAGAATCTCCACTGTCTTCGTGTGCCCAGCTTCGACCGATATCCCTCACAAACATTATCATGAGATTGTTTGAGAGGCTAGTCTGCAAACTAGAGACGTTCACGGAGCTAAGGTCTGTGATTGGTATGGATCAGTTTGCTTATAAGAAACATTGCAATACCACAATGGCGCTTATAAAGTGTCAACATAATTGGCTCAGGTGGCTAGATGATGATGTAGACTTTGTTCGAGTTCTGTCATTTGACTTTAGTAAAGCTTTTGACACTGTCTCTCACAAAATTGTCTGCGAAAAGTTAAAAGCTACTAATGTTAATCCATATATCGTCAACTGGATCATAAGCTTCCTTGGCAACCGCAAACAAAGGGTCGTTGTGGATGGAAAGATATCTGATTATGTTGATATTAACAGAGGAGTGCCACAGGGTACAGTCCTTGGGCCACTTTTATTCTCTCTGATGGTGAACGATATAAAGCTAGTTGATTCAAACAACGGGATCTCGAAATATGCCGATGATATCACTATTAGTGTACCTGTTAGAAGGAACTCTGACACGGCGCTCGCAGAAGTTAAGAACCTTGAGAGCTGGGCAGCCAACAATAGGATGTCTTTAAATTTGTCAAAAACGTGGGAAATGCTACTGCATAGTAGAACTACTCAGCCTGTTCCTCCTCCAGTGCTTGAGATTGAGCGAAAAGAGTGGCTGAAACTTTTGGGAATTACCTTCCATGAAGATCCTTGTAACTGGGACCTTCATGTTGACAGTTTACTTTCTAGAGCTGCTAGCCGACTATATATTCTTAGGGTATGCAAATATTATGGGTACACTAAAGATCAGCTTAGTAAACTCTTCGACTCATTAATAATGTCATTATTTTTGTATGGATTAGAAGTGTGGGGCTCCGCCTATCAAGGCAAATATTTAGATCGGATTGACACTTTCTTTCGGCGAGCCTATCGTTTTGGCTATACAAATAAGAACATTTTGATATCTGATGTTATTAAGAATAGGGACAGTGATCTTTTCAACAGAATCACAAGTGACACTGGCCATGTATTATATGACTTGCTCCCACCCAAACGGAACAGAGCTCTTAGAGAAAGGGGCCATGACTTTATACTCCCTAAAGTAAAAACAGAACGTTTCAAACGCACTTTTGTAAATAGATGTCTTTTTAAATTTATTTCTTAAAATCCTTGTAACTGATATATATAATAGGTTCATTTTACTAGTTTAGCTTATTTTAGATTGTTTTTTTTTATTGTAAAGCCACACGTTTGTTGTGACTAGCTTCTTAATAAAGACTTCTATCTATTCTATCTATCTATCTATCTATCTATCTAAAGAGTGGATACGCAGTGGATAAAGAGTGGATACGCAGTGGATAAAGAGTGGATAAGCAGTGGATAAAGAGTGGATACGCAGTGGATAAAGAGTGGATACGCAGTGAATAAAAAGTGGATACGCAGTGCATAAAAAGTGGATACGCAGTGCATAAAAAGTGGATACGCAGTGCATAAAAAGTGGATACGCAGTGGATAAACAGTGGATACGCAGTGCATAAAAAGTGGTTACGCAGTGGATAAAAAGTGGATACGCAGTGGATAAAAAGTGGATACGCAGTGCATAAAAAGTGGATACGCAGTGGATAAAAAGTGGATACGCAGTGCATAAAAAGTGGATACGCAGTGGATAAAAAGTGGATACGCAGTGGGTAAAAAGTGGATACGCAGTGGATAAAAAGTGGATACGCAGTGGATAAAAAGTGGATACGCAGTGGATAAAAAGTGGATACGCAGTGGATAAAGAGTGGATACGCAGTGGATAAAAAGTGGATACGCGGTGGATAAAAAGTGGATACGCAGTGGATAAAGAGTGGATACGCAGTGGATAAAAAGTGGATACGCGGTGGATAAAAAGTGGATACGCAGTGGATAAAAAGTGGATACGCAGTGGATAAAAAGTGGATACGCGGTGGATAAAAAGTGGATACGCAGTGGATAAAGAGTGGATACGCAGTGGATAAAAAGTGGATACGCAGTGGATAAAAAGTGGATACGCAGTGGATAAAAAGTGGATACGCAGTGGATAAAAAGTGGATACGCAGTGGATAAAGAGTGGATACGCAGTGGATAAAAAGTGGATACGCAGTGGGTAAAAAGTGGATACGCAGTGGGTAAAAAGTGGATACGCAGTGGATAAAAAGTGGATACGCAGTGGATAAAAAGTGGATACGCAGTGGGTAAAAAGTGGATACGCAGTGGATAAAAAGTGGATACGCAGTGGATAAAAAGTGGATACGCAGTGGATAAAAAGTGGATACGCAGTGGATAAAAAGTGGATACGCAGTGGATAAAGAGTGGATACGCAGTGGATAAAAAGTGGATACGCAGTGGGTAAAAAGTGGATACGCAGTGGATAAAAAGTGGATACGCAGTGGATAAAGAGTGGATACGCAGTGGATAAAAAGTGGATACGCAGTGGGTAAAAAGTGGATACGCAGTGGGTAAAAAGTGGATACGCAGTGGATAAAAAGTGGATACGCAGTGGATAAAGAGTGGATACGCAGTGGATAAAAAGTGGATACGCAGTGGATAAAGAATGGATACGCAGTGGATAAAGAGTGGATACGCAGTGGATAAAAAGTGGATACGCAGTGGATAAAAAGTGGATACGCAGTGGATAAAAAGTGGATACGCAGTGGATAAAAAGTGGATACGCAGTGGATAAAAAGTGGATACGCAGTGGGTAAAAAGTGGATACGCAGTGGATAAAAAGTGGATACGCAGTGGATAAAAAGTGGATACGCAGTGGATAAAAAGTGGATACGCAGTGGGTAAAAAGTGGATACGCAGTGGGTAAAAAGTGGATACGCAGTGGATAAAAAGTGGATACGCAGTGGATAAAGAGTGGATACGCAGTGGATAAAAAGTGGATACGCAGTGGATAAAAAGTGGATACGCAGTGGGTAAAAAGTGGATACGCAGTGGATAAAAAGTGGATACGCAGTGGATAAAAAGTGGATATCCAGTGGATAAAAAGTGGATACGCAGTGGATAAAGAATGGATACGCAGTGGATAAAGAGTGGATACGCAGTGGGTAAAAAGTGGATACGCAGTGGATAAAAAGTGGATACGCAGTGGGTAAAAAGTGGACAAAGAGTGGATACGCAGTGGATAAAGAGTAGATACGGAAAAGTGGATACGCAGTGGATAAAGAGTGGATACGCAGTGGATAGAGTGGATACGCAGTGGATAAAGAGTGGATACGCAGTGGGTAAAAAGTGGATACGCAGTGGATAAAAAGTGGATACGCAGTGGGTAAAAAGTGGATAGAGTGGATACGCAGTGGATAAAGAATGGATACGCAGTGGATAATCGCAGTGGGTAAAAAGTGGATACGCAGTGCATAAAAAGTCAGTGGATACGCAGTGGGTAAAAAGTGGATAAAGAGTGGATACGCAGTGGATAAAGAGTGGATACTGGAAAAAAAGTGGATACGCAGTGGATAAAGAGTGGATACGCAGTGGATAGAGTGGATACGCAGTGGATAAAGAGTGGATACGCAGTGGATAAAGAGTGGATACGCAGTGGGTAAAAAGTGGATACGCAGTGGATAAAAAGTGGATACGCAGTGGGTAAAGAGTGGATACGCAGTGGATAAAGAGTGGATACGCAGTGGATAAAGAGTGGATACGCAGTGGATAAAGAGTGGATACCCAGTGGATAAAGAGTGGATACGCAGTGGATAAAGAGTGGATACGCAGTGGATAAAGAGTGGATACGCAGTGGATAAAGAGTGGATAAAGAGTGGATACGCAGTGAATAAAAAGTGGATACGCAGTGGATAAAGAGTGGATACGCAGTGGATAAAGAATGGATAAAGAGTGGATACGCAGTGGATAAAGAGTGGATACGCAGTGGGTAAAAAGTGGATACGCAGTGGATAAAAAGTGGATACGCGGTGGATAAAAAGTGGATACGCAGTGGATAAAAAGTGGATACGCAGTGGATAAAGAGTGGATACGCAGTGGATAAAAAGTGGATACGCAGTGGATAAAAAGTGGATACGCAGTGGATAAAAAGTGGATACGCAGTGGATAAAAAGTGGATACGCAGTGGGTAAAAAGTGGATACGCAGTGGGTAAAAAGTGGATACGCAGTGGATAAAAAGTGGATACGCAGTGGATAAAGAGTGGATATGCAGTGGATAAAAAGTGGATACGCAGTGGATAAAGAGTGGATACGCAGTGGGTAAAAAGTGGATACGCAGTGGATAAAAAGTGGATACGCAGTGGATAAAGAGTGGATACGCAGTGGATAAAAAGTGGATACGCAGTGGATAAAGAATGGATACGCAGTGGATAAAAAGTGGATACGCAGTGGGTAAAAAGTGGATACGCAGTGGATAAAAAGTGGATACGCAGTGGGTAAAAAGTGGACAAAGAGTGGATACGCAGTGGATAAAGAGTAGATACGCAGGGGAAAAAGTGGATACGCAGTGGATAAAGAGTGGATACGCAGTGGATAAAAAGTGGATACGCAGTGGATAAAGAGTGGATACGCAGTGGATAAAGAGTGGATACGCAGTGGGTAAAAAGTGGATACGCAGTGGATAAAAAGTGGATACGCAGTGGGTAAAAAGTGGATAGAGTGGATACGCAGTGGATAAAGAATGGATACGCAGTGGAAAAGGATACGCAGTGGGTAAAAAGTGGATACGCAGTGCATAAAAAGTCAGTGGATACGCAGTGGGTAAAAAGTGGATAAAGAGTGGATACGCAGTGGATAAAGAGTGGATACTGAGTGGATACGCAGTGGATAAAGAGTGGATACGCAGTGGATAGAGTGGATACGCAGTGGATAAAGAGTGGATACGCAGTGGATAAAGAGTGGATACGCAGTGGGTAAAAAGTGGATACGCAGTGGATAAAAAGTGGATACGCAGTGGATAAAGAGTGGATACGCAGTGGATAAAGAGTGGATACCCAGTGGATAAAGAGTGGATACGCAGTGGATAAAGAGTGGATACGCAGTGGATAAAGAGTGGATACGCAGTGGATAAAGAGTGGATACGCAGTGGATAAAGAGTGGATACGCAGTGGATAAAGAGTGGATACGCAGTGTTTATAGAGTTGATATGCAGTGGATAAAGAATTGTCAGTACTCGCTTTCAATATGAAATTCTTAGTGAAGACCTGTAATGTCTGCTGGTCTGATTTGTTCATGCATAATTATTTGGAATGACCAGGAGTAAAAGAGAAGAGAAGTGGTTACCTTTTTAATCCAATATGGAACGGTTTTATTAATGAGTTGGCACATATGCATAGGGAAGGGAAAATCCACTAGTATGTGGGAGTCCAAAATTCTTATAGTCTTTATAACACCAGTAATACTTGGGATAATAATTGTTTTTTAAAAAAAGGTTTGCTCAGGTAATGGTTTTTTTTTTTTCAGCCAGAACGTTTTCCATCAGGTGTTGCAATTATAAGAGTTGTATTACGCTGACTGGAGGGGGAAGGGGGGGGGGGTGGTCATGTGGGGGAGAGCCTCGAACCATGCTGCCCATACTGCTGGAGCATATCCAGGTTTTAAGTGGGATGCTCGTCCATCGCAGGGTATCCTCCCAATATTATGTCGCCAGTACCCATTTATACACGTGGGTGGAAAGAGGCACTATGAGAGTTAAGTGCCTTGCTCAAGAACACAACACAGTGACCCTAGCCAGGCCTTGAACCCGGACCGCTCGAGTCCGGCGCACTAACCATTAGGCCACCGCGCCTCCCAATAAGCTGACTGGGGGGAGTCTAATTTTCAACAAATTCACACTTTTGTTTTTCTCGTAAAAATAATAACAAATACAGTAGCTATTTTGTAACTTGCCAATTTTGAGCTCATCAGCTGCTGTTTGGTCTGGAGTGCAAAATAAAGGATAGGTACTTCGAAGATTGGAAAACTGCATGTTTTAAATTCCTTTTGTTTTCATTGAATTACAAGGATTTGTTTAACAGACAACAATCCTGAACATACTGATGATGTCATGTGAAATCTTCCTTGGAATTCTTTGGTTGGCAGATTTGGTTAATCTTCATTAATCAGACTTCGTCAATGAAGGCAATCTCTTGAAATACTGTAAATAACTCTTTATTAAAACTATTTCTTTTCTGATTTATAAAAAATGTCATGCATTAAGAGGAAATCCGCCAGGAACTTCGAGTAGTTATTGGACAAAATTATGTACCAAAACTATTTACACCTGATTGCAAGCTTTTGTGTTACTGCTTCAAATATCTTATCAAAAGAAATCTTTTCTAACAACACCAAACATCGAAAACAAATTTCGAAGTTCCGCTAAATTCCACTGAATCGCTTAAGACGAATTTCCAAAATGGCTACACGTGAGATTTTGCCTATACCTTGTGAACTTTGAAATTCATTTTCTCAGACTCTGATAAGAAATTGTTGTTGGTGTTATCCCGGATAATTACTTACATCTTTACCTTTTATTAAGGATAGGAAATAGCGCAATAGGATTTAAATTATTCTGGTACTTGATTTTTGTCCAACTTTAATAAATATTACTCGACCTCCTAGTGGATTCCGTCTTAAAACCTTAAAAACCTTTATTTTATATACCGATAAGCTAATTCTTTAGTTCGAAGTGAATAAAAATATACTGTTTGCATACCATACTAAATTTCATACCCTTGACTTTTTGAACTGTAACCTGGAAACATATAACAAATGTATTGCCCGGAGAGGGAAAGGCGAAATATATAAGTACACCTAAAAACTGCTGCAAATGCAATAAAAATATTCAACAAAACAACAAGTTTGAGTTGAAATACAATAAGAAACTAACTTAATTTACAAATGAGGGCTCAGTCTTTCATCTTGCTTGCTGCCATGGGTTGATCCAATTACTATCATGTTTTGTTAAGCAACAAAATTGATGGGAGGCCTGTGTTACCTTGAGGTTACTATTTTTAGCAAGTACTAATTTTAGCGATTTTTTTAATGAGCATATAGCTACATTTAAGATGAAAATAAATGTTCAGTAGAATAAACTCACTTGAAATTGAGCAAATATTTGCATTGCCAGAAAGAACAAAGTTACCGGCATCTATTTCTAAAAAAATTTTTGAAGTTGACTATGCTTAATTTTCTTTTCCTTTGGTAAGGGGGTATTTAAATTAAACAAGTATTATATTTGACCGAGACAAATTTAAGTGAGCACTAAATTTACTGATATTTCCCCAACTTGCTAAAATCGCTAAAATTAGTCGCCACTTACAATAGTAACCTTAAGGTATCTAAAATTCACAGTAATCACTGTAATGTGGTTGCAGGATAAAAGATCCACAGAAGCCATTTTGGTGGGTCATCTAGGGCCCATACCACGGGTAGTCAGGGTTTTCATTCTCCAGGGTAAACTTCCTCTTTGTGCCTCGCTGTGGGTCTTTTGTCAGCTGGATTACAAGAGCTGACGTCATGTAGGTGGCATGCCAATCACATCCCTCATTACCAGTGCCCTCAATCTTGCTGTCGACTTTAATCAAGGAGTCGACATGATCTTTGATATCATCAATGAGCCAGTGCACCTTATCCATAGGCCTGAAATAACAGCAACATACCGTAAAGTTCCGTGTATAAGCCGCACCCGTAGATAAGCCGCACCCTCGATTTGGAAGCCCAAATTTTGGAAAAAAAATATACAGACCATAAATTTTGAAGTTCAAGTGAAGTTCTATTGGTAAACAATCAAGGGCACACAAGCACAGTTTCGAGACACTGACACAGTGGTTGTTGCAATGTTTAATATAAATTAAGTCTTACGAAAGCTAAATTTCACTTGTCATACCTTTTTTTTAGTTTGAGTTCACAATATCTTAAACTTGGATGCCCTCTTGATATCATTTTTTCGAGATTATCACTTCTAAACACTCCTGAAACACTTGTAATTCGTTCGAATCGTTCGCGAATGATGAATGCTTAGTAGCCAAGCTCTGAATTGTAGAGAGGAGTCTGGGCATTAATATATAGATTTCGGCAAGCCTAAAAGCGGAGCTCCCCGGTTATATGCCCTTTACATTTTTTTTAGAATGATTTTTTATTCGTGTTATTTTCTTTATATATATTATGTATTGTTTTTCACCATGAACAACAGCACCAAATAAAAGTAAAAATAGTTGATCAATCAAAAGAGGATGATCATCTAGCAGTTTGTGCATAACCTCCCAAAGATATATAAACTCTCAAAGAGAAACTAGAACAAAGAAAGCGTTGCTCTAGAAAATATCCATACACCCACCATAACTGGTATGTTATAGCTGTACATAAAGTTTTGCATGTAGCTTGTCCCCCCCCCCCCCCTAACTGAGTTCGGTTTTGGTGAAGTAAAAATTTGCCTATGAACAACATATATTTTATCAGTTATTATTGTATTGCAACATGTGAGATTAATTTAGAGATTGATGAACTGTGTATCTCATTATCATGATTACTGTTCTTCACAGTGTGGGCACTGGGAATTAAATGTTTGGGTAGGTAAAGCCTGCTGTTGAGCCAAGTGGCTCATCAGGCTGGAGCATAACCAGGTTTCTGCAGCATTATTAAGCGGCTAGGAGTATTTCTACTCCCCTTGGATGGGATGCTAGTCCATCGCAGGGTTAAACCCCCCCCCCCCTCCCCCAGCAGTAAATAAGCCGGTACCCATTTATACACCTGGGTGAAGAGAAGAACTATGAGAGTAAAGTGTCTTGCCTAAGAACGCAAGGTAGTGCCCGGGCCAGGTCTCGAACCCGGACCGCTCGATCCGGAGTCCAGCACAATAACCATTAGGTCACCAAACCTCCCACAAATGTTTGGGTAGCCGGATGATTGTGTTGTCAGAGATCCCTTAAGAAATATGTACATGGATGAGCCTTATCTGGCTCTATTTCATTAACTTTAAAATTACACCTGACCACATAAATTGTATTTCACACAGAGTACATAAGTATTAGTTGTACATGCAATGAAGAAATAATATATTCTGATTGTTCATTTATCTCTCTCTCTCTCTGTGTCTGCAACTCTCTGTGGAAATTCTGCTACTCGTGTTAACCCTGAAAAAGGGAAAATAACAGATACTATTTTGTTGATGATCATTGACATCAAATGAATATTTATAATTTTAATTGAATTTATTCAGAACATTATACAGATACATAAAAAAGAGAGTTATTTTTCCAATTTTTGCATGGGCCAGGGAATGTGTTGGGGGATACATGTATGTTTAGAACCAAAAAGTCCTTTCAGAGTGAGTGTGTCATCAAAACCTTTTTTTACCTACTGAAGACACTAATAGTGCTATCAAAAAGACCCGGCACATGGCGAGGCTTTGATGAATGTTTTGGGGTGTGAAACACCGGCTTAATTCAAGAGTTCCCTACAAAATGATGTGTCTTTTGAGACTCTTATAATTATTTATCTCTGACAGGTGCTGTTGAAAGTACTGTGAATAAGTCCAGGAAAGCTTACATATTCTCCCTAAAACTTTTATCAGGGATGTAGCTAAGAAAACACTTAGCCGGTTCATCAACAAGCCCAGCTGGCTTTTCTGGCCTAAACAGCTCTAAAATTTTACTAAGTCTTTGTGTTCACGTAAAATTTCAGCTGAGTTTAAGTTCTATTTCTACATTTGCCTGGTACCACAACAAGCAATTTATGTTAAGTTAGGGCTTGAGCTTATTAGTTATTAAGGTTTAATTAAGGTATTAACAAAAGGAATTCAAACAAACAGGTCAATTTGCACTTCTCCCACAAAATCATTACAAGTATTCCGGTATTTTGTCGGGTCAGGTAGCAGATCTTGTTGGTTCTTTGCCCTCATACCCCTCCTCCACGGTGGGGGAGGGGTGCATTGTATGAACAACGAAAACATTTTACTTGAACAATAAAAACATTTTATGTACATGTGCTGTTACATATAAATTGTGTATATTAAATTCCTCAATTGAACGAGGATTTTAGGGAAATATACAATGGTTTAAAGGGTTTAAAACGCATACCATTTTTCACACCCAAAAGTTTTACACTTGAAAAACAAGTTTCATGCACTAATGTGTCATGGAGCTTCTTTAATATCTAGCTAAAGAAAGGTATAAGCTGACACTTAATATGTAATGATTACCTGCATCACCAATTTCACTAACTGCACCCCTTGACTGTTTTCCCTGCACTGAAAACAAAATTTATACATATCAAAAACCTGTAAAATTCTCAACTTGCATCCTGGCAAAAAGTATGGAAATCCTAACAGCAAGTTTTAGAAAGACAACAGATTTACCAAAATAAATGATAACTTCAAACTGCATCTTACACCCTCCATAAATACTTCTCACTGAAATTGACCTCAAAAAACTTGTTGTACATGTAAATAAATAATACATGTATGTATTATTTACTTTTAATTATATAATCCTCGAGTCATCGCAGACAGGCCCATTTTGAACTTATTTTTTTCATGATCAAAAACTAATCCTACTTCTCTTGTAGAAAAAAAATTGGCAAAAATATTTGATTTAGTCACTGCTTTAAGTTGGAAAACTTTGAAAGGCTTAAAGAATTGTACGAGTCATGTGCAACCTTCCAGAAAGCAATGCTCATAGCCACAGGGCTAAAAAAGTACCCTCTGATTATCTGGGGCAAGTAGATTTTTCTGTCAAGCAATTAATTTTTCGTGCCTGTTTGCGTAATTTAGGTTAAAAGGCCCAGGCAAGTCGTCTACATGTAAATTATACAGTCACAAGTTTACTAAGAAACATAATCATGCACAGTCCTAGGCAAGCAAAATTTGAGAGCTGCTTGTTAACCACAGGGCAATCTGGAATTTATTTTTTTCCAAGCCCTTATCCTACATTATAACTTCAGGATCAGCTTGGTTGTTATAACTTAGAAAATTTCATGATCTTTCGCATAACATTTTAGAATCTGTGCTATATTCTTTTATGTACCATATTTATTCGATTAAACGCCACGGCGTTTATTTAATTTTTTGTGATTCCAGTGCGGGGTTTATTAGAGGAAAGCGTTTATACGAGGGCCGTGTTCATTTAAAATTCAATTTATTTCTTGTAAACAATAGTATGGTAACTGAACATTTAAATTTAAAAAAAAAAACAGAAACATGTTTTAGTGCATGCCTGAATAGTTAATTTCAATACCTTAAAACCTTGTTACAATCAAGAAAAATATTTTTTTTGGCCTGCTCAAGCTTGATTATTACTGCATTTGCTTTCCGAGTCTGTTATTCGAATGAATGCTGCATCATCATGATGCAGCGTTTATTTGAGGGCGACGTTTATTAATATTTCTGTTCTAATATGTAGCGCTCATTCGAGGGAGGCGTTTAATCAATTAAATACGGTAAGTTATAAAAATATGAAAAAACTAATTTATTTATTCTGAGAAAGGCTGTAAAATCAGATAAGAAATACAAAACTTTCACAAAACGTTTTCACTCATAACATTCATATGATAAAAATATAAAAACTAAAATAAGGAAGACTACGCAAAGTTCTCAGTGAAAAATAACAGAGGTCATGGAGAAACTATATTTCGCTAAGACTCTCAGCTAGCAATGTCCCCTATACAGTATGGGGCCCAGTTCTCGGCCGGGTCCAGTTCTCGGCCACTTTGTGTTCAACGCGTTTTTTCACGCCTCAGTTGAATTAAAACAAAAAGTTATTTACATCCAGCGATAGATTTACATTTGCGATAGACTGATTCTTGTGCTCTAAGTATCGTTAGTTTGATCCTTCAACACGCTATAGAAAGCTCACACGTCGAGTTTACGCGGAGGTAGGTTAATTTGTTTTCCCGAAATCTTGTTTGTTTACGGCTCCTTGAAATTCTTGGATGCAGTTAAATTCGTATTTTATCCGAAAGCCCCAACCAAAAGAGCTAATTTAAGTTAACTTTTCGTTGATTCTTTGTATTTTGTTGGTCTTAATTTACTTCGGAATTTTTCCATGCGACTTTTGCGTATTTGCCAGTTCTCGGCCACCCTGCTCGCTATCACAGCTTAGCGCTTGGTTTTTAATATAATTTCATCTACTGCAGCCAGAATAAAAGAAAGAAATGTTTTAAAAATAAAGTTCAATTAAATCTCTAAGTTTTGAGCTAACTCTTGTCTTGTTTATTATTTTTACAACACCTAACTCTTTCAAGACCCTTCCACTGCAAAGTAGACCATCTAAATGCATTGGTCACACAACACAATTCTGCGGTTTTGCAAGAACCTGCAAAAAGCCTCATAAAAATATTTTGCGTTCGATATAACATAAATAAGTTTACAGAGTGATTTTATGACTGTGAAAATTAATTGAGCCTTTTTATACGGAAATTACGCATAAGCTTTTTGGTGGCCGAGAACTGGGCCCACAAAAGGAGATTTTATTTTTATTATTGTTCGGGATAATTAATTATTAACCGGTCGATAGCTTTACACCAAAAAGCTGAATAATGTAGAAAGCTCTGGGAGAAATTTCAAGTTTTTTTGGTTATTCTGAGAAAAGAAATACTAGTTTACGTCTATAGTGGCCGAGAACTGGGCCCCATACTGTATTGCATCTGACTCGACCACATTCTTACAAATTTTCATGTAAATTTTGTTCTCTACTTGTTCTGTACTCTTTCCAACGTTTAAAAGTGGTGTGTTCTTCCTACTTCGGTGATTTAACTACAGAATAAACAAATTAACGCGGATAGGAAAAACCAGAAGTAAGGTATGCTTTGAATACAACTCGTGTTTAAGACAAAACGAATTTCAGTTCATTAAGTCTATGTCCTTGTTTGACATACCGGTACACGACTGAGAGCTAGAACCCAGCTTCGTTTAAAAATGATGTACAGTGTATTAGGTTGAATGCTGGTTAATGTAAATACCAAAGACTTAAATCTAATCTGTTAAAACATGAACATCAATAGCTCACCTTGTTTTCGTAAAGGAATGTTGTCTTTGACCGTCTTTGCTCTGCTTTGCTTCAAACTCACCAAGAAGCTTGGAAGATTTTCCATTTCGATCGGCCACAATCTTTACTCCTCTACTAACTATGGTTGTCATCGCGGGTGAAACGAAGAATATAACCAGAAATAATGTATCTGTAATAAACTGTCTTTAAAACTGAGTTCTTCGTGTGCTTTTCAATCGAGGAGTCTTCATGCTTAGTAGTGAACTCATGCGTACGCTTGGTAAATCGCTGTGAGATTGTTTCCTGACTTTTCACACAGCGGACTTCCTCAAAATAGTCTCCCCTTCATGTAATTCTAACATTGTCAACAAGAGCAAAGAATGATTTTTTTTCCTCGCGTTTAAAACTTCCTACTATATAAAGCTTAGATGAGTAGAAATCGTTTTTAAAAAACTTTTTTGCTAAGGCCTTGATAGTAATGATTTTTCCCGCCAAAAGACGCGGGTTGCCACCGGAGCCTAGCTCGTTCCCAGGCCTAATCCGTGCGTACGGACGGACGTACGTACGCGACAACCAAAATTTCTCGGTTCGATAGGATACCATTTGCCCTGTCTGTTCCCTTGTACCCGCATGTTACCAATGGAGCTACGCTACGCGCCTTCGGCGCGTGGAGCTCCGCTAAAAACAAACATGGCGGCATTTTCTGCGGAAGAAACCACGTTTTTATTTCAAGATTCTTAGAAAATGCTACATATACCCGCAACAGGATAAAAACTTCATGCAGAATAAGAGTTTGTTAATCCAGCAGATCTATTTGCTGTGAAGGTCAATAAAAAACCGAAGCGGTCGGCCATTTGCCTTGTGAGTATTTGCGTTTATCTTGGTGCCTTTTCGCACGCGGCGGAAATACATGCTTCGAAGTGACTGACAGGCTTACTGCAAACAGCTTTGCAGAGGAACTAAAAGGTAGTGAACAACAACAAAGTTTTCAGGTTGTTATATGTTTATTCAACGACGTCTTGAGAAGTTTTTTTTTATGAATATTAATTAGGCCTTTGAGAACTCCAACCAGAGATGTTTCCGTAGATAAGCCGCACCCCCGATTTTTGACTTGAATTTAGAGGAAAAAGGTGCGGCTTATACACGGAACTTTACGGTATTGACTGGTCAGATATTTAACCAATCGACCACATTTTTACATGGTCTACACCCTTATAGACCATAGAAATGACATCAGAGAAAGTTCAAAACTCAAGTGGAAGGGCAAGTGGTTTCACTGCAAAGTTTTGGACATTTTATGGCGTCATTAATCTATGGTCTATAAGAGTGTAGACCATGGAAAAATGTGGTCGATTTGTTTTATACCATAACAAACTTGAACAAGTACCTATTTATCCAAAGCGATGCCTGACCGTGTAGAAACTTTGCCGGGGAGCCAAAAGATTCCAGAGTGAGACACGTAAAAATGGTATTAGGACGCAAAAGAAGATGAACAAGAATTCAAAGAATAACAATTTTAGTTACATTTTATTTTCTCGTTGAGTGTGTGCCTATCGCTAGAAGCGAGCAAGATGATTTTTCTTTCTGAAGATCTTGTGAGCGCTCGTTCTCTGAACGTCAACAGTTCGCTAAGTCCGCTGCCGATTCGCTAGCAACGTTCTTCTCCGTTAGACAAAAACTTTAAAAGCCTGTTAAATTTTCTTTCGACAGATCACTTGAGTAGAAGTCCAATCCTGAATTCCGAAAGAAAATGAGTACTTGATTCCAAAAAAACAAGATGAAATTCGCTTTCATTCATGGAGACCAATAACACATTTCTAGCCTGCGCGTGTGCGTGTGCATGGCCCGACGTCACTTTCATGGTCTATACTCTCATCGACCATAACTCTGGGCCAATCAGCACGCGAGAATTCTCTCGGTTATGGTATAAAACTTACTAGATATTTTAATATTACAAAATACTATGCTTACCTATCAGTGCTTGATTCCACAATTTGTATCAAGTTATGCACAGAAAATTGCTGTGATTATTTAAAGGTGGCTTGTAATAGTTTAGATATTCCCGTTTTGGCATTCTATTGCTGCTACACCTGTAATGTTGAGGTTTAACTTTCAAAACATCCTTGTAAAGGTGTTACTAATAAACAAATTGGAGTCACTGTTATGTCGAAATTCATTGCCATGGCAACTTCAAAAGTGGTCAAAGATACCTTACCAAAGATACCTAAGTTTTTGTTTATCAAATATTTTTGTCTAAAGGACAAAAGAAATGATCTGACAATTTTTAGAAAATTCTGTCAGAAATTTTCAGAGCCACCTTAAATTAATGCAAAAAATAACGTAACTATGAGTCCTTTTGACAGATTTCTTAAAAAATTTGCAAAATCGTTAATTTTGGCAGTTGGATAAAAATATGTGAAAACGAAAAACTTTACCAAGTAGGTTTTGAGTTATAAGTCTCCAAACGTCCAAAATAGTGTATCTTTAACCCCATATGGAAACATGGAAACAGATTTTGACATCACCATGACCTTAAATTGTTCATTGGTAAATGTTGTTTACATTTGTGTAAAAATATTTTCTTTAAAGTATTGGTATAGCTGTGATAGAATACCAAAGACAGGGATGTTTAATTCTAACTAAACTAATAAGAGCCACCTTAAGTGGAGTCAAATATATGTGAAATTATAACAACAACAATCATCATCATCATCATCATCATTGTGGTCAGGGACGAAGCTTTAGAAAACACTAAGCCCGTTCATCAACAAGCCCAGCTGGGTTTTCTTGAGTTGGCAGCTCTTAGTATTTGCTTTCATGTAAAAATTTCAGTCATAGTTTAAGTTCTAATTTAGCTGGTTAAATAAGCCAGCATACGGCCCTTAGCGACACCCTCATCCTTGGATAGTCATAAGGTATTCACCTGGTTGGGGTTTTGGCCCAGCTGCCTCCATTTTTAATCGCAGTAGCCAGATCAAGTTCTGAGAACCACACATCAGGCTCCTCGATATCTTCAAGGTCACAGTATCCATAATCTTGCCAGCCCCATCCGTCTACTTGAACATCAACAGCCAACAGTTTCAGTTTAAACTTTGCTCCAGAAAGAAGTTGATAGAGAAATGCATCTCTACCCTTCAGGTTCTGTACATAAGGCAAATTAGAATATCATTCATTATATCTAATCCGGGTAAATTGTCATCAAGGGTAATCACAAAGTGCGAGGCCATAAACTATCATCGCCTTCTGTGGTCGCACTCTCCATAAAAAAATTCCCTCCGAAACCCGACGTTCTCAATTCGTCTGTGATTGTCGTAGCTTCACTAACATACGATCCATGCATTCCCCTTAGCCTAAATAGCACATTCTGGTTAGTCTAAATGGGACTCTGGTTAGCCAGAATAGCACTCCGGCTAGCCTACAGTTAGCTTAGGTAGCTTGTGGTAAGCCTTTTTATTTGGAGTAGGGATTTCTGCCTCTCATACCTCACTGCCTTGATCCCATTCTCTATAATTTTCAAGTAATTTAGGTCATTTTCATTTTTTTTACTTTCAAAGAAGTATATTTACTTTCTAATGGCAAGTCTTTGTGTTATTAACAAACATTAATTTAAGATTGTCTTTAAGTGCAGTTCTTGACAGCAACAAGTTTTCCTTTGTGGATTAAAATTGGAGCCTCCTATCATCTTTTCAAGTGTTTTGATTATTTTCAAACCTCCTAAAAGTAAATTAATTTTATCATGTTATGGAAAGTTCAATACCTTTGGATTAAGGGACTTTGGAGTATATTTGTGCTCCATGAGATAACCAGCATTGTAGTATTTGTGGTATTTTTCTTCATCATTCTGTGCCAGATACTCCTGCATCTTCCCGAGTCTTTTCACAATAGGGTGTTCCACACCGGCTACAGGGGCCGCCAGCTTGCACTTTTTTCCGCTGTACATGAAATAAAAAAAGGTTAGTCTGTGTCCGAGCCAAGTGGCACATACAGCCGGAGCTTATCTCGGTTTCCGAAGCATTAAGCAACTGGGAGTATTGCTACCCCCCCCCCCCCTGGATGGGATGCCAGTTCATCGCAGGGATTACCTCCCAGCAGTAAATTCTCCACTACCCATTTATACACCTGGGTGAAGAGAGGCACTATGAGAGTAGTGTCTTGCCCAAAAAACAATGTATGTTGTGTGCCGAACTGGTCGGTAATAGAGAAGGATTGAACCGGATTGAACCAAACGATTAGCTTTTATTCCGCCATCACAACTCGTGTTCTCCGACTACAACAGTCAGGCGTTACTCGCCCCGAATGTGAGGATCTGGGTCCTAATACACTACAATGTACAGCTGTAGGGCCCCGGCCAGGGCTTGAACCCGGGCCATTCAACTTGGGAGTCAAGCGCAAAATAAAAGTTGTTGTAAAATAGTGCATTCTAAATGTATAAATGAATTCATTTTGATGTACATGAACACATGTCACAAGATTAAGTTATTATTAGTTTTTCCCTTCTGTGAATTGAACTGGGCAAAGAATACTACACTTTATAATTTATTCCATAAAAATTAATGCACATCAGATATTACAATGTAGATGACAAATACATGTACTAGTCATTTATATATACACGCAGTTGTTAAGTTGGCCACAAGCACAAGTGGAATAATTGCTTTACAGGGGATGAAAATAGTGGAGGGGAACAGGGGATCTGAATCTCCCACTTGCCGTTACTTTTACTTGCCTCCAGCCCCTTTCCATAGGCTTCCCCTCCTTCTTTTTCCATCAAAATAAATTATATCGAAATGTTGCAAAATTTTACTTGTTTTCCCCCAGTTTCCGCCAGCTTAAGAAACCTGCATCTGCCCCTCCTTTCTTCTGCTTCCTGCCTCCTTTCCTGTGCTAGCTAGTTGTTACATTGTACTTGGCTCCCGGGGGGGTACCCAAAAACGTTTTATACGGGGAGGCTCCGCTCCAAGTTCTAACCCCTTACCCTTTTATATACCATTTTTGACAGAAATTGTACCCCTTTGGTATACCTTTAACTGAAAAAAGGCACCCCTTTCATATACCTAAGAGACATGGCGTGGACTTAATAGGACGTTTTCTTGTCAATTTTATGTAGCGCTTAATAAATTAAAATAATACAGCCATAAATTGCGTCTGTTCGAAATATTTTAATTAAAGGCCCTTTGAAATAGCCATAGGACAGATTTCCATACCCTTTCATATACTTAAACTCGTGAAATCCCTACCCTTTTATATACCTGAAGCCTGAAAAAGGTACCCCTTTCGGGCGGAGCCTCCCCCGTATAGGCCATTATAGGGAGTACCCCCCCCCCCCCGGGCTTGGCTCCACCAATCCTTAAGGCACCAGCTACCAAGCTTGTCTATTGGTGATGAGTTTAACATTAGATCAATATTGTTTTTGACAATATGGCCTTTCAACCTGAGCACAATACTCAGTGAACCTCCAATATTTTATGTAAGTCTTGTCATTATTTTATTAAGTGAAAAGCTACCTGTACAGATGATAAATCAGTGTGATGCGATTCCCAGAGTTGATCTTTTTTATTTCGTGTTCCACATCAGTGTAGAAAGCAGCCCATTGGCACTTGTCGGTTGCCTGTCCAGGGCCCAAATTGTAGCGGCGCTCCTGTCCCTTGTGACGCACCAATAATGCACCCCCTTTATGCTTGACAGGCAATGACAGAACCAGGGTTCCAAAGTGGTTTCCATCCTTCTGTGTGTCGCGATGTGGCAAGAAGAACGATCCCTTCTCATACACCAACAGTTTATAGAGCCTGAGTTCCACATTTTTGGTCTGAAGTCCTGGTGCAAGAATACTGCTAGCTTCAGTCTTGAGGTCATCAAAAGCTTTGTTCCAAGTGTAAGTGCTGCTAATTGTGAAATCTTCAGGATTCAGCTGCCAACATGACCTCACAGTCTTATCAATAACTGTCTTCTCATTTTTGCCAAATGGAGCCTGACTACACAAGCCAATTAGATCATGGATGGAGATAGCTTTGCGATTTAAATTGTTTTCTTTACCTTCAGTGAAGGAAGGATCAAGGAAAGTGTTAGAAGCCTTGAAATGAATGTCAGGAACTACAGGACATACACCTGTTGGAAAAGAAACACAAAATTCATTCCAAAAACAGTCACGCATGTAGAATAGGGATTTAAAGGGCAGCAAGGGCTGCCCATGCCACATTCTATTACACCATTTAGCCTATAAGACTTTGCTCATATAATTTTGAGTAAGCCGTGCTAAAACTTACTGATGACACCGATTAACTGTAGTTGTGTTTTATTGTGACCCTAGCTTTGGATGCCAGTACACATACCTTTTTTAAAAGAAAATTAAGATTACCTTAGTTACTGGTATATTTACCGGTAAATAAATCATGACTGATATAAAACCTTGTGGCCCAACAAATTAATCCCAAGAACAAGAGATCACAAAAGATCAAAATCTAAAGCAATAATTAATAGAGCATTTCAGCAAAAATTAAATGTCAGATTTTAGGTGACAAAGCTTCTGGGGACAAAACAAAAGTAGGGCCATCACCAGACCTTTGCCATAGACGAGGCAAAATCTTGCTAGTGGATTCTGGGGGCATGCCCTCAAAAAAAATTTTGAAATCTAGAAGCTTTGGATTTCATTCAGAGACATTTTTCACGAAGTATTTCTTGAGAAATTCAATCTCGTTCAACTGGGGATAATTTTCCCAACAAAACAATTTAATTTTGGGTAAAAATTTAGACGAGGCAAGTGCCTCGTCTTGCCTACGTTTAGTTACGGCCCTGAAAAGGAAAGGAATAAAATGCTAAATTTATTCTGGGACCAAAACATTTTGCATCTGCAGAATTTCGTCAAACCCTAAAATTTGTGAATATCAGCTCAATCCTGGACATAAGTGACTGTCCCAGCAGTTTTTCCCAAGATTGTACTAAGTGCAGTTGAAGAACTTCATGAAGAAGCACACAGTTTATGCTGACTAACCTGAGCAAGAGAAGTCTCCAGGACATTTGTTGCTCTGAACAAGACCTGTAAGCCTTTCAAATGCTTTTTCTATATCAAACTCTGTTTCTTCATCACTATCATCATCATCATCATCATTATCTTGGTCATCTTCGTCATTGTCATTGTCATTGTCATCGTCATCTTCATTTTCTTCATCTTCTTCTTCATCATCCTCCTCTTCTTCGTATCTGTCACTGTCATCGTCACGATCATCTTCTTCTTCCCAATATTCTTCTTCAGACTCCTCTGAATCTACACCAAACCAATAATCTGCCATTTTGGACTACTGTTAAAATACAACATAGACAAGGAATGAAAGTTTACAATGTGAGTACCATTCTCATCCCCATAGCCCTTTCGTGTCTCTTACCCCGCTTGGCACGAGAAAACGAAGGGCTCTGAGGACAAAGGATTTTTGAATTAATTTGAATATTTTTGATTGGCTGTTTGGAACAAAGAATTCCTAAATGGAAGTCGAAATTGTAACGACTCTCTCATACATTCTTTTGAAACGTCATGACTGCATACATGAAGACCGGAAGTCCTAGAATCTAGGACTGGAAATCTTGTGTCCCCAGAGCCCTACGTTTCCTCGTGCCAAGGCCCGCCGGCTATGAGAAACGAAAGGGCTATGGGGACGAGAATGTGTGAGTACAAACTAATAACAAAATAACCAGTATGCAAATCCTGATTCTAGTTTTCAGTTCAATTTTAATCATATAAAATCAAAATATGGTGTCTTTTCTTCTCTGATTTAGGCCAAATGAAACCAAATGGCGAACCTCGCTTTTGTTGCCATAACACAATTAGCTGTTTGCTTTTTTGTTCAAAAATCTCTTTTTAAAAGAAGAAAAGGATGAAAGGAGTTGGGGGGGGGGGGTTACACAAATCTGCAGATGGATGCTATTTTTGGCCAAATGTGTCAAAATCAAAACCTGTTCAATAAAATTATGAGGTACAGTTTCACTGCTGTGGATGAAAGATGTTTCTTTTCGCAACTTTTAAGAATTTTGGTTTCGCTTCATGTTTACAGTTCCGCCAACATATTGTAGAAGAATAAACAGTGATCCAAACCATTTAGTATCTACACTTTAATGTCCTGACATGAAGAGTCCAGAAGCTGGGCCAAAAATCTCAGTTAATCTGTGTTCCACTCAATGCATTGCATAAATCTGCAATCCATGTGCTTTTTAAGGCCACATCTGTCAATCTGCGAACTTATCCCTCTAAGAA